>NC_073360.2:22644166-22965000 GCF_027580225.2 Misgurnus anguillicaudatus | reverse complement strand
ACATGATATCACATCACCCAGTAAACCACATGTGTTCTTTATGGCTAAATGAAAAGTTTGTAGATTTCTTTTAAATACAGAAAAATAGCTACTTTAATGTAAATTGGATATCACAGGCAAAAGCTTATACCAGCGTCCAAGTAGGTGCCAAGTAAATTCATTGCAGAGGTTAAGTGGTACAACAAAAAAGTCAAAGGGTGCAAATGCTATGAATGCCCTGAAGAAATAAAAAACATATAATTTGAATGAGCTAATAATTTAGTCAATAATTTTATTCTTTGTAAATGCAAGCTAAGGTTGTCTATAATTGTTATTATACTTTTTTAAATAATTGTACTTAAATTTATAGTTCTGAAATGTCAGTTGTTTTATACTTTTAAACTATTTTCAGGATTATCATTTTAAAAGCCACTATCAAATAAACAAACAATCAGCCTGAAACAGGCACCACATTAAAACTTATCTGGCAAATAGACAATGATTGGTTGTACCATTTTACTTTTTTATGGAGATTATTGTGAAAAAATATTGTGGAAAAAATCATTAAAAAGTACTGAAATGTTGTTCAAAAACAAAACTTTTTAAGCACTTTGTTCTGCAGGATGCATTACATCAATTTTTAAAAGATAAAAAATATACGTTTAGGAGATTGTCTTGTCATTGACACAATGATATCAAAGAAGTTGTGAATATTAAGAGTTACTCTGACAATTCTTATAAAATAAAGTGAACATGCAGATAGTACAGATGTTCTGTCTGTGAAACTGATAATTTTTTTTCTATGTCTTGTAAAGCTGCTTTAAAGCAATTGTATAACATTGTAAAAAAGGCGTTATACAAGTAAATGTGACTTAACAATAGGCCTGCACCAGTATTGTGTTTTTCAACGACCCATATTTGAGTCTCAGGGCTATGCAAGATTTTCTAGCTGGCCATTAACACCATGGACTGTATTTTTGTTTAGGTCAAAGAAATTCAGGAGGATCTAGACAAGCTTCGTTCTGAAAATATCAAACATACTAAAAAGGTACTAATAAAATGTAATAGTTTGATTTCAAGGATTTAATGGCATGATTTTTTAATAGTTTTGTGATGTCTTTAAAGTTCAAGGCAATGGACAGACTCGCTGCTGCTCACAGGGGTGCTGTAAGAGCCATGCAAGTGTTTATCAGTCAGCTGTCGGACCCTGCGGAGAGCAAAGTGCCTACCCACTGCAAAGAGCTGGGCCAGCTGATTCGCCAGCTCTCTCTCTGTTCTGCTAAAGTAGAGGTGCGAGAAGGATCTGCTGTGCCAGAGACAGCCCTCGATATCCTGCAGAAATTAGAGGTGCTTTGCAATATACTCACAGCACATTAAGAACATTTTATTGGCAATTGCTAATGTTTTGTTGTCTAAACAGACTCTTGACTCAGCGCTGAGTAAGCAAGAGGCATCCAGAGAGAAAGACTCACACCTGCAAAGTAACAAGCCTGAAGAAAAGGCTTCCTCGAAGGCGGGGGTTCGAAATATGCCCCCGGCTTATCCTATGAGGGGTCAAGCCAAAAAGACCTTTCAGAAAGTCTGTAAGCCTGCTGCTGGAAAAAAAA
This sequence comes from Misgurnus anguillicaudatus, assembly GCF_027580225.2. NCBI lineage: Eukaryota > Metazoa > Chordata > Actinopteri > Cypriniformes > Cobitidae > Misgurnus > Misgurnus anguillicaudatus. The sequence goes on along the minus strand of NC_073360.2, from coordinate 22,963,414 downwards.
CGGGTGAGTCATGACTAGTTTAATTTCCAAGAAAGCAAAAAAAATTAACATAGAATGAGCTTGTTGATCACTCATTTTTTATGTATATGCAGCAGGCAGACTGGCTGGGAAGCCCCACAGGACCTCACAGGTATTAGTGAATGAACGCAATGAAGTTCTGAAGGCAGGGCTAGAGAGCCTTATTCATCATCAACAGCGAAGAGAGACAGAACCAGTAAAACCCGACAAATCTGTCAGTACCATCAACCCAGGCCATGTTAAGGTAAGAATGAGGTAAAAATAAGCTAGTAAAATTTTTATACTGTATATCTTATTTCCTAGAACAGCAATCTTTCGATTAATAAAGATCATTGTCGGACATTATTGATCAAAATGTTGCCTCACCTGTTAAAAGAGTATTTGGATGTGCATACTTTTACTCTTTTAAGGTAAGAATGGGGCTCAGATCTGTAAAATATATATATATTTGGTAACAGCTCCCTTCATCATGAACAATATTTTAAAGGGACACTCCACTTTAAAAAAAAAAAGCTCATTATCCAGCTACCCTAGAGTAAAACATTTGATTTTTACAGTTTTAGAATCCATTCAGCCGATCTCCGGGTCTGGCTGTACTACTTTTAGCATAGCTTAGCATAATCCATTGAATCTGATTAGACCATTAGCATCACGCTAAAAAATAACCAAAGAGTTTCGATATTTTTCCTATTTAAAACACGACTCTTCTGTAGTTACATCGTGTGCTGGGACAGAAGGAAAATTAAAAGTTGCGATTTTCTAGGCAGATATGGCTAGAAACTATACTCTCATTCTGGCGTAATAATCATGGACTTTGCTGATGTAATATGGCTGCAGCAGGCGCAATGATATTAAGCAGTGCCCAAAAATAGTCCTCTTAGTAACTTGTATCAGTAACAGGGGACTATTTTTGGGCAGTGCGTAATATCATTGTAAGAATCAAATGTTTAACTCTAGGGGAGCTGGAAAATTAGCATATTTTAAAATAAAAGTTTTGTGGGAGTGGAGTGTCTCTTTAAGATATGAAATATTGTCAGTTATTGGTTAAAAAGAGATATATGCCTTATCATTCAACAGGCCAGTCATGTTCATGATAGCAGCTTCCAGCAGCCCACTGTTTCATCTCGGTTAAGGGAGAATCAGGTACCCCAGAGAGAGACCACAGTGCCTTGGATACCAACATCTCCTCACTCCCCTTCTCGCCAGCGGTCAGCACGTGCATCTTTGTAGCATGTCACACTACATTACTTGATTTTCATCTGCTTTCACTAATATAAATGTCTGTGTAGTGTTGTGTCTAGTAGGCCAGAACCCAGATGCCTGTTCTCCACTGTAAAGAGCCCAGAAAAGCAGGAGCCACAGACCTTGTCCACAAAGCATAGCCCCTCATCACAACACAGGAAACAAGCCCAGAATGAGGCTCTAAGGTCTGTCACTAAGTCTTCTTCATATTCCACTTTCATAAAAATATTCGGATAATTTACTTACCCCAATGATATCCAAGATGTTTATGTCATGTGTAATATATATATAAATGTGAATATGTGAAACACACGTTTGCAGACCATTTTAAACAGTAAACTGACACAAAGACATGAATTAGTATCATTCCTCATACAACAATGTCGAAACGGTTCTCTTTCTCCACACTTGTAAACACTGTGGCTGTAGTTTTGTATATGTCAGACGCGTGATTACATGATACATGATATGTAAGGTCATGCTGGTGCATCACACAGCTAGTGCATGGCGAGAAGTTGTTGTTTAAAAGTACATCTTTTTTATTTTTCTGGCGAAAATGACAGTCATTTCGCCAGATAAGACACCTATGCCTCGTTTGGGATAGAGCCCTTTGAAGCTGCGTTAAAACTGTAAACTGTTGAGGTCAAATAAAGTCTATTAAATTAAGAAAAGTCCTTCAATGTTTTCCCTTTAAAAACAATTTATTTCTTCTCAGTGGAACAAAGAACGATATAAACATGACATTGGGGTGAGTAAATTATCGGGATTTTTTAATGAAAGTGGAATATAACTTTGCGAAAAAAAAAATGGATTGGTTTAATACCCAGTTAAATGCTTTTGGTTCAACAATTGTTGATAGATACATATTTGGGGTTTTCAGATTACGTGACAGATGTCTATACTTAAGAAGATCACCTGTGTGTGTACACAACCACTCTGTAATGATAAAACCATTTGTTTTTTTGTTGAGCAAACTGACATCACTTTGCGCAAACCCTGCCCACAACCCTCCAGAGACCACAGTTAGGTCATCATTTCTATTTAAACTATTTCTTTACATAATTCATTATCACACATTCATTATTCATCAAATAATGAAGTAAGGTGATTGTCTCATTAAAAATGGTGTATGTTTTCACTATAGATAACAATAAGCGAAGAGGGATGCAGCTACTCATTTGCATTTAAAGGGGACATTTCACAAGAAGATTTTTTTAAGATATTAAATAAATTGTTGGTGTCCCCAGAGTACATATGTGAAGTTTTAGCTAAAAATATCATATAGATAATTTATTATAACATCTTAAAATTACACTTTGTAGGTATGAGCAAAAATGTGCCATTTTTGGGTGTGTCCTTTTAAATGCAAATGAGCTGATCTCTGTACTAAATGGCAATGCTGTGGTTGGATAGTGCAGATTAAAGGGCGGTATATCCCCTTTCTTGCATCACAAGGGGAGCCAGATTTCAATTACCTTAATGAACTTCAATGAACTTAAGTTACTGGGTTGATCTTTTTTTACATTTTCTAGGTTGATAGAAGCACTGGAGCCCCAATTATAGCACTTAAACATGGAAAAAAACAGATATTCATGATATGTCTGCTTTAAAGAGACACACACAAAAACACCACTTTCTCCTGCACACCGAAAACTGTGCCTTTTTTAACAAGGTAACTACAGGCACATTCTGGGGACACCTGTGGCTAATATTAGATCTTGAAAAATTGCCATATTAGGTGATCTTCAAAGTTCATGACAGAAATCTAAACCGCTAGATTTCATAATTTGGTTATAGTGAATTTAACTTTTAGAAATTTTTTGGTTTGGCAAAGACAAATAGAAAGCTTTAGGCTACAGGCTTGAGTTTGCCAGATTTAATTGCGCTCCTTAAGTGATTTAATTTCATTGTTAAATCTCAGCTCGCTGGAAAGTGCCTCTGTCTCTAACTAAACGATTATAAGTCTGCTTTTCTTCTAACTAAACGATTATCAGTTTAGATCCTCATTTATAATGTTGAAATGCAGACATTTACTGCTGAAGGCGCCATTTCCCCAGTAATTGTGTATGAAAAGACTGCAGAAGATCTGAGTAGGTGTGTTTGTGTGTGCGTGTGTGTGTGTCTGTGTGTGTGTTTGTAATAGGCAAGCCTGGCTGGAGCGGGTGACTGCAGAGAGATTGAGAGAACTGAATCGTCTGAGTAAAGAGGAAGCAGATCGCATTAATAAACTCCGGTATGACAGCAGGACCCTCATTATTGTAGCCAACGAGTGATTTAAAGACTCTAGAGAAATACTGTTTGTTCAAGTAGTTAAAATAATATTTTGTTGGCTATAAATGAAGACATGGTTTAAGTGTTTTGATAAATTAACATCAAGTTCAAATACTTAATTTCATCCAATTCTCTTTAATATAATAGTTAATAGAGTAGTTTTATTTATTTTCCAAGTGTTGTTATTTGTATGTGTGCATGTAGGAACACAGTGGGCTCTCCCACACAATGGGCGGAAAAAGCTGAGCGCACCGCTCGAGAGAGAATTCAACCTTTGCTGGATCAAGCACAGGTGAACATATACTGATCTGATGCTTTTTATGAAAGCATATTCACACATACTGCCTGCTACATTTTAGTAGTGTTAAAATTCAGTGTAAGAGCATATCTACTATTTTCTTCCCCTTTATTTGTACAAATTTCTTTTTGAGGCTTGCTGTGAACATCTGTGTATTGGCACATCTCTCTGTCCCTGTTTACTGTATCTTTCTGTGTCATACAGCGGGTTGTCTCTTTTGGACAACAGCAGAAGGGTGCAGAAAAGGTATGCAATGCACACTTTTTTCACTGCCAAATTTCTAGATTTGAATCATAAATGACAATGTACTATGTTAACTTGTTATGATGTAAATGACAGCAGCCTGCGGCGAGTGTAGACATGCGGAGCGAGGCAGTTATCGAGGATCTTCTGGAGGACACAGCTCGAGCTCCATGGGCAGCTGAGAGGCAACAGGCGGATGAGATTGATGCTGAGAGGCAGCTGCAGAGACCCACACTAGAGAGCATGCTGCTGAGGATGGAGGAGATGGAGGTCAGTTTGTGGAGGGGTGAAAGCATGTTTGTGGGGTCACATATTGAAATGTTATTGATTAAAGCGGTACTACATCCAAATATCAAAATTACCTTACTCACCCTCAAGCAATCCGAGATGCATATATCCATCATCTATCAGATGAACCCATTTAAAGTTATTTAAGTACTCTTCCAAGCTTACAATGGGAGAAAACAAGGATCAGGGAACACCTTCTTACTTTAAAACCCATAAAGGTGCATACATCCTTCACAGAAGTAACCCACCTGAGGGGTTAATAAAGGTCTTTTGCAGGTAATCGGTGCGATATTGTAAGAAAAATATCGATATTTTAAAATGCATAATAAATAATTACAGTTTATAAAGTTTGAAATATGAATTTTTTTTTTACAAAGTCTCATCGATTACCTGCACAACATTTTTATTATAAAACGGGCACTAATGGTCCTTCATTCTGATTGGTTGAAGCGCATTCTAAGCCGTGATAAAATACCCTGGTAACCCCACGGTTCAGACCGCATAAGTATGACTGTGCCACTGTTGCTGCATACTGATTTATGAAAATAAACACCACAGTCTTTAATCATATTTTTTATTTGTCTACAATTGCACAATTAATGGCAATATCCATATAAATGTCAATAAATATTGTTGAGTTATCTCGTCAATAAACACTGACGCATTCACTCAACACAAAACACTGTGCAAGTTTTGATCATGGCTCTGAATCTGATCTCTTACAAAAGTTCTTCAAAAAATGGAATTATCTCAACTTTAGCTGAAAATTTGAGGTGATAAGAGACCAAATGAAGGTCAGCGTCTGGTCTTTCATTTGATATATTTTATGTTTATTTAAAGAAGATCATTTTTTCTATAAGGCATTAAACTAAAACCGCTGATGAGGAAAGAGTTAAGCACGCTTCAAAGCATACTTGATCATCACTTCAACAGTTGCACGATATAAATGTTAATGTATATTTTAGATGAATGTTGATATATAAAAATAAACACCACAGTCTTTAATCATTTTTTCATTGTGTCTTTGCTGCGTCTGTGTTGCTTGAGAACCGCGCCCTGTTGCAGCCACACTTGATTCTGAGGACTACTTTGTTTGGCGGAAGAGTAATATTTGTACTAAAATAATTACAACTTATTTGTGTTTTATTTTATGAAATCCTGCTATGCATATGAAGAAACGGTTTTATAAAAGCAATAAGCCCTGCAAAAAAAGTGGAGTTATAGTGCATTTTATAACAGTTAAGGTGGTTTTAGCTGTTATAAAATAAAATGCTTCGCGCCGTACCTAACAATGCCCCTTAGCTGTTATAAAATGCACTGGTAACCCACTGCTTCTTGGGGCTTATTGCTTTATTAACCCCTTGGAGCCATGTGGATAACTTTTGTAAAGGATGAATGCACTTTTTGGGGTTAAAGTTGGTAGTTGTTCCCTGATCCCTGTTTTCTCCCATTATAAAACTTGGAAAAGCAAAGACATTTACTAAAATATCTCCAAATGTGCTCGTCTAAAAGATGATGAACATATGTATCTGAGATTGCTTGAGGGTGAGTAAATAATGGGGTAATTTTGATATTTGGCCGGAGTATCCCTTTAACGTGACATTTTAGTGTTTGCACAACACACACACACAAATCTCAATCAAATCTGCTCTTGGGACAAAAATAAGATTACGTTAGATCATGATGCATTATTTTGTTACCCAGAGAGACCAGGAGGAAGTACGCAGGCGTTTTGCAATGATCTCATACTCTGACCCTCTCACGTGGGATAAAGGCGCAGGTGAGTAACTTGACCCAAATGGACCATTCACAGTCACCATTTCTTGAAAGAAAGACAAACTAGTTATCAATTGTCCTTTCAGAGTTTTAAGATGACAGTGTCAGCTTCCTAGCACTTGGATGGTCAGAAATGTGTTGTGCAGTAATTTATAACAGTGTCCACTAGATGGCAACAGCGTCAAATCTTCTGTTTGTTGCAGATACAAGAAATATGTCCAGCTCAAGACCAGCCTCTCCTCATCCCATCCGAATGACAAAACCAGTCATGAACGCACCTATCTCAGTTGACATCCTCCTGCAAAGACCTGTGGAGACTGGGTGAGTGATTATCGACTCGATGCATTTTATAGTGCATTGACGTGTCTGTCAAATGAATCTATCTCCAGTTACTTTACAGGGCAGCAACACATTGGCCAGGTGTTTTCATACTGTAATATTTGTTTGTTTATGATATATTCAATAGCAGCCAGAAGAAAATCAAATAAGTTTCAAAATATCTACAGGCAAAAAAACAGTCTCTCTCTATCTCTCTCCATCTCCTCGTTGTGTAGTTCTGCCAATAGAGAGCAGAAGACAGTCATGGTGGCTCACTACATAAATGAGGAAAATGGAAGATAAAGAGAGATGGTCTTGAGGGCATGAGACCTGTCCAAAGTGAAATGTGCATGATGGGAAATATAGTGGAACAGGTTCAACAGATACATTAGGAAATTAAAATGCTTTTTCTTCATCGGTCTCACTCCACAATGAGGTCCTTGAGCTCTGTGTGAATGCAGAGTAAACTGCCAGCCTCCGCGCCCTCTCACTCGCTCTCAGCGTAGGAGCACAATGTCTACAAACATCAAAGCGCACATCTCATGTCTAATCTCAGGGTATTAGACTGATCTTACAGCAGTAGATACAAACCTTTTCAGCATGTATTCTGTCTGCTGCGTAGTGCTTAGTTAAAAATAATGTTTAAAAAATGCATTTTGCAGATCTGTTTTACCATACTGGCTAGAAAAATACAAGGAAGAGGAAACATGCAGGTATAATTATAACGTATAGCAGTTAGAAGTATTAGACATGGATGATTATTATATAGAGATTAATCATTATTGAAGAGCCCTGAAGCAGATGCCAATGGGCTGAAGTTGCCGCCTGCATTGATATTGTACAGTGCTTGGAGGGTTGGGCGTTTGTTCACTGGTCTCAGGTCAGCGCTCACCATGCTTCACTGGCTCTGTTTTCTGGCAGCGTGTTTCATGCACTTTGTCGAAATAAGAAACGGCACAGACTTCAATCTGGAACCGTTGCAGATTAAAAGGACGAAATGCTGTAATCCTTGTAGAATAATATTTCTAATATCTAGACATAAATATAATTAATCATCATGGCTGAATTGACAGAAAGTAGATTTGGCTGCAATCACAAGTTTATTTGCGTTAATGTCTCAGCCATTTGAGTTACAAGTTAAACTGTTGATGAACTGAGGGAGTGAAACTAGGTCAGCGTTTACATTCCAAACAGAGCACATGCTACTCACTTGACTTCTTTAATATCTTAAGCATTTGATAAAAAGCATTTTAGGCCCAATTTAGTCTTTTAATAATGGATAGTCCCCGTCTCTGCCTTTCTTCTCTTTCTTCTCCTCATATTTCAGTGCACTCCCAAAAGACATTTGGGCAAACATGGATGGCATGGGCTTGTGAGAGTCATGCTTGCTTTGAACTGGATTTATCCAGTGAAAACATTGGCTCTTAAATGTCACTGCACCCACAAACCTCACGTCTGTCTCTCCTAAGCCTTTGTTGGAACATGAGCAGTGACTGAGGCTACAGTTGAGATCCCTTCTGAGGAAATCCCAGTCTGCTCTGTGTCTGATAGTCAATGCAGGGATTGAGGATATATCAAATACACAAATGTATATCAGCTATGCAGGCTGTCAACCAACAGAGAATTCCAATGAAAACAAAACACTAATCTAGAGTTTCATATACAAGCTATTGTGCTTGAAATGAAGTAGGGCTGCTCGATTATGGGCAAAATCATAAAGACGATTATTTAACAAGTATTCTGAACACATTTATTTAACCTTTTTTTTTAAGTAAGTGTTGCAATAGGCTACACATGTCAAAGCAGTGGTGCCTTACAAACATATCGGGCCAGCAGCATGCAATTCATTTTTTAATCGCACACATTTTTTTTACTTTATTTTGTTTTTGTAATTGAATTGTTTGAATCAAATATTTTAATTGAAAATCAATGATTAATTTGATGAAAATTAAGTATTGTTAAGATGTTGTTAGTTAGTAAGGAACCATGTATTGGATGCCTTTTATTAAAAGCAACTAACAATGCACTTCAAATCATCAACATTAGTGACCTGAAAATAGTCCCCTGCTATTGAAAGTTACCAAGGGGACTATTTTTATAATCCTGAATGGATTCTAATGCTGCATTCACAACAAATGCAGTAGAGGCGGCAAAAACGTGGTATTCGCGCATAGTTGGACGCTTGAACATTTTGAGTTTACTTGCTTCATTTGCGCGTGAAATTCTAGTCATTGAGACATTCACGCAGAAATTCGCATCATGGGAGGAGCTTCTGCGACTCCACTCGCTTTCTGTAATCACGTCACTGCTAGAACAAGCTCCTGGACTGATTGGTTAACGTGCCGCTGTTTTCCGCCATAAGTTCAGATTTTTTTAAGGTCATTAAAAAATGAAGTGCATTTCAGTGCGTCTACCGCACCACACTAAACGCCTCATTCGCGCAGCGAGACCTCTAAACGCATGTAAACGCGTCTTTACATTGACCTAACATTGAAATCACTCACGCTTGATGCCTCTACCGCGGCTGGTGTGAACGCAGCATAAAACTGTAAAAATGAAATGTTTCACTTAAGGGGAGCTGGAAAATGAGCAGTGGAGTGTAAGTAAAAGACTTAAGGGCCAATCCCATTTCTCTGTCTTACCCCTTCCCCTTCCCCTACCACTTCGTCTTACCCCTAGCCCTTGTCCCTCAAAACCAAGTGTTAAGCGCTAGGGGTGAAAACATACCCCTATGAAATGAGACACCGCTTGGTTACGGTTACGTCATCATACATCGTTGTTTGCTGGCTGCAACATCACCAGACGCGACAAATGTTGATCACAAACTTCCAAGATGCCGAGTGCAAAGCCGTTTCTCAATACCAAGTACGCCAAACTCGGACTTGTGTCCTTCGTAGTTCGAACTTGCAAGTTCAGACTTGGAAGAACGAACTTCTGACGCGAAATGCATTCTGGGAAACTTCGCTGTCATAAGTCCACACAAGTCTCCTCTGATGCATCCTCGATAAAATGGGCGGATCAAGAACACCGGGGATTTTATGTGAACTTGGGCTTAATGCGAACTTTGAATTGGAACAGTACTTGGGCCGCGACTGATGACGTTTCACAAGTCCACAAGAACGCAAGTACAGACAAGAACGCATATTGAGAAACGGCTCAAGTGTAAGCGAAAGTGAATCAGCCGCCGAGTTTCTTCTGGCGTCCCTGTGTGATACAGGACGGTACGTAAAGCACGTACCGATGTCTCCAAAGCAAGTAGTGTTATGCACTGATATCAAACGAAATTCGCTGCTAACGTTAATGGAATTTAGTTAAAACTGTAGACAAGCATGCAGTCCATTCATGGCTAGTTAGAGAAATACGGGAATGTTGTGCAAATCAGCAAATACGGGAATGTTGTGCAAATCAGCAACGTAACGTTAGCGTAGCAAACTAGCGAAATTTTAAAACATTTAAATTAAGAACATAATTAAAATATATATGAACAGGACTGTGTAGAGCACAAAACAAGACGTTAGTAATTTTTAAATTAATTATTAAGCCGAAAATACTTACATTTATGGGACTCTCTGGACGCTCTGGCCGCCATTTTTGCCGGTTGCACAGTGTATTCTGGGTACCCCTTGGTTTCAAGTAAGCTCGCGGAAATTCTTGGTTTTAAGGGGTATCTACCACTTGCCCTTAGCCCTACCCCTTGATCAAAACGAGAATTGGGATAGCCCTTACTCTCACGTGAACGTGCAAAACTAAGGGGTAGGGGTAAGGGGAAGGGGTAAGACAGAGAAATGGGATTGGCCCTTAAGCCTCATTCACATTAGCAGTGACTAGCAGAGACGCAATCTCATTGATTTCAATAGAAGCTTGCTGACTTCCGCCGACACAAGCGACAGTGACCATTGGAGACCGAATGAGGCGTGTGCAGTCGCGCAACAAAGTTGAGAAAAGTTTAACTTTATGCAAATGATGAGCGACTTTGTTGCGACTACCAATGAGAGGGAGGCAGTGGAGTTTACATCATCCTTCTTTCATCAGAGTGGACGTTACCGATTTGTTTATGACAACCAGATTTAGAAACGCTTCCTAACAACCTCTTTGAAAAAGACGAGCGACACACAGCGACAGAATTAGATGATGTACCGACTCACTGACCGTTAAAACCGTAGGTCCAATATAGTATAAATATAGTTTGAATGAATTCGGACGTACTACATCTGCCATGTTGATACATCTTGTGACATACGTCATTATAACAACAAGTTAGTTGTTAACTGGAAACGAAAAACAAGCGCAATTTAACCACAAAGGACAGCCGTTTAATCTGTTTGCATTTGAATAGAGCAGCGTTAACACTTTCAGACATTTTTTTAATAAAACAATGCCTCTGTTTCTTCAAGGCTCATGGGATAGTAAAGTGTCCAATAAAGGATCTTGCCGGAAGAATAGGTCATTCGGGTACTTTTTGCCTGCTGTTTTTCGAATACTATGAATTCGAACATACTACCCATCTCGTCTACTGCTTTTCGCCTACTATAGTATGGAAGCAGGTGGTTTCAGACAGCATATGTGTAGACCAGAAAGTTTTTACATCATTCAGGATACTCATATGCTGTGGAAAAGTTGCCAGCTGGTGTGACTAATGTGATATTTTATTTCCTTGACGTGGGACATGGCTGTAACTACAACTTTTTGGTTTTACTGGACTAATTCATCCAAAGGCAGTTTTTGAAGCGCACTGCTTGCTAAATGTGATTACAGATTAGCAATTGCTGCTCTCTCGAGATCTTGGACCCTGGTTACAGTTTATCCAATCATCTCCCTTAATGACAATCTGTGACTCATTTTCTCATCCTCCATCATTAATTCTCTGCTTGTGCTACGGTTATCCATTGCATTGGTCATTTAGAATCGTCCTAATGGCTCAATCAAACTCTCATTGAGGGTTTTACGTCCATATTTTGTGGCTTATTCACATCAGAATGGATGATTATTGGGTGGATGTGAAAGAGAAAGATAAAACTCATGAAAATGAATTATTCAAAACATTATGGTAATGACTACAGCTTTTAGTACAGCAGCTAAAGGCCAAGGCCTAATGGAGGATTTATGATGAGAATCCAGTTAAAGTTTATATCTGTATAAAATATGCCCCTGGAGGGGGTGGAGTCTGGTGACTATGCATCAGTGTAGAGCAAACTCTTAGAAGGTGATTTTAGGATTGAGTCCAGATATATTGGCACATCGAGTTTCTTATTTGTTGTCTAATCTCTGATCACCTGACAAGAAAGCAAGGAAACAACAGCAGATGCAATCGTAACGCACAAAGCAAGTAGAAATTTAGCTAGACTGGTTATAAAGAATGTGTTATCTTTATTCAAAGAGCCGGTTTAATCGGTTGCGTGCCTGGCCTGAAGTTAACTTCTGTGCTTGTTTATCGGTCTGGCTTGTGACAAATCTGGCCTCTGGAACAAATACCTTGTGGAAAATTTAAATGTTTCAGTTTCTAAAAGACGAGGGGAGACATGGATCTCTGCCGTGCTGATATGGCAGCTAACATTGTATACATACACTTTATTGCAAATACAAAGCTACAAAATTAAGTAAAAACTCTTTTTCAACCTAGAAATTACTAGCTAATAAAAAATGATTAAACTATTGGCCTCTGGTGAGAGGCCATCACCAGCAGCAATGTTACTGCAAAAAGACCTGATTGAAATAAGCATGTGGACAGGGAGAAAGAAAAAGAGGGATGGAGTTATGACATGAAAGGTTAGAGAACAGAGAATCAGGATCAGACTGAAGACACACCTCTCCATGGGCTCTCCACTGATGTCTTTGAGCTTTAAATGAGCAGTGGGGATCAGAGACAGTCTCAGATGTGCTGGATACTCTTTCTATGGAGACCCCCCGTGCCCATAAGTTCTGTGCGGTCACAGATCATCAGCTATCACTCTTCAAAAGGTTGTAAATCTGAATCTGATCTAGTTTAAGGGAGCGTATTACATGTAGTGTAAGATCCAATGGTGTAGTACGTTCATGGCACAATAGCTATGTTTCCATCCACCTAGTATGGAGTATCACATAAAAAATGCTGGAAACGCCAAGATGTGCATAAATTCTAAAAATGTGAATAAATAAAATGTACGCACTCAATTAAGTCAGATACATTTCTTTTCCGAAAAGAAAACATGCGCATGAACTATGATGAAAACACTAAATAAATCGCATAAAAGTGATGTGATTAAAACAACTCAGCAGTTGGGTCATTTTAACCCGGCAATGTGTTCTGTCCAATAGTGACCCAGCTCTGGGTTAAAAACAACCCAGCATTTTTTAGAGTGTAGTCAGACCTTAAAACAACGAAACCGGAAGTAAGGTTTGGATTCAGACGTGTATCACGTGCATCCGATGAAACCGTCTATACTACTTTGTGTTCGGACGGATGCAAGAGCGTGTGCTCATGTGAGAAAGAGAGAGAGGATTTGTATCAAAAAAAAATAACAGAAACAGAATGCAGCATACTAATCGAATGACCTTGATTATCTTGTTTTTGCAATCGAAATGTGCAAAAATCGAAATTGAATAAAAAAAAAACTATTAATTACACAGCCCTAATTTATTATACGTTTATCTAATACCTTTGTTTAAAATTTGCTTTATTTAATTTCATTTTTTTTATATAGCGCTTTTCAAAATTATTTAATTGTTTTAAAGCAGCTTCACATTAATAGATGCAGGAGAAAACACAGAAAAATCAATGGACAACATAAGCAGAAGAATACAGCGGCTACGATTAAACCGTATTAGCGAGCGTAGTAATAAAGTAATGTATAGAAGAGGGTGCTAAGTTAAGCCAATGTCAGCTGACTCCCCATGGGTTGAAAAAAACCCCTAGGAGAAAAAAACTCCCAGCTTTTTTTAGTCAGGAGGGAAAAGTCCTAGGAGGGAAAAAACCTTGAGAGAGAACCATAGCTGATTCTAGTGGATATATTATATAATAGGTATGATTTTATACAATTTTATCGGAATTAAAACATTTTAAATACTATATATAGATTTTTTTAATATTATAAAATAATAAAATGATATTATTTTATTATTTGTATATTATGTCTATTATTTTAATATTATTTTTTAAAAATATTATATTAATAATAATATAAATGTAAAATATTTAAATAAAAAATATATATACATAAACATGAATAATCAGGTTATTCAGTAATACCGTTTTTTTTTTTTTGCAAAATCCGTTAAACGGTTTGGCGATTTTTTTTATTTATTTTTATTTATTTTTTTGTGCACGGAAGTACATGTGTGGTGCCTACATTAATTCATTCTTGATCTCTGCTCTTCTGAATATTAATAGCTGTGGTCATCCAGAATCTCATCCACTGGTGATCACGCGTGTCTGTGTCTGCTCAAGCTTATAGCTGCTGCCTCTCTTCGTATCACTACCGATCAAGGAGGTCTATAATGGGAAGATCTCATCTCAATGGCAGTTGCTCGGTTGGCGAAGAATCACTGGAAGTATGTGATTTGAAATCTGGCGTCTTTGCTTATTGGGTCTCACCCTGCCATCTCCGAGACATATTGGATTGCATGCACAGCGTAGTGTCTCATTTAATTTTCATGTTGAGCTCTGAGAGTTTGTTTTCTACTTGTGACTGCTGGAGCTGGTATAAAGTGCAAGAAAAATGTGACGACTTGTAGTGGGGAAATAGGCATGTTTTTACATTAAAAAGAAAGCCTTTGGCATTTGATTAAATACACGTCTATGTCACCTAGATCTGTGACATTATTTCTTTCAGCGCCTCGTATGACCTTACTTGTTTTAGAACCAAATTAACCGAATCTCCACCTCCTCATTTGCATTCCTAAATTAAACGATTACCTTGACCGTCCTTTCCACAGGTTCTTGCCGCCTTCAATTTTTTTCCTTGCATTGTGCAGCCACTTGAAAACTTGGATGATATTTTATTGGTTACAATGAATTTCACACTTCTGCAGAGAGTGCTACAGTCTGAAACGTACCTGTAGCTGTTAGCCGAAACAGTTTTCTATTAGCAGGACAAAGCGGTCGCCTTGTGGGAACAGTAAAGGGGAAGTGATTGCACAAAAGCAGCGCTGGCCCCCATAATGTTCCATTAGAGAATAAATGGCCCTTGTATGCTTTTGGCGGTCTTGAGCAAAAAGGGGTGGTTTCCTGGACAGGGATTAGACTAGTCCTAGACTAAAATAAATGTTAGAGCTGTCCAAACTGAAAACATCTTACACTGACATATCTTAAAAAATAAATCAATGCCCTTTGTTTTGCCTCAAAATGCACAGAAGTAATGTTTTTAGTAATGCATGTTTGTTAAAACTAGTTATATTTCCTAATGAAACTAAAGTCTAGTCCTGGCTTAAGATAATTCCTGTCTGGGAAACCACCCCTAAGTGTCTAGTCTAAGCTTGTGTCCAATATCCAGTGCAGTCTTGTTCGGAAATGGAGTGTGAGGTGTGTTTTAGTGAATGTGCTTCTGTTGCGTTTCATGTGCTAAATATGGTAAGTGCTTGTGATGTGCTGATTAACTTAAAGGGCCTTTAAATGTGATGAACCTTGGTGCTTTTAGGATACGTGCAGGATTTTTCTTTCCAGGAACTGTGTGAGTGGTTTACAGGAATGCTTTTAATTCCACACTCTTAAAAAAAGTGCTAAATGGGACTAAAAGCTTGTAATCGTAGGTCGAACCATTTTAGTGCTATCACCTATTAAGCACTTACGAAGAACCATCCAGGGGTGATATAGCACAATATGGTTCTACATAGGTGCTATATGGCACTTAAAATGGTTCCCCTATGATTACGAGCCAGTAAACCATTTTTAGTCCTATTTAGCAGTGCAGATTTAGCCTCATTTACAAATCATGATGTTAATTGAGAGTATTAATTTGTTGTGATTGTGTTTAGATCAGTGCTGCCTTACTTTGAATAATTTTCTTATTAGGAGGTGATATAGACATCTGATGTATGGAGAGATTAGACCGTTACCTGCTTTGGTAATTGAACAAAATGCTGTTTCATTCTGTTTTTCTATTTTAGCAGATATTTAGAATTATAAATATAGAATTATTTAAATTTTTTAGATTATCATTATACAAAAATATCATCAACATGATTTTACATTAAATATATGCATTTACAAACTCATGTTTCGGTAATGAGAACTAAAAAATTGTCTAGGTACTATGACAAACAAAATTTAAACTTTTATCTGGGAGAAAAAATAAGAACTGCTTACCTGGTAGCCATCTTGAGTGTCACAGACAATTATGTCCTTTCCAACATTTTTTTTTAAAATGTTAGTTCCTTGAGGGCTTGTTGCGGAGGATGAGGAAAATTGATCTTGGACACATTTATATTGCTTATTATTGTCTCTACATTTACCAATGATCACCCAAATACCACATGTGTCTTTACTGTAAATGTTTATAGTATAACATGCACTGAAGCTTTTTATTTTTTAGATTTTTTAATTATAAATATTTCCATGTCAAAGAAGCCAAATCCAGTCATGGACACATTGCGGTAATGAAAATGTGGAAAAAACAACAAAATTGGTTTGTATGATGTCATTAGAAATCATGTTCAAAATAGTACATGAAGAGATGTTTGTAACTGTATGCTTCTTATTTGATACTCTTACTTTGCATTTACTTTTTTTATCCAAATGTTTCATGACACCTCATGAGTCTAATTTAGCGAGAATCACCCAATTACATTACTTGTCATGTCAGTGGTCTATTGCGGGATCTTTATGGGATGTGCGAACGCATGCACAGATTCCAGAAAATCACTGTAAGTGTGAATGTTCCGGGATCGTATGATTTTGGTTCAATATCGGACACATTAGCCTTCCCAATTTCTAAGGCTGCGAACTTCTAAGGATTTATTCTAAGACCGATTGCATCACAGCAGCATGACTTAAGGCTAGTAAGGCCATCCCAATTCGAAGGATGCTTAAAATGAAGCCTCAAAATGCGTCCTTATTTCTCCGTGCTGTTAAGGATAGAACGAATGGATCCTTTACAGCATAGGCTATCCCAAGATGCATTGCATGCCTGTAACTGCTGAATATAATGGCTGAATATTTTAAAATAAACAATTAAACCTTTATTAAATAAAAGTGTGTATTTAGCAGAAAAAAATTTCTTGTCACTGATTTAGTATTGTAAGTTTATATTTTGTATTAATATTATTCTGTTTATGTTGTGTATTTTTAAAGGAACACGCCCACATTTTGGGAATTTAGCTTATTCACCGTATCCCCCAGAGTTAGATAAGTCCATACATACCTCTCTCATCTCCGTGCGTGCTGTAACTCTGTCTGACGCAGCCCCCGCTAGCTTAGCTTAGCACAAAGACTGGAAATGCATGGCTCCAGCTAGTATACTGCTCCCAATAAGTGACAAAATAACGCGATCATTTTCCTATTTATGTGTTGTGATTTGTATAGTCAAACCGTGTACAAATAACAAGGTGATATGAGACACAGCGATCTTTTAACAGTATACATACTGAGAACTATATTCTCTGAAGACGAAGCACTGCCGCATGGGCGGAGTGATCTGCTCGCAGCACACGAGAAGCCCCTGGTGAGGAGCAGAGAATTCGGTCAGAGTTGTGCAAATCACTCCGTCCATGCGGCAGTGCTTCGTCTTCAGAGAATATAGTTCTCAGTATGTATACTGTTAAAAGATCGCTGTGTCTCATATCACCTTGTTATTTGTACACGGTTTGACTATACAAATCACAACACATAAATAGGAAAATGATCGCGTTATTTTGTCACTTATTGGGAGCAGTATACTAGCTGGAGCCATGCATTTCCAGTCTTTGTGCTAAGCTAAGCTAGCGGGGGCTGCGTCAGACAGAGTTACAGCACGCACGGAGATGAGAGAGGTATGTATGGACTTATCTAACTCTGGGGGATACGGTGAATAAGCTAAATTCCCAAAATGTGGGCGTGTTCCTTTAAGGTTGATTAATTTGATATACTCTTGATTAGTTTAATCTACATCAACGTGTCATATTTTCTAAAATAAATTACAAAAATTCTGGTTCCATATTTATTTATATACAAGTCGACGTAAATTACTTCAGAGGCTACCACCTTCAAAGACCGAGTGCTCGCCTTTTAAGGTCACATCATCCTTAGAAGGTCACAGCCCTTGAATTGGGACACAGCTATAATCCTTGTATTTTCCAGAATCTGTGTGTGAAAGGGGCTCAAGATGTGCATTTTCTATTTTGTGCCCTACCCTTGCTATAGGACAGGTTCCCCAGAATACACTACTTGAAGATATATTCTCAACCAATTGAGGAACACCAATATAAAACACCAAGCTTTTCTCTAACGTTTATTCATTTGGCAAACACTCAGGCTACACATTTTATCAGTTGTGTTTAACAATGGTCTACCTTATGAGCGATTATAACCGTTTTATTAAAAATGACTTTATTTACAGGGCTGTGTCAGATACATCAATGCTGGATGAGGAGTCTTCACCAAATGACCCTGGTCATGCAGTCACAGCAGAAGTGAAGAGGACAGGAGGAGTTCATCTAAGTGTGCCGCCCAGCATGCAGAGGAACATTCAGAAATACAGGAAGAACCATGATGCCTTCCTGCAGCTCGTCTCGCATGACGCTGTGGGAAACTTCAACCCCTGGGTCATAGCAGACAGGTTGGAGTCTGATAATGTTACTCTTGATTTATTTTACCGCATTAGGAGTGAAACAGAACATCCCTTAATATCTAACGAGTTTAGCAATCACAATAGGAAGCCAACTGAAATCACTGTGGTTATTTAAAGGAATAGTCTACTCATTTTCAATATTAAAATATGTTATTACCTTAACTAAGAATTGTTGATACATGCCTCTATCATCTGTGTGCGTGCACGTAAGCGCTGGAGCGCGCTGCGACGCTTCGATAGCATTTTGCTTAGCCCCATTCATTCAATGGTACCATTTAGAGATAAAGTTAGAAGTGACCAAACACATCAACGTTTTTCCTATTTAAGACGAGTAGTTATACGAGCAAGTTTGGTGGTACAAAATAAAACGTAGCGCTTTTCTAAGCGGATTTAAAAGAGGAACTATATTTTGTGGCGTGGTGGCACTTTTGGGATTGCTTCGACTCGCCTGAAGGGTCCGCTCCCCTTCTCACTCTCATAATGGGAGAGGGAGGGTGTTGCTGCGCCGAGTCGAAGTACTCCCAAAAGTGCTATTACGCCATAAAATATAGTTCCTCTTTTAAATCTGCTTAGAAAATCGCTACGTTTTATTTTGTACCACCAAACTTGCTCGTATAACTACTCGTCTTAAATAGGAAAAACGTTGATGTGTTTGGTCACTTCTAACTTTATCTCTGATTGGTACCATTGAATGAATGGGGCTAAGCTAAATGCTATCGAAGCGTTGCAGCGCGCTCGGGCGCTTACGTGCACGCACACAGATGATAGAGGGATGTATCAACAATTCTTAGTTAAGGTAATAACATATTTTAATATTGAAAATGAGTAGACTATTCCTTTAACAGTGTGATGTAGGAATAGAGAGTTACTACTGGTGATGTACCAGAAATAAAGACACAAATGCGCTTTCAGTTAAAGGGAAAGTTCACCCCAAAAATAAAATTCTGTCATCATTTACTCACCTTCATGTTGTAACAAACCTGTATACATTTCTTTGTTCTGATGAACACGAAAGGAGATATTTTGAGGAATGTCCATTCACTTCCATAGTATTCTCTTCTCCTACTATGGAAGTGAATGCGGCTCATGATCAGTTTGGATACAAACATTCCTCAAAATATCTTCTTTCGTGTTCATTAGAACAAAGAAATTTATACAGGTTTGTAACAACATGAAGGTGAGAAAATGATGACATAATTTTCATTTTTGGATGAACTATCCCTTTAAGGGCGATTTCACATCATTAACAGCTAGTTCTTCAGTTTGGTTATAATTGTGAATTTGGTTGACAATACCTGAATTGTTCACAAGTGAATGCGTTTTGCCTCTGTATTGATCCACGGATATCACATCCTAATTAGCTCTCATTCATTCAGCTCCTAACGCTTTAGAATTCCCTGCCATATTTTCATTGATTTTGCTTGTGCTCGAGACACCATTATGGTTGTATAGATAGTAAAACTAAAGCTTTTCTATTTCACCACCAGCAATAACAGATTAGTCATGAGTCCCACCACGATTCTCAAAGCGAGTGAGTAGGAGTTGATATTGTTTACTGCCTCGCGGCTGTAACGATCCGTGCGCACGTTGCCATTTTAAATGTAAATATTAGCTGTGTTTTTCGAAAGGTGCTAATGCGGAGCGTGCTCGGTGCAAATAAGCGTCTTTGTTGTTCTGCTGGCACTCGCGCACGCCCACCCTGCCATTAGCATACTTAAGGGAATTTTTAAGTTGGTGCAGTACGATTGATATTATCACCCCCTCCACAGACAGTACACCTTTAAGAGTGGGAAGAGGAACAGAGAACCTCCTGTGATCATGAGGTCTGGTTTTGTTAGACTTGATCGTCTCGCTATGGGCTGTGTGGGTGGCGAGAAGAATCGAAAATGTTTACCGTTTAGAGAAATGAACCTGGAGGGTTGAGTTATGCACAAATAAGACACTGGTTATATGTTTGCAGAGGTCAGTGTTGCACCATTGAGATGGTTATTATTCTAGAGAAATAGAGAAGATGTGAAATGTCAGGACAATTAGCGCTGCTGCTGGGAATGGGTGCGGGCACCTGTCAGTCTGCAGTGCATTGTGGGTAATGAAAGCCTTAGAGGCGGTCAGTGCCTGGAGTGAGCAGAAATTGACTGGACTGTGGATGGCTTTGCTTTTTACACAGAGGGAGTGTAATTCTGCCTCAAAGGAGGGATTTAGAGTTGGTATGAATTGAGATAAGCTTGGCATCATGGGTATTCTTGTCCTGTCACAGACACAGGAAACCAATTCTGAAGTGCAAAAAAGAGGAAGGTTTCTAATGCATTGGAGCTGATTGAATTAAAGACTAAAGAATCTTTATAGATATTTGACATGCATTTTATGATGATGGGTTGTCAAATGGCAAAAAAAAGATAATTAAAGGTGCGGTAGAATGTTAAACTGTATTTTTCTTGGCATAGATGAATAATAACAGCTCTGTACATGGTAATGACATATGGTGAGCCACAAACATGATTGTTTCCTCCTTCTTAAACCTTGTGCATGCAAACAAACGACTGCTGGAAAACAGGCCAATCTCAACATAACACCGACTGTAATGTTACAGTTGAGATGTAATTTAACCTTACATTACACATTAAATTAAGTACAATGTTGTTACAGAATTGTGACTGCTGAGTTAGCGCTATATGCTAGGTAATGATATATGCTAGCGTTTAGGCTAAGGTTCTACTATTGACGTTACAGTTGCATTTTGTTAAAAAAACACAAACTTACCACTCAGAAACGTCCATTTCCAATCTTCAAAAAATTGATTATTCCTCAAAATCTGTATCTTCAT
Source organism: Misgurnus anguillicaudatus (assembly GCF_027580225.2). Classification (NCBI taxonomy): domain Eukaryota; kingdom Metazoa; phylum Chordata; class Actinopteri; order Cypriniformes; family Cobitidae; genus Misgurnus; species Misgurnus anguillicaudatus. Next base: position 22,942,398 of record NC_073360.2, on the reverse strand, counting down.
CTGATACAGGCTTAAAGGGACTAAGTGTACTAAGACTGACGGAAAATTAAAAGTTGTGTTTTATAGGCCGATATGGCTAGGAACTATACTATCTAGGGATGCGCCGAATATTCGGCCGCCGAAATTTTTCCATAAAAGTCTTTCGGTCGAAAACCGAAAATGCTCTTTTGGGCCATTTTCGGCCAAAAGACTTTTATCACCGAAACTATACGGCCGAAATGTTGTGATGATGTAAACCGTGACCTGCACGTGCTTGTCTGAAGCAACATGTCTGCGGTGTGGACTTATTTCAGTAGGCCATTCCTGTGTCTCAATTTGTTCCCTAGCTCCCAAGGTTGTGAATCAGTAGGCTACGGATCACCTCGCATGTAATTCGCGGATGAATACGCAAATTTAAGTAGGGAAAGTTTATAATTTGCACGTGTTTCAAAGGCTTGCAAATTTTAACATTCAAGTGTTAAATTTTAAACAATTTAACCGCAAAAAGGCGCTAAAGTGACCAGCATTCTGTACGCAGACGCACATGCGGAGCAACTGTTTGCTGCGCTGTTTGGAATTCGCCCTCCATCTGTTTGTGCACGCGCGTTTAAGTGCCCTCAGTAGTGCATACATGGAGACACGAGTTTCAAAAAAGCAAACAAACATAAAATCTCTTGACAGGGCACATACAAACTAAATGATCTCCAAAATATTCTTTTTCTTATAAAAACATTTGTTTATGTTTTAAGTGTATGTATAGATTACAGTCAGAAACAAGTCTGTGCTAATTTGGTCTTAAAGAGAGTTAAGTCTGTGTCATTAATGTTAATCAGACAACCCAAGACAAAGAGAAAATTACTTCTGTAGCTCTAAAAAAAATAATAATAATATTTAATTTATACAATAAAGATTGATTCATTTAATATGATTTCTGTACCTAATGCTATTTTCAGACCTTATTAATGTGCAGCTTTGTTTTTTATTTGTATAAATGTTTGTAAGTTATTTATTTTTCCCACCACTTTTCGGAAAAATAATCCGATCCGTGCCTCAAAAATTGCATTGTGATCCATCACACCCTTAGTAAAGTAAGTTAGTACACAGTCATAGCCATAAATGAAATGGTACTAATAATTGGCATAATTTCTTTCGGTGTTTCGGTTTTTCGGCCTTGGTTTCCTTTTTTTCAGTTTCGGCCAACAATTTTCATTTCGGTGCATCCCTAATACTCTCATTCTGGCGTAATGATCAAGGACTTTGCTGCCGTATCATGGACAATGATTTTACGCAGTGCCCGAAAATAGTCCCTTTGGTAATTTTCAATAACAGGGGACTTTTTTCGGGCACTGCGTAATATCATTGTGCCTTCTGCAGCCATGTAACGGCAGCAAAGTCCTTGATTATTACGCCAGAATGAGAGGATAGTTCCTAGCCATATCTGCCTAGAAAATCACAACTTATAATTTTACGTCGGTCTTAGTACACGATGTAACTACAGAAGAGTCAAGTTTTAAATAGGAAAAATTTCGAAACTATGGTCATTTTTTTGCGTGATGCTAATGGTCTAATCAGATTCAATGGATTATGCTAAGCTATGCTAAAAGTGCTACCGCCAGACCCGGAGATCAGCTGAATGGATTCCAAAACTATAAAAATCTTATGTTTAACTCTAGAGGAGCTGGAAAATAAGGCTATTTTCCAAAAAAGTGGCGTGTCTCTTTAAACATGAGGTCTGTTTACACACACACACACACAAAGCTACTGAACTGACCTGCTCTAGGAAAATCAATCACAACAGAGCTTAACATTATTATTCATGACGCTTTCAAATAAGGTAATAATAGACCATAGCATACCTTCTATGTAGATATCAGGGAACAATTGTACATATTATTTCAATGCATTCTTTGGCACCTTTAATATAAATACACATCATGTGAACTATTGAATAGCAAATCTGTTTCAAGTTTACTTTTGAGGTAAACCATTTTTATAAAGTAAAGAGTAAGTGCTGTGTGACACTAATTCTCTCTTTCGTTGTTTCTCTTAGTCTGGCAGAAGAACTGATGGATGAGGCTCTTACTGAAGTAGCTGCAGAATTCCAGGATGTTTGTGAGGAATATGCGGAAGCTGTTTTCACTTCAGAATTCCTCCAGCCTGTCCAGTCCCCCACCACATCGGTGTCATAGCTACTTTTGCTTGACTAAATGAGACTCATCTTATAAAAAGTTTTTTTTACATTTTTAAACAGGTTTTTAACTGTACATATGTGACATGCCTTATATTTTTGTGTGTTATGTTTTTTGGTTTTATCTAAAGTTGAGTTCATGTTTAAATCAGGGATTTTATATCATTGAAAAGAACTCTTTTGTCTAAAAGACAAATATTTATGTGTAATATGACTCTGAAACACATAAACAGTTGTTATTTAGGGTGAAGCTGACACATCAATGTTACATCAATGTGCTATAATCCATATTGTCATCATCATACATTGGACTGTTGCTGTTGCTATGCAGCATTGACACAAGCCTAAGGGACTGCTACATCATCAATGAATTATGCAGGATTACAAGTTTTTTTCAGAATTACTGTAAATACTGTAAATTGTCTTTTAAGTTTACTAATCTCTCCAGATGTTGCCTGAAATCCTTATTGTGTTTGGATCAGGTGATGTATTTATAATGTGTGTCTAGTTCATGTGTCAGTGAATAGGCAGAACTCAGGCAGATGTTGAGCTTGCATGTTGGGAATCAAACAGGACACAGACTCTGTTAGTTTTAAATATCAGTTGCATTCTTGTCACATGGGCTGTGTGTAGAAATGCGCACGCCTACACCCCTTATATAACCAAGTAAGGCCAATCAGCATAAAGTGGCACAGTCATGTATTTTTACATGATATTAGGATCTGTGTATATTGAGGGTGTTATAAGTGTATTATTTGTCCCCTTTATATGAATTATTTTTGTGTGAATTCAGTAAACATGAGTTCGGGTGAATCTCTTAACCATCAGCCTTTAAAGTTGCAAATTGGGTTGCTTCCAAATGTTTAAACAATTCACTGCATTCACAAACAATTTCCATGCATTATTATTCAACAAACCATTCATAGAAAAAGGTTGTGACAGAAATACAAAGTGTGCTTGTGGTATTTTTATTGCTGTCAAGTCTGCACCATATTTATTTTTTTCCAATCATAGTAAATGTTTTGAAATGTGTACAAATTATAATTGTAATTCTTTAATAAATGCCTTGATGTTGCTGGCACATTGTCTTCACTTTTAAAGGATAAAGTTCAAATGAATTCACTTGGCCATTTTCCTTTACCAGAAAGGAAAACCAGAACCAGTCGGTGTAATCAATGTTAACCATATTTCTGCTTTTCAGGCTTGCATGCTGTTTCTGTTCTTACCAGAATTTCAGAAGTCTTTAGTCACTGGGTTAAACAAATAAGCCAAGTCCCTAAAGGAGGTGGTTAGTGCAACTTGGGCAGTTCCCAGGCATTTAAAATGGTTTCCTTCAACTCTATCAATAGATTGTAGACAGATTTATAATCTGTGGTGTGTGACATAATGGCAAGTTCTTGTAATGTTTCCAGTTGTAGGCTGGGCTGAGAATTGAATACAGCTTTGGTGGTGGTGTGTATGTTGGGAGTGTAGCTTTAATAAGAATTACATGTCAAATATTTGTATTAAATTATGTTAAACAACTGCTGCACTTTTTTCTCCAATTACTGTGTGACAGATACAACAAGGCTGATATTTTATCATGAATATAATCTTACATTAATCAACTAAACTGGTGTTGGATGTACTGTGACAGTGTTAGCTACCTAAAGGCCTGAAGATTGATCTTAACATCATAATTTATTAACACACTTACTTTTTGCACAGTCATCTTAACATAGGACTGTAGAGATATCAAGTCATGTTGCCCATGCATAGAATTGTGGGAACGGAAATAAACCAAACATTGGATTGAAACGAAGGCCGCATTTTAAGCTTTCGGACGCAGCCCATTTGTTGACTTGCCTTGGCATGCTCTTGACAGCACTTGATACCGGGTATTTGCCTGTTCATGTGGATGCGGAGGATCACCTGTGATGCCTCTTTTTATGCCTGTGTTATTAAGGCAAGCTTATAATAATATTTATATATAATCTGAGCTGTTGGGTGTGATTTTGTGGGAAATGTCAGTTGGATGTAATTTCACTTTAAAGATATGTAATTCATAAGTATTTTCAGAGTAATAATTTGGATTATGAAGAATATTATCCTATTATGCAGTTGTTTATTAGGAAAATACCATACCCTATTGAAAAATCCAACTAAGACCAGCATAAGCTGGTAGCTGGTTTTAGCTGGTTTAAGCTGTTTCTTTCAGCCTAGCAAAGATGGTCAAGCTGGTGAGTCAGCCTGACCAGCTAGGTCCAGTTACACCAGCATAAAAAGTGACCAAACACAGCTAGCCCAGCTTGCTACACCAGCAAAACGACTAAAAACCAAAATGGTCTTAGCTGGATTTTTCAGTAGCAAAATATTTTAAATACGACCTCGGCGCAGTAATATCATCACTCCTGACGTCTCCCCCTCTTGCTCAAACTTCTGTCAATGTTGCTGCGCCCGAGGTCGAAGTGGTGCAAACTAAGTGCTTTTCCTCCATACAATATAGTTCTCATTTTTATTCGCTTAAAAATGGCCACGTTTTATTTTGTGCCACCATACTTACTCATGTAACAGTCTTTAAATAGGGAAAACATGGAAGTGTTTGGTGTCTTCTAACTTAATCCCTGTTTGGATCCTAAAGAATGAATGGGGCTAGGCTAAATGCTAGCACATTCACGACGTGCTGTACAAAGATTAAGTGACGCATTGATTAAAGATAGGTATTTATTCATTTGTCTAAGTTGAGGTAAGAACATAGTAAAATATTTTAAAAAAGTGGTGTTTTCCTTTAAAGGCAATATATGTATTTTGTCAATTCTTTGTCAGTTCATGTTATTAATGAGACTATGTAATAGGCTACCTCTTAATCTTATGACATTGAATTAATAAAAATAAGCTGATAAATATCGGGGAAAACTAGTTTCAATTTTAACCTGCAATTTTATGTTTCAAACCGAGATGGCGATAACGAGACAAAATTTACTTATTGCAGCTTTATGTTTATGTCTATTAAATGTTAAGTGTATGTGTATTAATGCTACAAACTATCTACTACCATAGTGTAGCATCAGAAGACTTAATTTACCCAGAACAGAAGTCTAAAAAATAAGCTTACTTAATTTTTCCTGCCTGTTCAGGAATTTTGCTTTTTCCTTCAGTAAATATAAACCTAGTTGAAAATATAAGCACGTTGGAAATGTTGTCCTTGCATGACGTAAATAAATAAATAAATAAATAATGTGTGATGGGTGTTCCGAAGAGACCGCATTAATGCGCGTGGCGTTTTCCAAGTTCATTGCAACGTTGTATCACAAGGGCTCGAGCAGAGCCACTGGAGGCAGTCGAGCATCAGACCTCGAGCTCAACAGGAGGAGAGAGGACAACGGCAAAGTCTCTGTTTACTTCAGCACAAGGATTCACCTAAGCGTTTATGGATACTTCCACACTGTCATGTCATTTTCACGGTATCCTTCGTCACGAGACACCCGTACGTTTTAAATCGCTGCTCGCGCGTCCAGCCTCCCCGCGCGCACAGACAAGGACGGAGAGAAGAGACGTGCATACTGTCCAAACTAATATCAAACACACGCCAGGCATTTAAAAAAGCAAATTGGACAGCATGTCTAAAGAGAGCAGAGGAAAAGGTAAGCGATATCTGCATGTTTGTTTGAATGGGAAATGTTTGGGGTTGGAGTCAGTCAGTTTGCTCCGTTCACTTTGCGCGTCAATCTGTTGGAATGCGCGTGATGGTCAACGGTCGTCTCTCACTGTATAGTTAAGTTTTTTACCTAGACAACGTGTTTGGGGTTTTAAGGGTTCAAATCGAAGCACATTTGATGCCCCAAATCCTGTTTTGATAGACAGCTTACTTGTTTCTAGACAGCTCGTGCATGTTCTTGCTTTCAACCAAACAAGTTTGATAACTTCAGTTTATAAAGACTTCTTATTTTCAAGATGTTTATGGATACATGACGTAATATATTTTTTGTAGTGGTTTGTGAATATGTAAAGATGTATTAATCATTTGAATTAGAAGGAAAGTCAATGTTTAATATGTATGTTCCTTCTTGTATCCTGACTGTACCTGATCTTAACATTTGTTTCTATTAGACTTGTAATGGAATGTATGCTTGAGTCATCTTTCAGGATATTTCATCTTAGTTTGAGACTTTGCTTGGCCAAATCTTCGTTGTTTCCTGCTTTTATGAGGATTGAATGAAACTTAAAACTGGGAGGAACTTCAGATTCAGTCCAGTCACGTCTATAATGCACGCTTCATATGTCATTTTGTCATTCATGTGTGAAGAGGACCACATTGCATAGTTTGCTTCTCATGATGCATTCTCACTGGTCAGCTCTCAATGTAATGTTTACATTCTAGGTTGTGCATTTGTGGACTCACTAGGACTCACCTCACACAAGTGTTGTTTGAGTCTATGATATATCCTCTAAGACAGTGATACGGTTTCTTTGTGTACATGCTTAAGATTGATCCTGTCTGTATGTTTAAACCTTCTGTTGATCATTTTTTTACTGTTAACATCTTCAGATCTCAGCATGTGGCATCTGAGTTCACACATACACATGCTGAAGGTCTGAAATAATGAGGCTCTCTCTGATCTTTGTGTGACAGTTGTGCGTTTTTTTAATGTGAGTAGAGAACTTTCTATATGTTGGGTGGTGGTAACAAGACAGTTTATAATCTCCCTATGCATACATTTTATTGCCTCTATAGTTTATTTCTAGATCAAATGAGAATTTCATTATTGTGTGAGAAATGTGGGAAGTTGGTTTTTGTAGTGGTGATTGTGTTATCTAGTTTAGGTTTAGTACTAGTACTTTTTTCCAAAACACTATTGAGTTTCTTAGTCCCTGAGCTAGAACTGTTGTTTTTTTTGCTAAGTATGCATGATTGCATGCCCAGTGGGTCATTTAAAATGCGTCATACTGTATCAACATCACATCAAAGAGTTTGGTAATTTAGACAGACATAAATTGACGTATCTACTTTACAACAGATTCACAAAAAGTTCATCAAAACTGCATGGTAACTGTGCATATAAACAAGCACAGTATGTAATTGGGTTCATTTATATATGGAATATTCCAGGCATATTTATTGTAGGAGTGTTTTCTCAGTAGTTTATGTTTACATTAGTACCCCAATGCAAAGCTCAATAAGAAATCAGTTAGTAACTTGACTGTTAATTATTTGTATAGTACTTTAAAGTTCAGGAGGTTAAAATACACCCAGCCATTTCTTAGAAATACAAAAGGAAGAAGTTTTTTTGTGACATCTCATGCATGTGCATACTGATTAAATCAAGAGTTCAGAAATGCAAACCCCTCTGTTTTCTTGTAAATGAGCAATTTTTCTCAGGCTCTTATGTTTAGGTTTAATAATTTAAATTTAATGGCAATAAAAAAGTTTTTAGTCAGAAATGAATGCCTTATTTTCATGAATATCACTTTAATCATAATGGTATTTAACAAATTTAACACTTGCCTTTTTGCCTCTTGTGCATTTAAGCTTTTTGGAAAAATCTCAACTTCTAAAAAAACTCTCTATATTCACTATCCTTTCTGAATAAAGGGTATTTACTGTGTAAAACCTTTGTAGCTTTTAGGGGGCGTGCACACCAAAGCTTTTACGCCCGCAGCCGGCGCATGTTTTCAATTGTTTCCAATGGAAGCTCTAGCGGTTTTCTTTCCCCGCTTAGTGCTGAGCTAAGCACCGGGAGTTGAAAAATATTCAACTATGGGTAAAAAGCTCAGCTCGTCAATGTCAGTCCTCACACGGCTGTCCAATCACAGTGGAGGAGGGTTGGGGCATTACCACATCAACCAACCGGCTCACAGCTAAAGTATCACAGCTACCAAAGCGCTCAGCTGAAGAAAGCTGGCACTCAGCTAAAAAAACAGCTGGCATTCGGCGTCCTCCAGGCGTTTTGAGCAGCGTTTAAAAGTTTTGGTGTGCACAAACCCTTATGTGCACTTAGAGGACTTTGCTGAAAAAGCTGAATGTTGTGTTTAACGGATTCTGCCAAAAAAAAGAAAAAATTCTGAGTGGCCTGAGGCCGGGATGAAGCAGATTTAAGGCAAACGTATTTGATGAACGTATAATATGTGCAAAAGCATTTGGTCAATAACATTATCTAATTTTTGCTTTTGAGCTCTTCAAATGTATACATGTACCTTCACTGTAAGTTAAAGTTAGTTAATGCATAAAAAGTACGCATAAATGTAAAATGTAATTGTGCATTGTGAAATTCAGCCGCCTTAGTTTGCTTTGACCAAAAAACAGAAATAAAGTCTGTGTTTATTTCAAATGTTATTGACAGTTTTGGCATACACACTTTGTTTTATAGTAATGGGACCGTTATATATTATGATGTCACAAACGGTTAGGTTATGAATATTAAGTAGGTTGTTCATCAATATTCATGTATTTTATTGTTTCAGCCACTGTAATTGAACAGACTTACCCTAAAGGGCCTTGTGGACCTTTAAATTTAATTGAACACCATCATGCCATGTTTGTCTCAAGTAGCTTTACATGTTCTTGAAACTTCAAAGAGATGCTATTTTCCCCTGCACAAAATTCATTTCAGTGTGTGCTCAACCCATCTGCTTTGCCTTTCTCAAAAATAGGGCTCCCTGGAAGCTGAGGTTACAAGGATGCAAAGCATACTATTGTAAAATTTTGGAATGAACAGCAAGTCAGATTTTGCCAAAGGCTGGTAAAGCTCGATTTAAAACAGACCTTTACATGCAATGGAGCGAATACGTATATTGTTTCATACAAGGAGCTGAATGTTGCATGTATGTTGCTCTCTACATGCAGAAGTCTCTGTTCTTCATTAATAAATATTTAGTGTTGGACACTCAGGAAGTGACCTTTTATTGGCTGATAAGTAAGCAGCATTTGTGCGTTCTCGGACCTCAATAAGCTTGTTTTCTTGGCTTCGGTCTAGGCGAGGATAAAAACAGGGAATACTGATTGTGTTGTTCACAGTTGCGAGATTGAATTGCAGGTTTGCTTGTTTTTTTGCCAAACCAATTAACGTCACCTCAGTCAAGATGTTGTTTTTTTTATTGTGGAGCACATGTGCTTTACATTTAAATGAGAAATGTATTTTTTCCCGTTTTGTTTATACTGTTCACTGATTTGTCTACATAGTTGGTTTGATTGAAGCTATCATGACAACATTTCATTGCTAAGTCATTTTTTGGATGTCAAATGGAAAGACTCGGATGATCAAGCATCAGCTCACGGCAGACAGAGTGTTGTATTTACCATAGTTTTCATGTGTTCTTGTTTTTCGCTTTATTTTATTTCCAGAGAAAGTTATGGTCTATTTTTACCACCAAACCTTGTAATTCACCCACGGCATTTCGTGCTTTCTATTCCTGTTGAAAGCATTAACAAGCGGCTTGTGAGTCGTGCCGCAAGACAAAGCAAATGATTAAACTGTAGCCTTACTCTGCATATAGACTTCAAGGCTGTTGTGCCTTGGTATGTGTTAGTGAATAGCTGTTTCCTGAATGGGAGTACAACCATATTCTTAATTTAAAGATGTCTGCTTGTTAGGTTAAGTTTATTCGTGGCTCAAAAGGTCATGGGTTCGAACCCACTGTAAGTTGCTTTGGATAAAAGCGTCTGCCAAATGCATAGCTGTTAAAACGTCTAGATGGTTTAAAAGTTTGTGTTTTGTAATGATTTTAGTGTTTTTATGTTTTTACCTTGATAAACAGAGTCCTGTGGCCCACTGGTATACAAATTTAGATCTACCTCCATCCCCGACTTTAGGTCCTAATGCGCTTCTGATCTGATGAGTTAATTCATGTTTGTTCCTTTGACTCAAAATGGTGTACCTGTAGCTCGGCAGGTAGAGCATTACTCTAAGTACATCCAAATTATGTACTTATTGGGGTCCTCCAAAAACATGGATTACATTTATGTTTTGTAAAACAACTAATGCAAGTAATACATTTAGTCTAAAATAACCTAATATTATCAATAGATATGAAATTAAATATGTGGATATTACACAGTGTGCGTGTTCTCCGTACTTAATGTTTGGAATGTAAAACCATTTGCTCGTTTCTCTTAATTGGGTGTAAGATGAGAGCATTTTAATCTCACTGTATCAACAGGTGGAGACCAGCTTGATATCTATATCGTATTTTAGCCAATTCAAGATGTTGTTTCCATTCGCGACAGCACTCCCGAGACAAGCAATACAACATCATCTTACCTGTGCTCATGTAGCCTTAGGTGTACATAAACTTGTTAGAATCCACCTGACACTCACTCCATTACAAATGAAACAATTCACTGCAGATATCAGATACCCTTCATAATGATTGTGTACTAGCGAACTTGCACAATGATTTGGATAGAGCGCTGTGCTAAAAATAGCCGTGCACGAGAGGCAGCGACAGACTCGCTGCTACCCTGCGGTCCTGTGAGAGAGAGAATGACAGCCTTTCATGAACGTCTGTAATGATGCAGTTTGGCTCTCGTGTCTCGTCTGCATTTGCAGACAATTCCTGATTCCGTTTTTTTAAAAAATTTTTTATTCATTGAATTTATCAGATGTCAGAGGGTTGACATGCAAACTCACATCTTTAAATAAATGTATGTAGTTCATCCAAATTTTATTTATTATTTGTGTTCCCTGGGAATCAAAGCCATTACCTTGCATTTTCTAGTACCATGTTCTTTCAGTTGAGGAGAAGAGCGTTTCCAGATTCAGACAGACTGGATGTTGCGTCACATATCATCCCATCAGACCCATGCTTTGAGACTGGTTGTCACATTACAAATTGAGAGGCTTTAAAAATGCATCTTAAAACCTCTGCATGCTGTGCTGTGCGTAGCGCTGTGTAGATTTCGAATGCAATGTACGTGCATTATGTTAACATCCCCTAATAAATGCATCTGATCAGGGTCATATGAACCTGTGACCTCAATTATACAGGGATTTTTGAAAATGTGTGGTTTTGCACACCCTAGCTCATAAAGCATAATTGGCTGTTTTAACTACAGTAGGTTGAGTTTTGTTGTTATAGACAGATGGTGCTTTTTAGACAGCTGATTTATATAAGTCTGTGTTAATGTTTTAATTCAGATACATTGGCTGGTATATAAGGAGTATGAGCTGATGCCTTAAGTAACTTGTAAGCTGAATAGGTACAAATGTATTTAATTCAATTATCAATTGAATTATTGAGCAATATGCAATGAAAGTTGTGTGGAGGAGAGTAAAATGTTAGTTTCTTATTGGTGTTGTGATGTATGTTGTTTAGGATTTGGATTTTTCTTTGTTTGTTTGTTTGCCTAAGACAAATTTCTCCTAAGGGAGACAATAAAAAAGTACAAATACAAAAATAATAGTAATCTGTTTTTGATTAGGAATGCTCCTATCGGTCGGCTGATGATGCTTCTCAATCATAGACTGTAAAAAAAGATGGACGACGCCTGTTCGCTCTCTTCCATTGGTGAAAAGTGAAGCCGGCAATGTGCCCATATGGCGCTGACATCTTGGGTCTTGAGTCTGTGCAGTAGCCATTTTGGGACCAGTCCTGCGCAGTAGTGAGCAGGAAGTAAAGCCGCGAAATGTAGACCCCACCCTCGGTCTCACGATAGAGGAGGAACTATATTTTATGGCGTAATAGCACTTTTGGGAGTACTTCGACTCGGCGCAGTAACACCCTCCCTCTCCCATTATGAGAGGGAGAAGGGGAGTGGACTTTTCAGGCGAGTCGAAGAACTTCCTCTTTTAAATCCGCTTAGAAAAGCTCTACGTTTTATTTTGTACCACCAAACTTGCTCGTATAACTACTCGTCTTAAATAGGAAAAACGTTGATGTGTTTGGTCACTTCTAACTTTATCTCTAAATGGTACCATTGAATGAATGGGGCTAAGCTAAATGCTATCGAAGCGCTGCAGCGCTCTCCAGCGCTTACGTGCACGCACACAGATGATAGAGGGATGTATCAACAATTCTTAGTTAAGGTAATAACATATTTTAATATGGAAAATGAGTAGACTATTCCTTTAAATAACTAACTAAAAATGAACTTATTTTAAAAACAAACATTTAAATTTACATCAGCGTGATAAAAACTACAGGAAATGACAGAAACCAGCTTCGGGAAAAAGATAACTGAAGTGTAATTAAATTGTTTAGTTGGTCTCCCATTGAATAACATGAGGGAGGTGGGGTTTATGAACCAGTCACTGGGGGGCAATCAAGTCATTTTGGCTTCACTTTTCAGGACTTGTGCGACACGCTTGTTCTCAATGAATTACGGTGAAATGCCGCTACATCCAAAAGCCAGAGGGCGCTCTCGTGCAGAAACTCCAAATGTGCTGCAGACGAAAATCCATTACACACACAGCTATGACACACAGCTCCAGGAAATGGCTTAAGGATATATTTCTATTGCTGTTCTTCAAACCTTTTCAGGTATTTTCATGATAATAAAGAATATTTATAATATATAAATATGGCAAGCGCTTTAATGATTTAATGATTTTTTTATGAGCAGTGAGCGTTATGCGCGCTTTGACTGCCTCTAGCACCATGCGTCTTTTACAGGAGCACTCTGAGCGGAAAGCGCTCAACATCATATGTGTTTTTCCATTGTCCAACTGAATGAGGGCAGAGGCGGACCTTTCGTTGTAGTGACAGAAGTTTACAGTTGCTTGGAACAACCGGACTGCAGTCACTCATGGTAAATGGACTGCATTTATAGCGCTTTTTTAACATACCTATGGCCATCTAAAACGCTTTACAATTTGCCTCACATTCACCCATTCACTCCCACATTCATACTGTACACCGACGGCGGTGTCAGCCATGCAAGGCGCCAGCCAGCTCGTCGGGAGCAACTGGGGTTAGGTGTCTTGCTCAAGGACACCTCGACACTTGGTCCGGTGGAACAGGGGATTGAACCAGCGCCCTCTTTTTTAAGTTTCTGCTTATATGACAGTCAACAGCAAAAGAGCGCTCACACTTCAATATTTTATTGACAGAACAGCTTGCTCAGTGGTTCCTAGCAATATAAAACCACACTTCTTTTTTTTTTACTTCTTTTTTTTTTAAAGTGATCAAGAATAAATGCAGCACGGCGCTCCATGAGTTTCCAGGCATTTAAAATGCATTTGGTGTTATTGGCCCCTAAGGGGTCGTGTACACAAAGGCGTTTATGCCTGTGGCCGGCATATGTTTTCAATTGCTCGCCGTTCATAGTTGAAAAATGTTGAAATGCTCAGTTTGTCAATGTCACTTTTGACTTACAGTAGCTGTCCAATCACAGTGGAGGATGGGCGAACAAATATTACAACAACCAACGATCGCATTGTTTAACGATAAATAAACAAAACAGAAGTAGCAACCAAAGTGCTTAGCTGAAAAAACGCTGGCAAGCGCCCACAGTTGGCGTCTGCCTGGCGTTTTAGACACGTTTAAAAGCTTTGGTGTATACACCAATATTTGAGATTAGGACTAGGAGCATTATCAAATGTTAATTTCAATCACTGATTTTACTTTAATGTCAATCTTTGACATGGCCTTAGTCAATATTTAAGATGTCAAGGGTATTTTATGACAAAAGTTCTATTCGGACGGGATTAGTTTTACATAGGGAGGTGGGGTAAAGCCATTTTTTATTAGAGCTTCTCAGTGCAGTGTTTCCCACAGGATTTTGAGGAGACTGTGGTGGTGATGATGTCACCCGCTAATTAGCATATATGTGATGTCATCATGTCGTGTTTGGATTTGATCTGTGTTGGCACTTGAAATATGTTTCACTTCTACTCTTTGATCTGTATCTGTATTTGATCTGTATCATATATCAAATTATATTTTAAGCCGAATTAAGTAGTTTAATAGTGAAATAAAAATGTAAATAGGAATCATTGAGATTCTATTTGTGGGGGCCAGTGTTGATTCTGTGGTGGGCCACCACAAATAAATCAATGTATGGGAAACACTGCAGTGATTTTAGTCCCGTTCGAATGCTCTAGTTATCATTACAGACAATGTCATTAAAGATTACGGCGACTTTTACCTTCTGTAAAAAGGTCCAGAGAAATTACCTCAGGCAAAAATTAATCCCGTGCTAATGGACCAGCTGTAAATATTCACGTAGATTTTGTCATTTCCAGTAATTTTGCGCAATTTAAAGCGTAACTAAACCCCTGTTCAGAGCCTGATTCCACCCACTGGCAATATTTGAAAAATGCAAGAAAAGTGGGCAGATCCCAACAGAGATAGAGGGGACGATCTAAGCTCGTACCAAGCATGTGGTGAGATCGTAACGAGGGCGTGGTGAGCTTGAACCTGCTTACGTCACGAGTCATTTTTTGGACCCAACATCCAATAGGAAAATTCAACTGCAGTAGCCACCGTTCAACCTGAAGAGGGCAGCACTCAGACGTTTTTACACCATATATTGTAGTATTGAAACACTTTACATCCAAATGTCAAAAAAGTTACTAAAATCAATGAACAGCACTAATAAAGCCCCATTCTTACAGATCATTAACTAAAAAAAGTTGGTTTAGGGTTTAGTTACTCTTTAAAAAAAAATAGAAGCCCTTAAATAAGTATTTACTTGCATTTAGTGGCAAGTTAGTTCCTTCATACCACAACATAGACTTTATAAAAGGTCAAAATCACTTTTCAGGGGCACTGAATTGTTTCTGAAACTGACGTTCTCCCCAAACCGAAATTAAACACAGTGTTTCCTCCCTGACCCTATTTCAAGTTTTTCTCGTCGCCGTCATGTTTTGCACATGTGATATCAGGAAGCAACATAATGTGCACGTAACGACGAGGAAGGCAATGGGCTGTGTTATCGAGTTACCGCTCCCCAGTGTTGTTTTTGGCAGCCCTTTTAGTTTTAGTCTTAGTCTTTTGGACGAAAATGCTTTTTTGTTTTAGTCACATTGTCACTTATAAACTAGATAGTTTTAGTCGACGAAAACACAAAAAGGTTTTTGTGAAGTTTTAGTCGACGAAAACACAAAAAGGTTTTTGTTAAGTTTTAGTCGATGAAAACGCAAAAAAGTTTAAGTCAAGTTTAAGTCAATTTCAGTAAAATAAGTAGTCTTTAACAAATTAATTAAGGTTAAAAAGTGTGGTGTATTTAATACTATTAAAATATGCATTCCGTTTTTCTTTCTGATTGATTATACTGAAAGTATGTCCATAAATCATCTCGTCGTTTCCGTTTATTGGCGTCACCGCCACCGCGAACTTGCCACAGCCGCAGGTGTGTTGTTGTTGTGTGAAATCTGGTGCGCGGCATGGCGGTAGCCGGGTGCTGGGCGTACCCAAAACAAGCATAGGAAGTGGCAGCGTTGCTGATACTTTTTAGCTAAAAACAGACAGATTTCACGCAAAATAGGCAGAAATGACATGCATTGTGAACGTCAGACTTATAATCATTTTCGTTCTGTCTCGTCTCGTCAACGAAAACTCGAAAGCGTCTCGTCATGTTTTCGTCACCTTAGAGCCATTTTTAGCTAGAAAACAACACTGCCGCTCCCACTTCTGAATGTTTCTACCCCCCTAAAACCAATCCCGTCCGAATAGGGCTAAAGTATTCGTTACATTGCGTAGGATGATTTTATGTAGAAAATCACAAATAAATGACTTCATCTGGCTTTTCACAGGCAGGGTCACATTTTAACATTGCAGAGATGATGCACTTCACCGTTTAACAGTGTAGAATCTATGATGTGATGATAACAGAATAAGTCATGGTTGATCATACTTAACAAAAGGGCTTTGATTTCCTCAGAGATATAGTTGCTTTCAGAGCTGTGTGCAGATGTGCTTGGTTGAACAGCCTTTTAAAACAGATTAGAGCTTGCAAGCAAGATGGTAAGACTGTCTCATTAACAGAGCATCTCATAACACATTTGCGTCTGTCTTTGCTTTTTTAGGCGCAATTAACATTCGGCTTTCTGCGCTAATGCATTTTGCAGCATCACTCACTTAACTTTAGTTGAGCTTTGACTAAAGTGAGGACACGCAGCAAAGTGGCTCTGTTCCTACACTGCAGCTTTACTTTCTACTCTCTTGATGCTGTGACCCTGCATGAGGTGATTCGCCCACTGCAGTTTCCCCTCCTGCAGTGAGTTTGCACTTATCTTTGCACCCTTTGTGTCGCAGTATGCCATATTTCATTGACAGCATGTATTGCAGTGTTTTTGGTGAATTAATGAAGCAGTTTCTGATGAATTCTGTTGTGCTTTAAGCCTTTCATCTTTTGGCAGATGCAGTGTACAGTTTGTGGTGCCAACTAAAACTAACCTGATGTTAGAAAGAAAAACTACAATACATAATAGAGATTAAAATCTTGTGAAAGTTTCAGAAGTGTAGTTCGCCTGGTCAGTAGTTGGATTATCTGGTTACATCAGGTTTTGGGCTTGTCTGACAGTGTGTCACCAGTCTGCTTAGCAATGGCAAGTTAGTGTTTTTTGCAAACATATGTGTTGTTTCACAGCATGTGCGGCATGTCAAGCTGCCAAACGGAGGTGTTTACTAGATGCACTGCACATATGCTGCTGGATTAAATGCAAGCATGCATTTTTTGGTAATGCACACTGAGGGAAGATACTATTCGAGTGAGACGAGTAATTTAGTGCAATCACAAATATTGAAGGCTGATTGCTCTCTTCTTTCGAAAGGTAGACCTTAGTCCAAGGGTTGATTGTTCAAGTGTGAGTTAGAAAGAAATTTGTCTTTGACAGTATCAGATCCAGTATTACTTATAACTCACTTTCTAACTTTGGCTGTAGAATGAGTGGTGGGTGGTATGAAAAGTAGTTAACCTCTTGAAAAGCACCCCCACTCTAGCCCAAACCATGAAAAGACCTACTTTCCTAAAAGGGTTGTTTTTGCTAAACCATTTAGAGTATACGCATAACTATGGTCATTAGAAATAAGACACTTTGAGCTTCATTTTCCAGGTTTCAAAATTATTTTAGGTCAAAAATAAAAAAGTTAGAGAGGCTACACTGTCAAAAATAAAGGTACGAGGCTGTCACTGGGGCAGTACCCTTTAGAAAAGGTCCTAATATGTACCATTTAGGTACAAATATGTACCTTTAAAGGTACATTTTGGCGGTTCAAAGTACTAATATGCCCTCTTTGGGTACAAAGGTGTACCTTTTTGAAGGGGTACTGTCCCAGTGGCAGCTGTTGTGCCTTTATTTCTGAGAGTGTAAAGTACATTGGAATTAAAAAATGTTAAAAACATCTTTTTTATTACTAAAAACTTAATGAAAAATATGTGTGTGAAACCTATTGATCCCAAAGCCACAAGTCTAAAGAAGTTATGTTTCGTGTTTGAGGTCAATAGGCCCAAAAATGAGGTTCCTGCGAGGGTTTTTGTAAGGCTAGTGCCTATTCTAAGTGCCAGTCAGCCCCAAAATAAATGTGTTTGTTTACATGCATACACGTTCGTTCGTTCTTATTATTATTTATCCTTAGGTTAGCATATAAAATGCAGTTTCCACACCAGGAAATAAAACGTCACACAAAGATCGTTGGATTTGTTATCTAATTGGCTACATGTTTTGTCTACCAATATTTTCCATGAAGTCATTGGAGGAACGAGTGAGTCAAATGACGTCACGATTTTTGACAGCGCAGCGCTGTTTGAATATTATGTATTATACTCCCGGCTACTTTTAAAAACAAAGTTTGAACGCAGGTTTACGTGTTTACTAGAACTTAAAGTGTAATCTCATATACAGTGTTACGACGTAAATAGTCCTCAGATTGTATGTTATATTCAATTACAAGATGTTCATGCGAAATCTGATGTAAACAACAAACTATATCTATATTTCATGGATTATACGCATTTGTGGACAAAAATAGTCATTGGATTTATTCTATTAGACAGTTTTCATGGGTTATTTACACATCTGATTCAGACTAGATTCGACTCGCGATCGTTATATCAAAACAAAGGTAAGAAGTCCCGTTTATATTTTGCATGTTGTCATCTGGACTTTTTTCACAAAATACTACATTTATGATGCTAGAGCATCTGTATCTCATAACAGAGACCAAACACTGATGCTAAACCCGTAGACCTTTTAAACGATGTATAGTAATGTTAATATTATTAATGTTTGTAGACAGTAAGCTATATAGATATTGTTAGCAGCGTTAAAAAAAGCTGACGTCATCCCTCCCACTAATTGGTGCGCGTCGAGAGGTTAAATAAACTAATCCCTTTGTTGACAAGGAACATTTTTCTAGAGACAGCAAAGCATGAAGTAGAAATAAAAATTTCAGTAAAATTTTAAAGAAATCAGAATGTACTACTTTATTTCATTTATTATAAGCAGATCTATTGTCTATTGTCATCTCAGCTGCCTGTAAATGTAATGTAGTGTTGCGCGATATGCCCAATAGTAAGATCGTCCTATCGCCTGCCTGTAAGATCGCAGATACACAATAGTATTGAGGGGCGGTGCAATGGTTTACTCATTTATTTATTTGTTCATTTTTTACTCATTAATGACAAGCCACTTGATTGGTGGATAAAAAAGAAAGCTGATTTACTCTAAGGGCAGCTGGCAACATTGTCACGACTGCAACTTTCTTAAACTTGATGCCTTTAATCCGAGTGTGTCATTGATGCCCAGATGCTCCAAAATTTCCTGTGTGCCAAGAAGCCGGAACAACTCACTCGCTGGTATTAAACCCCACTGCGCCTAGCAACCTTTCTAGTGCAAGGAAATGTCAACGCATCGCGTATTACAAGCTCAGGTGCGAAGAAGAGGCAGAGTCATACGCATTACAAGTTCAGGTGCAAGGAGTCCATGCCGCATGCGTTCAGGTGCGAGCAAAAGTCCAAGATGTGCACATTACAAGTTCAGGTGCGAGAAGGAGTCTGTGCCGTGCGCATTACAAGCTCTCTTGCACAAAGAGAAGCCCACACGACCTCTCATGTGAGGAAAATCACGCAATGCAAATGTTAAAGGTATTTTGAAAGATTTTCCCGAATTTTAGAAAAAAAGCCCTCTCCACTTTTTGAAAAAAATGCACCTGCGCAACTCTCTACCTGCTCCCGAGAGGGAACGTCTATTAAACGTGTGCACGAGAGAGCATGCACGAGCCTAGTTATTCTCATGCACGCTCTGTTTACAAGTTGCTGTCAGCATGGCTAATAAAAGCCTACTTTCCAAAACATGCATGCAAGACAAAATGTCAAATGCCCTTTCCGTGTTTTATTTACTTATTATGCTGATCGTTTGAGTGAGGACTCAAGATATGATCTGCAAAGGAGAAGATGAACACACAAAGATGAATTATCGAAAATGAACACACAAGGTTTTAGAACATTTCAGCGTGATACCTTTTACCATTTGGTCATAAGGCTACTTTAGACAAATTGAGATGTTTACCGTGTGCCAGGGCTAGCATCGTAGCTTACATCAACTTTTACTAGCAGTGATTTTAAATGGTTTTCTCCAAATGGCATGCCAAACTTTACCTGTCCAGTAGAAACTTTGCGACTGAGGCATCAGTGGGAAGCCCAACCTGTGCTTTTAGCGCACGCCAGCCTGTAAGAAATTCTCTCAAAACACTCTGGTCTTGGTTCTTTCTTCAGATGCCTTTCTCTTCTTGTCATACAATTCGTAGACACTTTTTCTCTTGCGACTCTCAGGCATTTTGAAAAACACGGTGAGCTTCAATGAATGGCTGAAACCGTAGCTCACCACACATATACACCAGAAAACTACCTAGTAGGGGGGTCCTTATTTTTCAACTTTTAAAAGTGCATGCTCTCACCCCCCCCTATATGTTTGAATAAATAAATAGAAAAATTAATTAATATTAATTTATATTTAGAGGTTGCTCAAGACCTTTGAAGTTTAACACATTCACGTATTATGTGTTACTTTGTGCTAGCATGTATAATTTTGTAATAATACTTTAATGGCAGCAATGGACTTATTTGGCCATGCTCCATGCAATTAAAACTCCTGTTTAGTTGTGATATGTCTTTCAAAGCAAGAAAGCTTCAATGTGAATGAAGCACTATAGACAATATGCACTGAGACAATGGCAGAAGCAACACTAAGCAAGTCCGCTATATGGTTACTCGGATCAGAAGAGACTATAATAACTGGAACAAAGTTACCCTCCAATAAGCAAGTTTTATGTGTGTTGTGCGATTTTAAATGGTACATATTTAGAATCAATTCAGGGATTTATGAATCAATATTGCTTTGTTAAATTAAAGAGGTGGATTAAAGCAACACTATAGTTTCAATGTAAACATGACTTACAGCTCCCCCATGTGGTTGAAAAGCGCAACAGTGCCTGGTATCAGACACTCTTCTGCAGGCAGGGGGAGGGGCGGGGCTGTGTTTCCTACCCTCCACTGCCACTTTCAAAGTGTGCTTGTAGCAGCTAGGAGGCTGCTCAGATTGCAGCAACAGTACAATTTTTCCAGTTAAAAGTTGTTCTATCACTGAAATAATTTTAGAGACATTATTTTAAGGTAAAAAAACTACATAGTGTTGCTTTAAAATCAGAAAATCAATATCTTTTACCCAGCCCTAAAGCTTACCATATACCGTTTATGTACTTTTGAACAAAAAACTTTACAGATCTTAGCACATACATTTTCATTTACGCATGCGAGTTACAGTGCATTACAAGGTATATTGTTTATTAGCATGGATTCGAACACATGACCTGTTGCGCTGCTCTACCTCTGAGCTATACAGAAGCACTTAAGTTTGCTTTTTGAAATTCATATGTAAATGAGTGATTCATACCAACCCCACCAATTAGATTACAGAATTGTCAACAAGTGTGTTTTTAAGGACATACACAAACGCCTTAAACCATTGGTGCAGTGATCCAATGGGAGCCTCCTTGTGTCACAGCGGCATTTATCTCAGCACTCTCCTCCAGGATGGATTTAACATTGATACTAATGAGCAAATTAGTGAAGTGGTGGAGAAGATGTTTATGTATGTGGGTGACAGGATGAGGCCGAAGGAACAGGAATTACCTGAAGTTTGGGTTAAAATGATGGGGAAGAAGATCAAGGGAGGGACGTTGAGATATAGAGATTACAGAAGAATAGAGAGATTGCTGAAGGAAAGCGGCTCTATCCAGAAGAGATTATGTTTTTGATTAAGAGCCAGTCTCGATGTGAGTCGTGTCATGAGTGCATGGGAGAAAATGTCATTTTTGTACTGTGCTGCCTCCCTGGAGAGGGGACATATCACACCTCCAAATCGACCCTAATGACAGTCCCTACCATAGCGCTCATGACAATTTAAATCACATCTAAGGATTCGAAACATGGATTTTCACAGCTCATGGGTGCGTGTACTTCAAAAATCTACTTGATTGAAGTTGCATAATAGTCCCCTGTATTCCGACTATAGGGTGCATGAGGGCCGTCCTGAGCACTCTTTTGAAATCTAAAATGACAAATGGAACATATGAATGCATGTTAAGTGCCTACAATGAGACTGCGGGTTTGTAAAGTGTTGTTCAAGTATTTGCTTCTGTGTTCACTTACCCGTGTTTATTATAGCCATGCACTGGTAATGCCAGGCAAAGCTCTCACATACTGTATGTTTCTGGTCAAATGACACCACAATGGTTTGGTTTTAGTTGAATTGTAGAGTTTAGTCAAACCTCAAGAGCTCAATTTAAGTGACCACTTTCCTTTCAGTATGCATTAAATTTCACTCTAGTTGTTGGAGCAATTAAATGGAAAAGAAGGACACACGTTAGCCTGACATTGAGGAAGTTGGCCAAGTGATTGGTTCATTTGCTTTTAGGAACCAGAAAATGTGTGGTGGGATGTATCATTCATGAGACAGTGCCAATTTCATGGCTGAAGTTGATTGATTGTGTTCCTGTTTTAGTACACAAGCATCACCTGCACGGGTTGCCAGATTCCAGACAGCCAAACAATGCCAACTGTAATAAATCTGTCTTAGTTCGGCTCTGCAGTGATTTAGAATATCACTTTGATTATTGCTTGCATTACCGTGGCCGCTTCTGCTGGTTAAAGCTATTCATGGTTGCTGTGTTTTATGCCTCAGCCCAAAATGGAAACGTTTCCCCCTTCTCATTCTTCATGGATGAATTATGGAAGAATGCGATTAGATATGTGAAAACGGGGAGCGCTGAATAGGCTCAATTAGAGGTGCTTTAGTGCAGGAGCAGATACTAGAAACAGGCCTCGCTGGACTCCCACATTCACTCTAATCTAAATCACATTTTTATCTCCTTTGTGTATCTATTTACCTAAAGCTTTAAAAGCCATTTCTCAATGTTTAGACCGCATTAATGACACAGTCCCCCCTGCCCTGCTGGATCCCAAAGGAAAGCATTTACAACACAACACAATACATTATGTGTTAATTCATTTAATTACAATCGCTTATCTAAGATGATTGAGTTGATATTTATTAGTGATACCGTTATGATCATAAAGTGTATCTTAAAGGCACACGTTTTTTGAAAATATGCTCCCCTAGAGTTGAACACATTTGATTCTTGCCGTTTTGGAATCCATTCGGCTGATCTCCGGGTCTGGCGCTACCACTTTTAGCATAGCTTAGCACAATTCATTGAATCTGATTGGACCATTAGCATTGTGCTAGAATTAACCAAAGAGTTTTAATATTTTTCCTATTTTAAAACTTGACTCTTCTGTAGTTACATCTTGTTCTAAGACAGACACAAAATTAAAAGTTGTGATTTTCTAGGCAGATATGGCTAGGAACTATACTCTCATTCTGGCGTAATAATCAAGGACTTTGCTGATGTAACATGGCTGCAGGAGATGCAATGATATTACGGAGCAGCCGAAAATAGTCCCCTTATTAACTTTCATTGGCAGGGAACTATTTTCGGGCATTGCGTAATATCACTATGCCTGCTGCAACTATGTTACGGCAGCAAAGTCCTTAATTATTACTCCAGAATGAGAGTATAGTTCTTAGCCATATCTGCCTAGAAAATCGCAACTTTTAATTTTTTGTTCTTAGTACACGATGTAACTACAGAAGAGTCAAGTTTTAAATAGGAAAAATGTCAAAACTCTTTGGTCATTTTTGAATGCAATGCCAATGGTCTAATCAGATTCAATGAATTATGCTAAGCTATGCTAAAAGTGCTAGCGCCTGTGATCAGCTGAATGGATTCCAAACTCTAGGGGAGCTGAAAAATGAGCATATTTTTTTTTAAACAAGTGGAGTGTCCCTTTAAGCAATGTTATTTTATTTGACTTACTTGACAGATACTTTTTACATAAAACAGTGCATGTATAATAGTGCATGTACTCTGGGGAATGAACCCATAACATTTGCTTTTTTAACGCAATGCAGTACCAACTGAGCTACATGTGCAGCTTTTTTGTGAATATTCACATAATTTTTAAAGGAGAGTCTTGTTAAAGGAGAAACGCAATATATTGCTTATACTTCTGTCTTTAGGCTCCGATATGAATTATTCATTACATAATATATCATATCTGAGATTATATGGTGACTTATCGATGAAGACATTGGACAGTGCCGTTGTCTCTGTAAAGTCCGGACAAAAGCCATGGGAGCGAAAGTGGATTGCTGTTGATTCAGCTGTCAAACACGTTGTGATTTTAATAGAAAACTCTGAAGGTTGAGATACTCATCTCCATTGGGCACATTAATAGTGTCAACTTCTGACCTGCTGCTGGCTTTGTGGGAAAGATGAAAAGCTCATTAAATCCTACATGATGGTGATGCAGGGTTGAGCAGCCAAAGAGCCGGAGGGGGAGAATGAAAACAGTGGAGGTGCACTGATCCCCTGTAATGGAAGACGAGACCTCATTGTTTCAACAGGCTGAGCGGGACCGTTTGGAGGTCCAAGCACAAGACAGCAGGGAAAAGAGTAATTGACAGCTTAGGTGGCACGTTTTAAGATGCAATTGCCAATTCCTCACAGTAATCGTAACCAAATGCATTGTGGTTGCATTGGATCTATGTTTAAATGCTTGTATTTATATTTGAAGATGGTGTGTGCTTGATCGAAATGAAATATTAAAAGTATTACATTTGGAGTACTTTGTTAGCTTAAAATGTTTTTGGTTTAGTGCTCGTTTGATTTTTAAGCCATATGAATTCATTTACGGGTTGCTAAGCCTGGTTGAAAGAATAAATGGCTTTTATTGCTTATAACGGGAATTTGTTTAATGCTTTGAGTAGAGAGGCAATTGGCTGAGCTGCTGAGCTATAAGTGTCAAAAATCTCTCTCGCTATATGTTCACTTACACTGATGCAGATCCATAATTATTAAATCATAAACCACTTAATATAATTGGAAGCGGATAACTTTTGTTTGACTTGCGCTGATTGGTAATTTGTGTTATTGCTGTGATCTGTCATTGGGTTAGAAAGTTATTAACTTTATATTGGATCCGCCCAGGGCAACAGTGATCCTTGCAATGTGTCGTTACATTGGTCCTCAAAATGCTTTCGGCGCAAATCATTGGTTGGAAATAATTCAATGGAAAAGATTTTATGCCTTCCTTCTGTATAAATGAGTGCAGAAATGTAAGGAAATACTATAGCTGTCATAATAACATCAGTGGATGGGAATTTGTGTTGCTTAAGGGACCTTGAAATATTGCATTTAAGCAACTGAATGACATTGACGTTTGATGATTGCCAGTCACATCTGTCATTCATTGTAAAGAAAAGAGCAGGAAAAAAATGTATGCAAAACATTAACATCTGTCAAGTCTGTCTAAATCTGTGACATGTATTTTTACCTGTATCTTAGGTTTGAACAACACTTTTTATTCCTACTCTTTCTTAATTAAAACACATGCTATCAATTAATTCCCTGCCAGTCCATTCTGTGTGATGGTATGAAGTAATGCTGTCATCATGCATGTCTAACTCATTAGTCATACAACCTTCAGTAATTGCATGCTATGCTCGTGACCTTTGGTTTGATCATATCTTTTTCATCTTTTCCCCGTCTAGCGACCCTACGCAAGCACAGCGCTTCTCACTGGCGCATGCAGAACATTGCCCAGGAATCTGTTGACAGCTCAGATGATGAGTTTTTTGATGCCCGAGGTAAGTGTCACTTATTTCCCACCCTTGTAATAACCTGATGGTTTCAGCATCTGGGTCCGACTGTTTGCCATTTTCTCTTCCTTTCTCTCTCTCTCTCTCTGTGTCATCGACTGATGTAAATGACAGATGCTGCACACCATTAGGGAAGTATGCCTGAAGGAATAGTTCACTCAAATAGGGAAAATCATCTCAAAATATACTCACCATCATCGCAAATGTATAAGACTTTGTTTTTTAAGTTAGACGCAAACTAATAATTTTATATAAAAATATCATCATGTTATTATCTTATATAAGAGCCAACATAAGGAGACACGCAAGAACCAATGAGATTCGTTGTTATCAATGCACCACTGTAAAAAAATTGCAGGGTGCACCGTGCAGTTTAAACAACTTGGTTTTGCAAGTAAATTCAACCTACTGTTTTAAGTTTTGACTTGTGATAACTTATAAATACAAGCTAAAATTGTTTAACTTAATTAGTAACATATGTGTGGATTTGACATAATTTTTACAGTGTATTGTATTTTTTTATGGATATGTGACATATAATTTGCTTAATAAGCTCAAAAGATTAAAGGGGACATTTCACAAGACTTTTTTAAGATGTAAAATAAATCTTTGGTGTTCCCAGAGTACATATGTAAAGTTTTAGCCACTTTGTAGGAGCAGGCAAAAATGTGTTGTTTTTGTGTGGGTCCTTTGAAATGCAAATGAGCTGGTCTCTGTACTAAATAGCAGTGCTGTGGTAGGATAGTGCAGATTAAGGGGCGGTATTATCCCCTTCTGACATCACAAGGGGAGCCAAATTTCAATTATTTTTTTTGCATGCTTGCAGAGAATGGTTTACCAAAACTAAGTTACTGGATTGGTCTTTTTTCACATTTTCTAGGTTGACAAAAGCACTGGGGACCCAATTATAGCACTTAAACATGGAGAAAGTCAGATTTCCATAATATGTCCCCTTTCATTGTTTTCTCTAACAAACATATCGTGTCACTTCAGAAAACATACATCCATCTAAGAAATGCACATAGATCCATCTAAGAAGATAACATGAAAACATTGAAGTAAGAAATGATTTGTTTGTGTTCGACTGAAGAAACAAATTCATATATTAAGATGTCATAATTGTGAGTAAATGATAAGAATTTTCATATTTGGGTGAACTACTACTTTTAAAAGTATGCAACAGTTCTGACCTTGCAGAAAACACTGTGCAGGTCTTTTTTATTCAATAAAAAGCAAATTCTAAATTGTGGCTTTCTGCTATTGTGGATGGTTCTGTTGTCACATGATTGCTGTTATGATTGAACAATGTAGACACATCTGTCCTTCAAACAACTGTGAAGTAGCGGGCCTTGATTGCTAATGTTAGACCACTAATACGCTGCTGTTTATAGAGAGAGTGACTAAATAACAGGCCTTTCCCATTGGAATGATGAAAACTGGCAGCCATATGTGCTTGTCTCTGAACCAGCTAAGCGAGGAAGTCTTGTGCACTAAATAGGTTTGCCTTTTTAAAATGTCATCATTATTGAAAATCTCTGATCCAAATGGACCTGGCTTTAGTTTAATATTCTCCAGCTTTCCCATTTCTCATCTCCTGCAATAATTGTAGGACAGGTAGCTTACTTTGGTGTTCATGTATCACACACTGTAAATAATGATATTATATCAGCATATAATTTTTATGTTACTATAAAATAAAGTTATGTCAACTAATCACAAGTCAAAACTTTAAAAAGTAGGTTGA
Organism: Misgurnus anguillicaudatus; assembly: GCF_027580225.2. Lineage (NCBI taxonomy): Eukaryota > Metazoa > Chordata > Actinopteri > Cypriniformes > Cobitidae > Misgurnus > Misgurnus anguillicaudatus. The sequence goes on along the minus strand of NC_073360.2, from coordinate 22,915,349 downwards.
ATTTACTATGCCTCATTTTTTACTATGCACCTTTTGGGCATTGAACCGACAAGTTTTTACTTACGGTATAAGATCTGTCATCACCTGGCTACTGCCCCACCCAAGCAAAATAGTTACTGTTTTTTTCCCAAAACAACCTGGTCATAGTCATAGAATGACATTCATACTGTAAAAAAATTCTCACTTAAATTTTTAGGCTTGAACAACTTAAACAAGTAATTTCAACTTTCTTGAGTATGGAGAAGGTATAAAACAAAAAACTAAAATAAAGAAGAAGAAGGTCTTTATTGTCACTGTACATGTACATGAAACTTTACAATGAAGAAGGTGCCTTCTTCATATTTGCAGATTATTGACCTTATATGCATAAGGCCTAGTCCTGGATTAACATAACCTCTGTCTAGGAAACCGCCCCAATATGTTTATAAAACACAACATGCATAGGACCCATATTACAGGGTAATAAATGTGCATTTATGTAAACGTGTGTGCGCTTACATGTATACATTATGTGTGCGAAAATGTAAACATTGTAATTAAAGGTGGGGTGCACGATCTGTTAATATTTGAAATCAAACACACCCCTAACCCAAAAGAATCTGGACCTTCTTTTGATTGACCCCACACATACGCAACCCTTGCAATGATGTTGGTTAGTAGACACGCCCCTTACTACAGATTGGCTAAAAGTGTGTTTTGGTGCTTGGCCCGACTCCCTTTTCCAAAGTGTTTTTCAAAAATCGTGCACCCGCCTTTAAGCAGAAAGTGGCATGCTGAGGTAGTGTAGTTCCGTGGTTCTCAAACTTTTTCGGCATGCGGCCCCTGTATGGTGCATCACTTCTCGCCCCTCCACAAATTTAAACCTTAAAATTTTTATTTAACAAAACATAATAAATTATTATTTTTCTGAAGTTTAATTACACAGAATTTTTGATAAATTCATGTAATTTATAAAATGTCCCCTGTGGGCCACGGTCCCCAGTTTGAAAATCACTGGTGTAGGTAATGTCTTGACCATGATAAATAACATTTAACCTAATGAAATATATTGCACTGTAAGGTACCTTCACTAAGAGTCAGTATGTGGGGAGTTGATTGAGATCACTGGGTCCATGTGGAATTTGGGGCGTTCAATAAAGTTAAATGGGCTTAAGTTATTACAACTTTATTTTTATAATTTATAGCAACTTCTAACTAGTCAAAAGAGTTGAAATTAATTCAAGTTGTTTAAACTTAAACATTTAAGTGCATTACATGCAAGGATTTTTTTACAGCCAGGGTTAGGATTTGGTTTAGGATTGGGGCTTCAACTACAGACAATTCTTACCGACCAGTCATTTCTTTGATTGTGTGTCATTTGATCCAATTGACTCAAAATAAAAAGCCACACACTTAATATTACGATAGGTTCCACTGTTCAAAAAAGAGAGCGCTTTACTTCCTGTTTTATTTCAAACAATCAAATTGTAATAACGAAAGTGTGCTCAGGCCCGGATCCAAAAACATGTGAGTGCAAGCCTGTGGGCAGTGGGGCGCGGCTTGGGCGCTGTTCAAGGCAACCGTGCAAAAAGTGAGTGTGCCCTTAGGTTGGTTACTAGTGAAGAGATGTTTGGACTAAGTTTGTTTGATGTGGTATGTTGTTTCAGGACCAACAAAAAATGTTTATTTAGGATTATTTCTTGCTTGCCAATTAATTCTAACCACTTAAAAGGTTTTAATTGTGAAAATAGTACACACAAATGTGTAGTTAGGACTGGTGGTTTATTATTCAGTTATGTGTGTTGTGTTGCAGCAGAAGGGATTCTCAGCTAACATTCGGTCAGTGTGATTAAGGCAAGTGTTCTCTATTAGAGGTGTCACTATCACATCCTCTCAAGTCTCGCAGAAATGCACAGTCATGCTTTGAATCACAGAAGTTACTTTTTTAATTCCCCTACGAAATTATTTTAGAAAGGAGAAGGTACAGGGCTATTTTCAGATTAGGTAATGGGTACTGTGATGGTTTTGGTGTTGTATGAAGCAGAGTTATATTAGTGTAATGTATTCTGTACTTAATCTGCATAGTTTATAATTCATTTCTATCGCGTGTTTGAGTAGTTTTGCTATCCCAAACATAAGTAAGAAGTTGTGTGTGTTCAGATAAGATTCTTGGCAGTGCATAATGTAATCAGTAACCTGCATGTTTCCACATCTATATTTCATGAGACATTTCGTATTCATTTTTAACAAGCCTCAACCCCCCAACACCCTTTGCCACACCACAGAACCTCAATTAAAACCCAGATGTTTGTGCCGAATGGAGTGCCAGATACTTTCGTGAAGTGTGTTTGGCTTTTTTCATCATCATTATATTTTAGATAAGTCTTTGATTAGGATTTGTTTAGATGAATTTGTTTTAACAATACTGTTGTAAACGTTATTGGTGTAAAGAGCCATCTTGAAGAAATAGATCTTTCTTCAACACACACACAAACTAATAGTTATATAGTTATGGTTCATTGGAATGCTTGATTCTGATTGGCCAGTCGTGACATTTGCAGGTTTACTATTCCCAGTTATCAACCACTGAAAACTAATTACACACGGTAACCTATATGCTGCAAATATTTTTGACTGGTACAGTTTAATTTTACACAAAAATGAAATATAAACAGTGTCTAATAATAAGATATATGACATTATATTTACAGATGATTAAACCAAATAGTGTGTTTGTGACATTTGAACCTTGTCTTATCTTAAACCGAAAGTAAAAAGGTCTACATTAAGCTAATAAAATATTTTAAATCAATATTTCATGGTCCTTACCTTGCATATGAGGGAAACAGCTGTGTAATAAGCGGGATAATGTACAGGCAGTGATAATTGTTATCGTGAAATAAGCTCCTTCAGTGTGATACAAGATTACACTTTAAGGCTTATTTCTGTGATAAAAACTGTCTGTTTAAACATTATCCCTTACTTAAAATGCTGTCATGTTATCTTCTTAAAGGCTCAACATGGCAAAGCCCCAAAAAGCACATACATCCATTATTAAAGTAATCCAATAACTCCAGTGGGTTAATAAATGTCCTCTGAAGCGAAACAATACATTTGTGATATTAAATTTGTATTATTTTGAGTCTTTTAATATTTATGACTTTCAAGGTAAACAAACATCTTTTGTGGACTAAAAGCAACTTCCGGTGGATTTCCACATAGAATCAATAACAATAGAGTCTTTTACAGTAGTTTATTTCTGATAACGAGGGAAATAACAAGCAAATTACCTTTGTATATATATTATATCTAACGCGTATCAACTATTACACTGAGCTAACTTTACTAAAATGGATGTATACAGTGATAGCTACATGTCCTTAAATTTTTACCTGGTTGCCAAATCTCTCTGCACAATTGTGATCCATACTTGTCATCTCCCGTCGTCTTTAGCGAACCAAAATATTTTATTTTTGACAAGGTATTTGTTTCAGAGATAAGTTTAGCCACTAGACAGACTGATAAATAAATACAGACGGGAAGTTCACTTCGGATCTGGGGCGTATAACCGCGACAACGTGTGCGCATCCGATGAAACCATCTGTAGTGAAGTTGGGAGTTAACATGTTACAAGTGAAATTGTGTAAATAAGAAAAACATTTGGAAAGACTTTTAGAAAAAACTTAAAGGCTTTGTGTTGTTTCTTGGGGCGCATCACAATGAATCTCCAGGATATTTATTTTTACTGCTACTGTATGATTAATCATTTCCCTTTCACCATAAAACAACCCACGCTTTAAAGCGGTATGAAATGTATTACACTGTCACAATGCATTACATGAATATGCTAAGAAGATAGCTGAGCCCGCAGGCAAAGAGGAACCAACTTCAGCTTGTTTGCCATGGATTATGCTTCCCAAATATTTCTACATGTACAATATCTTCTTTTCTTAAGCACCCTCAGGTGTATTATAAAAAGACAGACAGACAGAGACAGACAGAGACAGACAGAGACAGACAGAGACAGACAGACAGACAGACAGACAGACAAACAGACAGACACAGATAGATAGACAGACAGACAGACAGATAGACAGACAGACAGATAGACAGACAGACAGATAGACAGAGACATACAACATGGATAGACATACAACATGGATAGACATACAACATGGATAGCTACACACATAAATATGTACATAGGTACATACATACATACATGCATACATACATAAATTGATTGATCGATTGGTATAGATAGATAGATGGATAGATAGATGGATGGATACATGGATTGATCCATACATGGATTGATGATACATATATAGATAGATTGATACAAACATAGATTGATGTAGATAGATACATACATAAAGTACTGTGCAAAAGTCTTTGGCCACCATGCTACCATTAGATTTGTTGTTTTTGCATTTGTATAGTGATCATATAATTATTTCTCAGTCTCTGTAATATAATACATCCTGAAAATACAGGAAATGTGTATGCAGTATTAAAAACAGTATTAAAGTATAAGCTGAAGTGTTAAGTATTTAGAGTAAACTTCCCTTCCACTTGAGCAATAGCAGGCAGCTGCAGGATCTCTTAAACTTAAACTTATCCTAATTTCTAATTCTAATCGAATGACTTCAGTCTCCTCAAAAAAGCTCAAGATGTGTTTCGTGCCAAGAGAGGTCACACTAAATACTGACTGATGTCTGAAAAAGACATTTAGTTCTGAAAATTTTTTATTTTTATTTTTTTTTTACATATTTCCCGTATTTTCTGTATGTATCTTTAAAAAGAGTGAAAAATAAATATGGATGGACATTAAAACTGCGCTGAAGAAGACTTTTGCACAATACTGTATGTACGGACGGACAGACAGTCAGACAGACAGACAGACTTGTTTTCATCATCACTGAGTGTCATTTATATGTTTTTTTTTCTAAAGAAATTGTATGTACACATAGATGTTGTTTTATAGTGGCTAAGTGTTTTAATGGCAGGCACTTTTCGCAGAAGATCCATCATCAAGTATTTTGGCTCAGGTTTGAAGTGTGAATTGAATGGTTTTCTGTGTTTGTGACACTGTGTTTGTGACGTGTCTTGGGGTCTGTGTGGATACTCTCTGTGGCTGTCTGTTGTTGACTCCTCTTCACTGATCTGTGAGATTGACCTCTGTCATTCATTCAGTGTGTTGTGCAGATGATCAGAGCAGCGAGCTGCAGAGAGATCGAAGCTCATCATAGTTTCAGCTACAGTTATGTCATCCTGCTTGACACACCAACCCTTTTCAGAAGTATCATACCACTGGCCCAATCTTCTTTAGGTTGTATCATGAAGTGTTTGGCAAAAAATGTGTATTGGGTTTTTCTTTTAAAGAAAGAAAAACAAATATAGGTGAAAATGTATAATACAAATAAGAATGCATGTCATTTGAATAGGTGTCTATTCACCTTTATGTAGTTTATGGACCAGTTGTTTTTTTTTTTTGGACATTTGTTACCCTGTTTGATTTCAGTCATTGAGTTCAATCTTTGACATTGATTTACTCAGTCAATATTAAAGATATCAAGGTTATATATTACAGAATGCTCATTACATTTATATAGAATAATGTTATGTAGAAAACTGTTAATCACAAAAAATGACTTTAGCTAGTTTTTCACAGACATGGTCACAATTACACTCAAAAGTTGGCACAAAAAATTTCACTTGGGCGGTACCTTTTGAAAAAGTACCCTTTTGTACCTAAAAGGTGCATATTGGTACATCAAAGGTACACATTGGTACATACATACTGGTTCCATGGTGATATATAAATGTTATATATTAGAACCTTTGTAAAAGGTACAACTTTTGTACACTTTTTCTGAGAGTGTACCATAGCATTATTTGTACCATAATATATGTAAAAATGATGTTTTATGATAACTGATTATGTTAATTTTTAGATTAGAAAGTAAGTAAATTTAGTGATTTACAATTTAAATAATCAGGGTTTCCCGCAGAAATTGTGTTAGTTAAGGTGGTAGAGTTGGGCGGGGCCAGGGGCGTGACAATCAAAGGGGCGGGGCGTACACGTCATGATGACATTTATTAAAAACACTCAAATAAAACTTAATTTTAAAGAAACTGTGACTGAAAATGAACACATACTAGATTATTAATGAATTAAATGTTTTTAACAGATACCTCTAACGGGAATAGCTGCGTGATGAAGTGAAACTAAAGGGTTAATAAACACAAACTAAAGCAGATGTTGTAGAACGTCTGGCTAACAATTATAAATAGCGTGAAGATTGTAAAAACTGATTATTTCCAACTACTAATTACATTATCTTAAAGGAGTGTAACTACTGTTGCATGTAAATAATGCACATTAATATCGCGAGCAAGAGCGAATCAACAGGCACGTGCAACCTAGCTAGGTTGCTTAAACAACAAAATCACCAGCTAACTTACTTTAAATTTGCAAGAACTATAGACTAATACAATAACAGGCTTAAATAACCCCAAAACATAAGTCCACTTACAGTTTTCACAGACACGTGTTTTATTAACTATCCTCCAGACAGTGATGGACCACGTCTTTTTTCTCATTTCGGCTGTGTGGCGCGCGTGCCCGCTCGCGGTGTCAAACGCGTCCGCGCTATTCTCCAAGATGCACTTGACGGCCTTTTGTGCAGCGATTTTTTTTTTTGGACGAAGGCGGTAGGGTTTCCTACCCTGAATAATTTTATATTCAGCTAACATGTGAAATAAAAAGGCTATGGAATGATTCAACAGACATTTATCAGGAGATATGTCAACAAAACAGGAAAGAAAAGCGACTTCATTGGGTTGTGCATAGCTGTGCATAGCCTATAGTACGTTCAAGATAAATTAGGCTCACCCCAGCCTTGTCAGATTTTTTTTTACTGACATGTTGACAAATTTCTTATCCGGTTAATTCAGATGTGTTATTGGAGCGTATGTGTGTGAGTAATGTGATTTGTCAGAGTGTGTCTAAACAGAGCTTGGAATAAGATCGGACCTCATTTGAAACCATGATAAATTTTTGCTGGAGATAGATTGCTGTATTTATTTATGCTGTATTTACTCTCACTGGTTGATTAGCATTAGCTACAAAAGCGCTTTGCTTTTTTAAGTGTTGCATTGATTGTTCTATTACCCTTATGGTTGGGTTGCTCGGGGCTCAATATACGCCAGGTCAATTTTCACCTAGATAAATCAACTAAGAAGTCAAGCATTTCTAACTTGAATAAGATTAAAAGGCATTGCCTAATTCTGTTGTCATACAGCTTTAATATCAAGTCCTTGTTTGGTCATGTGAAGGTACTATCTTTTGATCAAGGGTGAGTTGCTTGATTTGCATTAGCAGCAGCTTGTAATTATGAATGTCTTGAGACATCTGAGAGCCGCTCTTCTGTCAGACTTCCAATGTTAAACATGAAAGAAGGTTTTTTGAGCAGGCTTCGATTTTACATTCGATTTTGCACCTTGCATTTTTATATGACCCTGTCTGTCTTATGATCCAATTAGGAGATTAGGAGCATCAAAGTTTGATTTCACCCATTGATTTCACATTGACATGACCTTATTCAGTCAGTATTAAAGATATCAAGGTTATATTTTCACAGAATGTCCTTTACATTATGTACAATGATTTTGTAGAAAACACACACACACAAAAATGACTTCAGCTGGGTTTTCACAAAATGGATCACAAGCTGGGTTTCCATAACCAAGAGTTTTTGCACATTTTTAAGTATCGCATAAGAAATGAGTGATGAAACTCCAAATTTCGAATAAAAATCCCTTAACGTTTTTAAAAAAAGTTGCCAGCCAGCGGCTGCATTTTTTATGATTTTCACAAAAGTTTAATGCTTTCCAGAAAATGTTCTTCTTTAAATATATAAACATACAATATATCACATGAAAGAACAGACCCTCTGCTTTCAAACACAAAAAGTTTTATCCTACCTTCATTTGATCTCTTTTTATCACTTCTCAAATATGGGTAGGTTTCTTCAAAAATGCCAAATTTTGAGGGAAAAGAATGATAATTGCATTTTTGTGAAGGACTTCTGATAGAGATCAGACTCGAACATATACGGAGTTTGAACTGTTTGACCTAAGGGAATACATCTAGGTTTTATAAATTGGGTAGGATTGCCACCTGATGGACAATAGCAGAAATACGGATTGCCGGAAACACTCGTCATTGGCAGGGAAGCATTTTCTCTTAATTGATGAATTAAATTGTCAATGGCAGGGAAAGAGTTAATTTACAAAAAAGATTTTACACTCCGCTGAGGTGGCTTTGACTTATGCGAAACAGAGAAACTGTTGGTTCACACCAGACGTTGGGTTCAACGATTTGCGCAAGTAGATTACATACAAAGTCAATGCAAAGACGCGATCAGACGCGTCTTCGCGTGGGGCGATGCGAATGATGCGATATGAGTGGCGCGTTTGCCGCGAAAACACGTGCTATTTGCCTTAAACTCGTCTTTGCCCAAGTTGAAAATATTCAACTCCAGCGAAAAATTTGCATGCCACGAAGTTAAATCCCGCAAGTAACCTAGAGCGAGTAACGCAATGATCCGCGTTTGGTGTGTACGTAGCATAACTGCTAATAATGGGAATGTAAACGCATTTGCCTAATAAGTTCTGACGTAGTGAACATAAAGCCACGTATCGTTTATTGCAACTGATCGTTTAGCTCAGGGGTGGGCATTCCTGGTCTTGGTGGGACTTGAAGTTTAGCTCCAACCCTAATCAAACTCAAACACACTGCTTGTCATTTCCAAGCAATCCTGCAGTCTTTGATTAGATTTTTTCAGATGTGTTTGATTAGGGTTGGAGCTAAACGTTACAGGACAGTGGCTCTCTTAGGACCAGGAACGCTCGCCCCTGGTTTAGCTGTATCAGCTGACATTGTCTTTATCTTATATGGGGCTTGATGTCATAGAAATTGCCCTTGCTGCTAGTGCCTTCATCAAAAATGTCTTCTTTTGTGCACATCATTTAGTTTGGCAATTACAAGCTGCACTGCTTGTAAATTTATAACTTGCCCAATCGTAACTAAATGCAGTCCTGTCTACATTTTCCGTTGTCCCCAAATCCAATTTTTTATATCATTAGCCCTGTACTTTTTAAACCCAAGTGGGTCAAGCATGTGATTCTGCTAAATATGAGCCATTTCTTCAAGAAACTACATATTTTACTGATTATGACACAGCAGAGTCTTATGCTGTTTATCTCAGACATATAATTGATCATATTTTGTTCATTAAAAAATATCTCTGCATAAGTGCTTCTAGTTTTGCTTTTTTATCTTTTTATCATATGCAACAAAAGTTTGCACTTGTATTTGCTATAATCATTGTTATGATGACCTAGCTCAAAAGAAAATAGTAAAGATGAATATAAGGCATGTGGATTTGTAACAACACAATGATAAGTAGATGAGAGGGTTATTTTTTAGCTTTAAGAAAAACATGCATAGGGCAATGCCGATCCTAGTAACAACAAACAAAAAGCGAAATAAAGTTGTGTGTCTTTGAGGAATTGTGTGACGTTTATTCACACAAAGGAATCATGTATTCCTGTAGCTCAGTTGGTAGAGCATTACATTAGAAATGCAAAGTTTGTTTGCCAAAACAAATAAAATGCAAAGTTGACTGATAAATTTGTAGACCTCATCTTTGACTTCTCTTTTAGATCTTACAATGAAAAGCAAAATACAATTTAAATGCACTTGCTTCCATTGGATTAATATTGTTTCATTTGAACAAAAAACAGCCTAAAATATATATTTTTTATTCTATAAGAGAGGATTGTTTCATGTTCACTAGTTTTGAATCCACACAGGCAGGCCTTTGAATTTCATCTTTGTCTTTCATACCCTTTGTATTTTAAGACTAAAGGAAGAGTTCAAGAATGTTAAGGGATACATTTTATGCCTCTATGAACTCAATGGCTGCTTGCTTTTTTTTAAAGATTCTCAGAATTCATATTTTTATTCTTTTCAAAGCCCTTTTATTTTCCATTCTTTTTTCTTTCAAAAGTGTTTCCTCCCTCCTGCTCTTCAAGCATGTCATAAACTGCCACAGTACTACCATGTTTTTGCTGAATTTGTTGGAGTGCCATGGAAATACATGAGTACATTTTTGATGTAACCTTGTCTGTAGTTTTTTTGTTGTTGATTTGCCGTTTTCTATCAAAAATCATCCTGAAATAACCTTGATATCTTGAATATTGACTAAGTAATGCCATGTCAAAGATTTAAATCATTGTGAACTTAACTCATTCCCCACCAGGCTTTTATACAATATATTTAAAATGAAGGAACAGACCCTTGCTTTTAAACAAACAAACAAATAAATAAATAAAAAAACAGAAAAAGTTTTATCTTATCTTCATTTGTTATTTTTTATCACCTCTCACATACTGTATGGGTAGGTTTCTTCAAAAATAAAAAAATTGAGCAAAAAGCTGAAATAATTGCATTTTTATAAATGACTTTTGTTGGAGATCAGATTCAGAGCGATGATCAAAACATACACAGAGTTTATAATGTTGTTAAATTAGCTGATGCTTTAGTTTTTTATAAATTGGGTAAGAGAACCACCTAGTGAATAATAGCGGAAATATAGATTACCCTTAAAACTCGTCAGGGAAGCGTCATTGGCAGGGAAATGTTTTCTCTTAATTGACGAGATAACTCGTCAACGGCGGGGAAAGAGTTAATGGTTAAAGTCAAACTTTGACGCTTTGATTTTGAGACTTTAGGCTAGTTTTTATAGACAGGGCCACATATCAGATGACTATGATGTTAATTTGATACCATCAGAGTACTGTGGTAGCTGCTGTACTTCCTGTAGGCTAAGTTTTTTTGGAAAACCAGTTTTCATCACACTATCAGACTTTGTACTCTTGAAAGACATCTTTTGCAATGCTGATCCTGTTAACCTGATCTGATAGCATAATGCCACAATTTTGCAGGGTTCTGTTTCCTCTCTTCCACTGAGTTTTCTAGTTTTATCTCCACTTTTGATTTAGAAGTGTTTTGCTCTCATTCTTTCTTCCAACACTTCTTGTGTTACAAGCTCTGTATTGTCTTATATTGTTTTATTTCCTCATAGGTGGTTGTCTCTAATTCAGGCACCAGACTGCTGTTGTTCCTTGTTCTTTGTGCTAAGCACATTTCACACTTCAGGAGATTTATGTTCTTACTGCTCCCCAAACGTTGTTCTGTTTGACATAATTCAATAGCTTTTTTAACTTAAAGCTCACATAACACAAGCTGTTTCTGCTCATTTCATGTTAATCCTGAGTACCTATAGAGTAGTATTAAATCCTTCATATCTCCAAAGAGTCTTTAGTTTTATCAGATTTATAAAAGACAGATCAGTGATTGTTTCCGGAAAAGCATAACATTTCGGAGGCGTCCAGCGGGAGGAGCGAGTCACGAGCAATCAACACACAAAAAACATCCCGCTATCTCTGGATAACTTATGATTGACTACATGTTTGTGTCATTTGCGTTATATGCACTTACAATTGTCAACAAAACACAGACATTTGATGTAGTTTTAAGGTTGGGTCTACCCCATTTCGCCAAAATCCAGTGTTAAACAAACACACACGCAAAACTCCGCTGCTACCCTGGATAAACAAACTATATCCATTGTTTCCATAAAGCTGGCTTACTCGGAAACCTGAACAAGGCATTTTTTTTCCTTACATAAAATCACGCTTCTTTTTTCGTATTATTGTTGAGGCTTGATATAAAACAACTCTCACTCTGACGTGTGGGCATGCTTTTCCAGGGAAGTGCCCATAAAAGGAATATGGGGTCACTCATATGTAACAGATACTAGGGCTGCACGATTAATCGTATTTTTATCATGATAACGATATGCGTGCCCCACGATTAATTAATGACAATCGTCGCGATTAATGTGCAAAGACCAAGCACAAAGCAGACGGTCTAGAATCAAGCAATGTGTTTGTTATATGCAGAGTCAGGTAAACGGAGTGTTTCTTTGCAAGCGCAGTCTGTGTTATGGTAGAAATACGTTAGCATCACAAGATTTACAGTCATTTTTGAACAAACATAATGGCAAAGCAACAAGAAGAAAGTGCAGAAATATGTATGTTTAATTCCCAAAGGATATTTCGGATTTGAGGAAAGTGATGTTGATCAGGTAAGTTACGAGTCTTGTGCAAACTGTGCTCCTGTTCCGTCCAAACGTGAAATATCAAGAGTTTCAAAAGCTGAAGACACAAGCCGCAAACAATAAAAAAATCCCCGACATCCACGACACAAACAACAATAACGGATCGCGTATCATGTAAGTTAGCCAAGGATATGTTTCCAATAAGCACCCTGAGCAGCAGGTTTAAAAAAATTATTGCCACATAAAAGACATATCATAGGCATTTTTTATTCAAAAATGTTTTGTTTTTATTTCAGTTTAATTCTAATTTGATATAAATATATATTAGAGCCCTGCATTTCAGCCTTTTTACGCCCCTCGGGTCGCGTTTCGGATCAATTTTAACATCACAGGCCTCTGGATTTTTTAGGCTTCTCCACCTTTTTATATTTTAATTTAATTAAAAGAAACGTTGAGACATTGATAAATTGTAAAAGAAAGACATTTAACCTGCACGAGTCCACTACGCACATTAACATGCACCTGTTGCAACAGTGTTTAGCGTCTCCGCCAGCAGCAGGACATTCAGCGCATCGGGGAATATGGAGAACTGAATTAAAACCTTAAATACTGCCCATAATCTATAAAAGACTGATGCATAGCGAATGTGTAAGGTAAGGCAACCTGCATGTTAATTTCGTTTCATGTTTATTTCGTTTTGCTTTGATTCATTATTTTTCTGCAGCTTGTCGCGCCTGCGAGCAACAGAGCTCCGCTTTTTTAAAAATAGTGTGTTGATAATAAACATTTAAACTAACATTGTTATATGCTGAAAATATATATTTTATATAGATGTTATTGTAGGCAAGTGAAGTGGTGATTTGAGAGGCCCATTTGATCAAACAAGTCGTCAACATGACGTTAGCTGTCGGACACCGTTTGGTCATTATCAAAAACCTTAATTTAACAAACAAAAAAGGGTCTAAAATAAATAAAAGATAATATATAATATAAGATTTTATAATTTTGACAGTTAAAACTGAACTGCTTTAATTGCTGCAATAGTAGTACAGCTGTAAGGAATCTGTGTGTAAGGAGTTATTTTGGTTATTTATGCGGATTTCTTTTGCAAAATCTATGCGGAATTTTGCGGAATTATTTTAAATGTTTTAAAAGAGAATGGGAGCTGTGGATATTACAAAACAATAAAATATTTTATAATATAGGCCTATAAAATGTATATAATATTTTATACATGGCTGTAAAGTGTAATAAAAATACTGAAGTAAATAAAAGTTCTTCACTAAAATAATGATCGTATTTTTAATCGTGATCACAAGTTTGAGCAAAACAATCGTGATCATCATTTTTCCTGTAATCGTGCAGCCCTAACAGATACCCATGTATGAAAAAAACTTTCTGAAACTTGTAGGAAAGAGAAGGCATGATTTTGGCCCAAGCTCAACTACTTTTTGACACTTTGCATTTATTTAGCAAGAAGTTTACAACTCTTTAACTATGTCAGAATGCATGAAATGTCATTAAACCCCCCTTCTTAAGTCCTCGTAGCTCCCTTCCAGTATGACTCGTTTAGGTTTCATGCAGACAAGTGGGCAGAAAGAGTGCCTATGCAAAATATGCACTACAATTATGACCTTGAAAAACTAGTTTTGTGTAGCCAAACCTTACTGAAGGCCTGGGAACCATGGCAGCTTTCAATGGCCAGGGACCGCCCAAGAGGCCATATGACTGACATGCAAAGGAACCAATGACGTTTCACTTTCATGTTTATAGGCTTGGAGATGTTACTATGATCAGTGTTGTAGTACTTGAGACTCGGTCTTGGACTCTGTCTCGAGGCCATATTTTAATGGACTTGGTCTCGTCATGGACTTGTGAGCATTTTGACTCGGTCTCGGCTACCAGATCCGTGTACTATAGTGAAGTGGATAGAAGATGTTAGCTGATATAATAATATAAATACAACAAATATATAATATAAAATATATAATAAAAATATACAAACAATAGTGCAACCATAAACTCAACAACTAGACATTTTGATGCTGGGAAACCATTTTGATAAACTTTCTTTTCACGTTGCTTACACGTTAGAACCACTGGGGAACAACACCACTTCCTTTGCCAAAATGTGCACGCAACTATTTGATCACGTGGGCCTGTAACAGGGTCTATTCCACCAATACCATAATAACATTTATGTTTTAATTTTAATTTTTAAATATAGCTTATTAGCAATTATCTTTATTTAACTAAATTATTATTTTGTTTAATAAATAATACATTTATTTGGCAAATTGGTATGCTGTGGTTTGTGTTCCAGTGGACTTGTGTATATTGTTGGACCTAATATTATAAAGTGGATTCAAGAAACATTAAACTGAGGGTGACTTTGACATTTTTAACAAAACATGAATTGAGTGAGATCAGAAATGCCATAGCACAGACTATAACCTTAATTCTTTTCTCAGACCCAACTTCATGTGGACTCGGTCTTGACTCAAATGAGCTGACCACCAGTGCTTTAAGTGGCCCAAAAGAGGTGCCGGTACTCTATTTTTTTTTTTTTTTGCTGACTCGACTCCTATATTGAAGGGGTTTTATATTCAGCAGACGACCTTGTAAAAAATAATAAATCCTTTTATAAGTTTGTGGATTTGCTTGAGCTAGAAATAGCTACTGAACATAGGGCTGCACGATTACAGGAAAAATGATGATCACGATTGTTTTGCTCAAACTTGTGATCACGATTAAAAATACGATCATTATTTTAGTGAAGAACTTTTATTTACTTCAGTATTTTTATTACACTTTACAGCCATGTATAAAATATTATATACATTTTATAGGCCTATATTATAAAATATTTTATTGTTTTGTAATATCCACAGCTCCCATTCTCTTTTAAAACATTTAAAATAATTCCGCAAAATTCCGCATAGATTTTGCAAAAGAAATCCGCATAAATAACCAAAATAACTCCTTACACACAGATTCCTTACAGCTGTACTATTGCAGCAATTAAAGCAGTTCAGTTTTAACTGTCAAAATTATAAAATCTTATATTATATATTATCTTTTATTTATTTTAGACCCTTTTTTGTTTGTTAAATTAAGGTTTTTGATAATGACCAAACGGTGTCCGACAGCTAACGTCATGTTGACGACTTGTTTGATCAAATGGGCCTCTCAAATCACCACTTCACTTGCCTACAATAACATCTATATAAAATATATATTTTCAGCATATAACAATGTTAGTTTAAATGTTTATTATCAACACACTATTTTTAAAAAAGCGGAGCTCTGTTGCTCGCAGGCGCGACAAGCTGCAGAAAAATAATGAATCAAAGCAAAACGAAATAAACATGAAACGAAATTAACATGCAGGTTGCCTTACCTTACACATTCGCTATGCATCAGTCTTTTATAGATTATGGGCAGTATTTAAGGTTTTAATTCAGTTCTCCATATTCCCCGATGCGCTGAATGTCCTGCTGCTGGCGGAGACGCTAAACACTGTTGCAACAGGTGCATGTTAATGTGCGTAGTGGACTCGTGCAGGTTAAATGTCTTTCTTTTACAATTTATCAATGTCTCAACGTTTCTTTTAATTAAATTAAAATATAAAAAGGTGGAGAAGCCTAAAATATCCAGAGGCCTGTGATGTTAAAATTGATCCGAAACGCGACCCGAGGGGCGTAAAAAGGCTGAAATGCAGGGCTCTAATATATATTTATATCAAATTAGAATTAAACTGAAATAAAAACAAAACATTTTTGAATAAAAAATGCCTATGATATGTCTTTTATGTGGCAATAATTTTTTTAAACCTGCTGCTCAGGGTGCTTATTGGAAACATATCCTTGGCTAACTTACATGATACGCGATCCGTTATTGTTGTTTGTGTCGTGGATGTCGGGGATTTTTTTATTGTTTGCGGCTTGTGTCTTCAGCTTTTGAAACTCTTGATATTTCACGTTTGGACGGAACAGGAGCACAGTTTGCACAAGACTCGTAACTTACCTGATCAACATCACTTTCCTCAAATCCGAAATATCCTTTGGGAATTAAACATACATATTTCTGCACTTTCTTCTTGTTGCTTTGCCATTATGTTTGTTCAAAAATGACTGTAAATCTTGTGATGCTAACGTATTTCTACCATAACACAGACTGCGCTTGCAAAGAAACACTCCGTTTACCTGACTCTGCATATAACAAACACATTGCTTGATTCTAGACCGTCTGCTTTGTGCTTGGTCTTTGCACATTAATCGCGACGATTGTCATTAATTAATCGTGGGGCACGCATATCGTTATCATGATAAAAATACGATTAATCGTGCAGCCCTAACTGAACATAAATAAAATGTGCAAAAGGATTTTGAAAAAATACCATTAGAAAGAGCTACTGTAGAAAGAGCTTTTGAACATAAATAAAATGTGCAAAAGGTAGATATGTGAGTAAAATTTCATCATGGTTAAATGCTAAAACTAGTTGTTCAGATAGAAAGAGCTTGAAAAAAACTTTAAAATGACACCAAGACCATGTCTATGGGTTCAAGAATAACAAAATACTGGCCATTTGAAACTTGAAAGTCATTTATTTTGTCCCATTGTTTTCCATTTTGCGGGTTGTAAAACTACTGTGCACGTCGTTCAAATTGATTGAAATTTCGTTCACTTGTAGTTTAGCAATTAAACTAAATGTATATTACAATTTCAAGAATGTTTTCTGCACATCGCCTGAGTAAATCCGAAGTTGCGTCGAGGGGTACCAAACTGACAGCCGCGACAGCGGAGATGATCACGTACCTACAAGGCTTGCGTCTGACCTGCACCAATATCATTCTGGCTTGGTGGGATGTCAGCCAGCGAGTCCTCTGATTCTGACCTTGTTCTTTTACTACTCAGAGTCTAAAACAAGGAGGGCATATTAAGTGTTCAGTGTTCATACAGCGTTTATTCGATCTTGATGAAGCATATACAGTTTAAACGTGAAGGCTTTCTTCTTCAATTGGACGTCTTTGTGTTGTTTAAGTGCGGAACGTTAATGATTGCGACACACACACACACATCTCCCGGAAATCCTGTATAATTCAACCAGTCAGAGGATGACTTTGAAATCCCCTGAAGTGTTTCCAGAAAAGTGTTTATTATGCATCAGCCGTTCAGCCAACAGTCTGTAGGCGTGACATCTGAAGCTGCGACTAGTGAAAACCCAGCTAAAGTAATTTTTTGTGATTTACTGTTTTCTACATAAAATCATTTTATGCAATGTAAAGAACATTCTGTGAAAATATAATCTTGATATTTTTAATACAGACTGAGTAGGATTGAAAGTGAGATCAATAAAAGAAATCAAACTTTGATGCTTTGAAGAGACGTTATCCTAGCAAGGTCACAACTGTTTTAGTCTCGTTCTAATTTACATTTTGAGTTATTCTAAACGTAAAACTTAAACTAATGATTATGTTAAATTACACACGCAATTGCTTGTGTAAATTCTGTATGTGCATACTTTAGAGAATGAATCATATCTGAGTGTGTTTGTCCTGCCTGTTCAAACAAACTGAAAGAAATACTAAAGTCTTGTGAACGGCATGGGACAAACACTGGATTGAGCGTGTGATGTGGATGAGCAGGCCTGACAGAATCGTGTCACTGCCGCTCTTTCACACTGACAAATTTGTGAGGGTCCCACATGGCATTAGACATGCTACATGCTGCGACACTGTAAATCTTACAGCCAACTTCTGCAGTACATCCACTCGTCTATCAGGCACTCTGGGGCTTTCTGACAAGGACCTGCGGAGTGCCTGATCACTCACTTTGTGCTCATTAGCCAGACATCACTTTAAAGCTGTGGCTGTATTTAAAGATAATTTGATGAATCTTAATGGTCTGCGATGTACTGCGGAGCTCCATGTGAATATTCTGAGTTTAGCATGAAATTAAATGACATTGCCTGGATTATTCTGACCGTGGTCTAAATGATTGACTGCTGGGTTTTTTCTGCTCATATCTCATTGTGTGTGTGTGTTCGTATTTGTTGTTTCACAGAGGTGCTGGAGGGGAAGACAGCAATGCTTTTAGGGATGAGTCAATGGAACTCTAATGATCTCGTTGAACAGATAGAAACCCTGGGCAACATCGACCAGACTCGGGGTAAGAACTTGTAAATTCATACTGCACTCCCAGAAACAAAGGTGACAGTATTTTACCACCGTGGTGGTTATAGCATGTGTGTGTGTGTGGACGCAAAGGCGCGGAAGCGCGTATGTGCACGCGCACATTGATGCATATAGGCTTATATGTAATGCATACATACATTTTAACTCTTTCCCTGCCATTGACGAGTTAACCTGTCAATTAGGGGAAAACGCTTCCCTGCCAATGACGGGTATTTTCGGCTTTACGCAATACCGCTATTATCGACGCAACTTTTAAAACCCGGAAGTATCGCCCTAGGTCAAACAGATGTATGTCTGTGTACGTTTTAAGGAACGCTCTGCATCTGATCTCTATCAAAGTCCTTCACAAAAATTTTATTATCTCAGCTTTTTGCTCAAAATTTTGTGTTTTTGAAGAAACCTACCAATATTTGATAAGTGATAAAAGAGGAATAATGAAACCTTTTTTGGTTTCAAAGCAGAGGGTCTGTTATTTCATTTGATATATTGTATGGTCATATATTTTAAGAAAACATTTTCTGGAAGGCATTAAACTTTTGTGAAAATCATGAAAAATGCTTGCGCTGGCTGGCAACTTAAAAAAAAAGCGCTGGCAGGAAAGAGTTAATAAAATGCAAACGAGGATCAGATATACACTCACCTAAAGGATTATTAGGAACACCTGTTCAATTTCTCATTAATGCAATTACCTAATCAACCAATCACATGGCAGTTGCTTCAATGCAATTAGGGGTGTGGTCTTGGTCAAGACAATCTCCTGAACTCCAAACTGAATGTCAGAATGGGAAAGAAAGGTGATTTAAGCAATTTGAGCATGGCATGATTGTTGGTGCCAGACGGGCCGGTCTGAGAATTTCACAATCTGCTCAGTTACTGGGATTTTCACACACAACCATTTTTAGGGTTTACAAAGAATGGTGTGAAAAGGGAAAAACATCCAGTATGCAGCAGTCCTGTGTGCAAAAATGTCTTGTTGATGCTAGAGTTCAGAGGAGAATGGGCCGACTGATTCAAGCTGATATAAGAGCAACTTTGACTGAAATAACCACTCGTTACAACCGAGGTATGCAGCAAAGCATTTGTGAAGCCACAACACGCACAATCCTGAAGCGGATGGGCTACATCAGCAGAAGACCCCACCGGGTATCACTCATCTCCTCTACAAATAGGGAAAAGAGGCTACAATTTGCACGAGCTCACCAAAATTGGACAGTTGAAGACTGGAAAAATGTTGCCGGGTCTGATGAGTCTCGATTTCTGTTGAGTCATTCAAATGGTAGAGTCAGAATTTGAATTTGATCCATCATGCCTTGTTAGCACTGTGCAGGCTGCTGGTGGTGGTGTAATGGTGTGGGGATGTTTTCGTGGCACACTTTAGGCCCCGTAGTCGCAATTGGGCATCATTTAAATGCCACAGCCTACCTGAGCATGGTTTCTGACCATGTCCATCCCTTTATGACCACCATGTACCCATCCTCTGACATCCATCAATTAAAAATTTTAGATTTGGCAATATGGGACCTTTACAAAAATGTACCATTTAGCTACAGATATGGATCTTTGAGGTACCAACATGTACATTTTAGGTACGAAAGTGTACTTTTTGAAAAAGTACAACTTTTGTATATTCATGTATCTTTTTCTGAAAGTGTACTAACTGTACACTGAAATATCAGATGCAGTTAGTTTTATATTAGATGGTTCTGTCACTTTAAATATCCATCAAAAAATCCTATCACATATCTGCAAGATCCAAGTAGACTCTGAAATGACATTTTATAACGCTTCTGATTATGTTTTACATTAAACTTCCATGTCAGATATTTCACCTCGTTTTCACATTTTTTATTTAACAGTAATATAAAGAAAACATACTTCAAACTGCATTTAACAGTGTTAGCTGCCAGCTGTCTATATTGATTGTTCTCACTCTTTGTTCTGATTCGATCTGTTCTTTTGATGGGAAGTATTAATAACACAGATCAATAGCGAATAGTGAATGTCTCTTTATTGATGCTAAAAGCAACAACGCTCT
Source organism: Misgurnus anguillicaudatus (assembly GCF_027580225.2). Classification (NCBI taxonomy): domain Eukaryota; kingdom Metazoa; phylum Chordata; class Actinopteri; order Cypriniformes; family Cobitidae; genus Misgurnus; species Misgurnus anguillicaudatus. Next base: position 22,894,944 of record NC_073360.2, on the reverse strand, counting down.
ATTTCTGGAAATGTTCGCAAGCTTCACTTTTTATAATGTAACCAGATTGTAGCAATATGACATCTGTAATCATGATGTTATGGTCATATATGTGTGTGCTGTACCTCCGTGTCTCGGGTTGAATCCAGTCATGCTGATATATGGCCATATAATGCTTTTGTTTTATTGCTTTAATATCTCATGTGATCTGTGTGGTCTATACATATCAGAACCGTAAAGAGGCTTTTAGATTTACACATAAGTAGCTCTGCCGTGTTTCTCATTGGATGTTTTATAATGGTAGCTAATGTTATGGCTAGTTTTTGCATCACATATCATAAGTACAGCATGTAGGGAATATAGTTTAAATCTCTTTAGGGATTGATTGTGAACTCAATGATATGTTAAAACCGAAATGTCTCAGTGGCAGATCCAATTACATAGCAGTTATCTATCAATTTACCTTTTCATATAACAGTGATGTAAAGAAAATAATAAAATCGCTTCACAACTGCAGAAAATTCACATCTCACATTCACATCTGAGGTCTCATATATTCCACGTTTTTAATACTACCAGTCATCTTTTTCTGGAAAATGCCATTTTGCCTGTGCACGCTAGTATTTATTAAAATAATACTCCCTTCCCCCCATCAATTATTCATGTGACCTTTTCTCACATTTTTGTTGTGTTCCCCTGTGAAATACGATTGGTCTATTGGACCGCACGGACGAGGAAAAAGACTTAAGCCGATGCGACAGAGCGATAAATGAGCTAAGTGAGAGGCAGACGGTGACCCTGCCAATCCCCTATCTGCTTGATTTCAAGTGCCTTATACTAGAATGCTGTTGGCTTTTTCTGCAAGATAAAAGGGATGCTGGCTTTAGACCGTCCCTTTCCTGAAAATACTTATCAGGCATAAATGGATTTCTCAGAAATGGTGATGATTAATACCATGACCCAGTCAAATACAAATGGACCCAAAACTAGTATTGAATTTAGGTTTATTCTTGCAAGAGCTGGGCTTGCAAAATCTTCAGTAAATCTTAATGAAACTCTTAATACTCAAACTCTTGCATGCTTCTTTAAAAAAATAATAATCCTATAAGCCTGTTATATGAAAATGATGAATGTTGATCTTTGTATCAAACAGTGCTCTTGATTCTTACTTAATTCTGCACATATTTTAAGTAGATTTCAATTCAGTTGTGCCATTTAAGTATTTAAAGGGGGTGGGGGGGGGTAATGGTATGTCATGCATTCTGACTTAACACAGTTAAAGGAAAACACAACCGTTTTTCAATATTTTACTATGTTCTTACCTCAACTTAGATGAATTAATACAAACCTATCTTTTTTCAATGCATGCACTTTTAATCTTTGTACAGCGCTTCTTGAATGTGTTAGCATTTAGCCTAGCCCCATTCATTCCTATGGCTCCAAACTAAAGTTTTATTTTGTGCCACCATACTTACTCATGTAACTACCCATGCAACAGTCTTCAAATAGGGAAAACATGGAAGTGCGTTTGGCACCATAGGAATGAATGGGGCTAGGCTAAATGCTAACACATTCATGACGCACTGTACAAAGATGAAGTGGACGCATTGAAAAAAGATAGGTATGTATTAATTAGTCTAAGTTGAGGTAAAACATAGTAAAATATTGAAAAACTGTGGGTTTTACTTTAAAGACTTGGATTACTCATGCTAAACATGGGCAATTCTGTTCCATTTGGACATACAACAGAGTATTTCTGTGCCAAACTGTGCTCAAGTTTTGGAAAGTTTATTTTGACTGCGTAAACAGTGCAGGAAGTACAGTGGAAGTCCTTGTATAGGCACTTCACCTGGAATAGCGCAAGCACACACCTACCAAGTGCTAACACAAAATCAACATTACCAAAGAAGCGTACTGTTGTTTGTGAGGGAAAATTAAGCTTGTTCAGCTTCCCAATGAACCCAGCTTTATGGAAATAATGGATTTATCTTGTTTATCGGGGGTAGCAGTGGAGTTGTGCAGGTGGGTTTGTTTAACGTTAGATTTTGTTGAAATGGGCCGGTCCCAGTAAGAAAACAACCAGGGCTGGGTTTCCCGATAACGATTGAACTTAGCACTTAGGAGCGCTTTCTACGAGCTACTTAACGAACATTCGTTGTTCATTTACGTGCGTTTCCCAAAGATGCACGTATAGCGATAAGAAAAAAGAAAAAATGAGGCACTCCTGATAAATGTATAAAAGCTTTTAATCAAAAAATGGCTACATGCCTACGCGTTTCAACTACACAGTTTTCATCAGGGCATGCCAAACATACACAGGTGAATGCAATTATCAGGTAGAGAGGTATGGGAATGGTCACATGACCCAAGCCCCACCCCCAACCTTAACAACAACTAAGTAAAACTTATTTAATTATCTTCATTACAGCCAAACACACACTGAAAAAAAAAATCCTTTCAATTTACGTAATTTTAATGTGTACATCGGTCCCACATGATCCGATTGTTTAAAACCAAAATAATTTTCTCAAATTAATTTTTATGTGTCAGACCAAAACAATTTAATTACTTTAAGTAGTCTAATAGAAATATGTTGACTCAAAGTGCTATTTCTCTTTACTATAACACATTTATTTTGTAATGTTTAAGTAATTTTATTATGTAAGGGGACTAGATTTTCATCTCTAATTCCAACATGCTTTTTTAATGCTTATATTATGGGATTATGTAACTCTAAAGCAATTTCATTATGTCTCTGGCACCAGAATAATCATCCATAATTATCCAAATGTTATTTATTTTTTTTAAATACAAAATACATTTGCATTGGCATAAAAAGCAAAGAGTTTTGAACAAATGTTTAGTGATATTGAGGCAAACCACTGCTTTCAGATCATCAATTCAATTACATCATTACACATTAATTCATTAAGTCAATAACTATTACAACAATCAGCACATGCAGTACATACAAAGGGGCAATTTCCCAGACAGGTTGTAGATTAATCCATGACTAGGCTCTAGTTATATTACTAGGATATTTTTTACAAAAAAAGTTTACAAACAAACCTACCTTACAAAAACAACACTGGAGTACAATCTTGAGACAAAACAATGGCACTGATATATGGCATTGCAAAAGTCTGGGACTAGGAAAAGCCCCATCTGTGAAACTGACCCAAATGTTTAAAATAGTTACTATCACAGTAGATTTAGAAGTGCTAAAGCACAAACACTGCATTCCAAAGAGACATGCAAAACAGTAAGTACTATTATTTATAAAATGGATTTACAAACTGGAAAATATCACTCCTTCAGAAAGTCAGAGCTACAGCATTTATAAACTGTTAAATCAAAGATTCAACAAAAACAAAATACAACAACCATTTCCAAAATCAACTAGGAGCAGCAAACTGTTAATGTTTTAATAAGAGAAAACACTTAAAACAGATAAAAAATTCAAAAATGAGCAGCACAGTCTTTCTGATCCTTTCACTGAAAGAAACTGTTCGTTAAAGTTACTCTCAATGAAGTTTGGATTTCCTCAAAAATAAAGCGGAGATCAGGTTTAAGGCATACATCAGCTCAAACACGATGTTGCAACACCTTCATGGCTTCCAGGACTATACAAAGATCCTCTTCTTCATCACAAGAAGCATGTTGTTTGAGAGCACAAATCCCAACATTGGTGTCTTCAAATGACCTCACGGATGCTGACTTCATCCATGCCCTGTACAAAACAAACAAATGTAGTTAAAGAAACAGAAAAAAGGTTACTGTTACAATAAAAGTGTCATTGGAAATTAGTACAATGCAAACAAATATAAATGTAAGTATACAGACCCATGTGCATTGCCACAGCATGTTACAATTGGTAACAAATACATGGGTTACAAAGCAAGGCAGCTGCACTGTCCACTGCTCTGGGTGTGTGTGTGTGTGTGTGTGTGTGTTCACAAGGGATGCTCCGATCGATCGGCCGATAATGGCATTAACAGACTCGATCGGTGCTCGCTAAATCTGCCGATCTCATAAACCGATCTTTCTGTTTACTTTTGTCATCAAAAGGATCCTGAATGTGGCTGCAATTAAAGATATTTTTTTATGTAGCACGAGCATTTTTACAACCCTTTGCTCATGTGCGGCGTGCAGATTTGTATGTCTCTCTTTGCCTTTACAGAGATATGCGTATTTTCTATGAGGACATGCTCCGGTCAACAGCGAGAGGCGTGTTCACATCCCCATCAAACAGCGTATACAACACATATATATCACGGACAATTGCATCCTCATGCCAACAGTTTCTTATTTGCATGCGTTTTAAAGTTTTGAGCGTTTAAACTTTTATTTATTAAAGGCAACATCCGTGGTATTATTTTATCTAGAAAAAATGTAACAGTTACAGTCATCAAAGAGCTTGCATATCAGCTTTAAAAAAATCAGAATCGGTATCGGCCGATCACGAAGATTACAAATCGGTGATCGTATCGGCTGCAAAAATCCTGATCGGAGCATCCCTAGTGTTCACTACACTGGAATGAGTTAAATAAAGAGGCCACGTTTCGAGTGTGTGCTACCACACCTGACAATCACATCAAAAGTGAATTCTCTAATTTTCTCACTGTCATGTTGTTACAGACCTGTATAAATGTCTTTGTTCTGATAAACATGAAGGAAGATATTTATTTTGAGAAATGTTTGCAACCAAACTGTTCATGAGCCCCATTCACTTCAATAGTATTATTTTTCCCCACTATGGAAGTGAATGGGGCTTATGATTGGTTTGGTTACAAACATTCCTCAAAATATCTTCCTTAGTGTTCATCAGAACAAAGACATTTATACAGGTTTGTAACAACATGATAGGGAGTAAGTGATGAGAATTTTTATTTTTGGGTGAACTACCCCTTTAAATCTTCCCAGGTGTTTTAATGACCCGTGTGCCAAAAGATGTTGTAACTAAAACATACTACATTTTCTGTACTTCCAACAAGGTTTACACATTTTATGTCTATGAATCTATATTACTTACTTCTGTCATTTGATCATTAATTGTTTGAAGTCTTTTTGCTAGCTGTCATCCTTTCTGATAGAAGAGTTTCATCCGGTTTTTGGATTGGAGGTCCAGGTGACACAGGAACATAAGACAGTAGTGATTCTTTTAAATTCAGCATTTATCTGAAAACAAATTAACCAACCATTGTATATTTGAGTACTGCGAGTAAAAGAATAATAATTGTATATTAGTTACAAAAATAAGATATAGCTCCTAACAGCAGTACAAAAGTGAAAGAAATGACTTACCAATGCTGTGTAGCGCATGAAAGGATGATGGACCTATAAGAGGAAATATTCAGAGGTGAAATCAACACATAACCTCAATTGATGAAGGTCACACATACATAGAGCAATAATGAAATAAGTATTATATCTGTCATAGGACGCAATGTTGGACAAAATGAGATCTTAAAACAACAAGGTTCTCTTCTGAAAACGTCAGCTTTAAGGTGTGGCACTTCAAAGCGATTTTTTTTTCAGTTAATATAACATAAGTCACGCGAGACATTTAAAAAAGCTTTTTATAGTTGAATCAAGTGTTTCTCGTGGCGTAGCGAAGTCACGAATAACTGACGCGGGTCTGATAATCTGATTAAGCAGACCGTTTGTTTCATACGCAATGTCATTATTAATTTAGTCAATTGATATCATCTGGTAAATTACTTACATGGATAACGTTACTCTGGACAGAATAACTTTTGGTTAGCGTTTTATTTGTCCTGATACGTTTCCATAGAACAGCTGAGTAAAAAGTGCCTCAAAAGTCAACTCAAAGCTGACAGTTTTCAACTCGGATAAAACTACCAAACGTGAAATAACGTTAAACAGCTGACATTTTTAAAACGCTGTGTTTTTCTTTATGAGCTTGACTGACTGTTAACTTACTCCACCAACCTCCTCCAAACTAATATTTACTACAAGTCATTGCAATGGCTACATATTGTAAACAAAAATAGTCTATCTAGTGAAGATATATCACGTATGAAGCGAACATAAATAAATAATAGAACGTACTTTAATAACGTGGTGTCCGTCTGAGAGAGTTCTTCTGACTGACTGACTGCTGCTGAGTCTTCATTGACATTTTGGCGCCCAAAACAAACGATCTTTATTCTTCTTTTATGGCAATCGATGTCCTTCTCATTGAGCTATACTGCCCCTGCTGCTCAGGAGGTGCCGTTTTGTGTGCAAACCCAATTTTATTGCTTTAAGTATTCAATTCAATCTATTTTAATCAATGTGAGAATAATGTGTTCATTTTACATTCAAACAAAACATTTTAATCCTAATCAATTAAATTATGTTTACACAAGGAATATAAATATTTTGTGTTGCATATACATGTTTATTTTATTTAAATTCAAAGACCCACTAAGTCCATTTTTTTCAGTGCACTGAGCACGTATAACGATTGCTCGCAGCAGTGTTTTAAGTGCTACTTACGAGTCGCTATCCGTTTGTCAAGTGCTGAAAATGTCACCATTAGAATGACTCAAATTTGTAGCAGAAGCTTGTTTAGGCTAATGATCTTTAGCCGATGTGCATTAACATTTTTATAATATTTTTTATTATTGTTCAATGACTTTTTAAATGTTTTAAAACTGTTCATTATGAAATATTCTTTTCCGTATTTAGTTAGGACTCGTCCCACTGCAAAATGCCTTCTGTATTTTATATTATAGTTTAGATTATTATTATTATTTGTTGTTATTTATTATTATGGATTATTGCATTGTACCGTAAATATTTATTTGGTTTCTTTAATCAGATGCCATTTCCTTCAAAACATTTTTTTACTGTAGCCTAGATGAATTATAATAACAATTGGTAGGAACAATTATACATTTGCTAGTACCAACTTTTACCAAAATTGTACCAAATACGTTTTCCTTCTTTATTAATTTATGTTTAGTCATTTAAATTTTATTTTTCATTTGAATTTTAAATATATGATATTAAAGTAATTTAAACAAATAAACAAAGAAAACCCCAATAAATATTATAAATATAGCCTACATTTAAAACTTTACATTATCGTTATTGCAAGAGTGCAATTTGCTGGTTGTACTGCAGGTGACCTTGTAACACTGTTGTCTTACGATGCACTTATGAATTAACGATTACTCCAAACTACTCGTAGATCTACGATGATTTTCAAGTGCTACTTAAGCTACGAAGCTTCTGGGAAACGGCCCGTAATTCTAAGATGATTCGTACGATCGTTTTTACGATCTACTTAGCCTTACGATGCTTTTGGGAAACCCGGCCCTGGTCATGAGTCGCAGGTGGTAAGTAAAACTGCATCAAATGTTTGTTTTGTTGGCAAACGGTCCCTAAGTGCATATAATGTGAACAACACGAACATTTAGTAAATCATAAGTTATCCATAGATAGTGGGAAAATATTTTGTGTGTTGCCTGCCTCCACCCGCGGGGCACCTCCAAGAGATCAGCTTTTTCAATACGTAGCGGTACAGCTAATCTATCTTTTATAAATCGGATAAAACTATAAAGACTCTTTGTAGATATGAAGGATGCAGTTCTACTCAAGATTAACATGAGTTTGAGCAAAAACAGCGTGTGTTATGTGAGCTTTAATATTTGGCACCCACACTTCCTCTGCTTGTACTGTAGGAATCTGAAACATAGATTTCATTTAGAAACTTCAATCTTTGTAGTCCTTAGTAAATAAATCTGTTTCTAAACATAGCTTTAATTAAATTCAAGCACGAATCCAGGTGTTATTTCCCCATAGTCCATTACATTGGAGACATTTTATTGACAGGATTAAGTGTGTGCACAGGGCACTCAGGGTTTCAAGATTAATTAGACTGTCAGATATGAGGCTTTCTACCTGGTGTGTCAAAGACTGCAGTTCATTAGCAAACTGTGGTAAAGCTCCTCTCCAGTGCTGTTGGCTGGTGGTCTTCTCTTTCTCATTCAAGCGAGATTGATTTCAGCAGTGCCGTCTGGATGCTGTGTGATACTTTCATGGTTCCCAGATTCATCTGTTTAGTAACTATATAGTGAACTGTGAGAGCAGTTTTGCATTTACCCTTTTTTTGGATAAAGTCTAAGCTTTATATCTACGGAGTTAACTTCTAAATTCATAATTGAAGATTAGCCCTGCACGAGTTGGGTGGTGGGGGGGCTGACATTGTGATATTTACATTTTCTATGATGTAAATTACGATATGAGAAAAATCTGTTTAAGAGGAATTAACATCTGCCTTGCTTTTCTTGTATAGCTTACTGATGTCTCTTTATGTCAGAATTTCCTTGCCGGCAAATGCATTCAAAATAGTTTTCCTATGTGTTCTGCGATGTGACTATTGTTGATGTGCGCATTGCAATGTCGATGCTAAAACGATATTGTGCAGCCCTACTAAAGATGCAGTGATTTGAATATTTACAGCAAGTGAACAACTACTTTAACAAGAATTGTGAAAATCTCTTTCATATTTTCATTAATTAACACAGACTTGAGCTATTTTAGCATTTTTTTAAATCAAGCTATTAATTTTCATTTGGATGTCAGCTCTTATAAAATCTGTTATATAGCTGGTTAGAAAAGGACAACGATAATTATTTTTTAAACTCAAAAGTACCTGTACTTATGCTTTTTTCAGTCAAACCAGGTCTTTGTATCCTACTACACTCTTAGAACGAATGTGTTAAAAACAACACATTAGTGTTGATTCTGGGACAACACACTAACTGCGTTGTCCCAGAATTCACCCATCTCTGTGTTATTATTGAAACACATGTTGTTATATTTTAACACAAAATCAACACAAAATGACACATTATGTGTTAAAATTACACATAATGTGTTAAAAGCTTACCACACAATGATGTGTAAAAAATTAACACATCCTTTCTAAGAGTGTAGAATGGCTCATAAATGCACAGAGGTTGAGGGATTGCCTTAGTCCATCTATTATTCCTTTATCAAAGCAACAGGTACTTTGGATATGTGATTTATATATTATCTTGTCTACCATTTCTCATAGCTAGATTTTAATGATTCAATAAATCAATGTAATGGCAGCTGCTAAAGACCTTCTTCAAGTAGACACTCCAGTTAATTTCACTTCCTTCGGGTACAAATCTCATCAATCTACAGTAGAGATCCCCAAAGGATTGCCTGATTAACACCATTTTATGACCTGATTGATGACCTGATTATAGACTGTATGCATGACTGACAGCTGAAGCCACATCTGGCAATTCAGGGATTTAGTGATCTGTAAACACAGTTTCATCCTCATACAGCAGAGCTGGGCTAAGGTTTTGTTTTTGCTCATTTGCTTGTTCATGTAAATGCTTTTCGATCAGTGGCTTTGCTGCCTTAATGGGTGATTCTTACGAAATCTTGGTTTCAAGATGTCAGAAGATGTTTTAAGGTGCAAAGTACTGACAGGAACATTTATCTGACAGGAAGTTTCTTTTTATCAAAGTATGTGCGTGTACCATATTTTTCCACTGGCAGCACGACTAACATGGCATCTCCGGGATCAAGGTCAGATATTAAAAGTCTAGTCTAAAAAAGTAAAAACCGAGAATCGAACATCGACCTTAGAATCGAAAATGTAATCGAATTGAGGATTTGGAGAATTGTGACACCCCTAGTTAATACCATAGCAAGTTTTAGGCCAACAATCGGTATCTGTCAATAAAAGATTTTTTCACACTGTTGGCTATCAGAAATATCACTATAGTTTACTGTTTAAAATTAATGGTCATTATATGAATAAATGACATTTAGAAAACGTAATCTTTAGAATTTAGTTAAAGATTATCGGCATGCGCTTCAGCAGATATCAGTTCAAATAAAATACGATCAGTATCGGTGGAAAAATTTGATTTCGGCACATCTTTTTAAATAAATAATACATAATTAGCCATTTTAATAGAGAATTGTAAATGTAAATTTTTTAAAATGTGGAAAACTACCTGTATCGGTAATGAGAATAAAAAACTTGTGTACACGGGCGACAAGTGAATATTAAGCTTTTTACTAGAAAAATATAAATAAATCTGTTAACCTGGTAGCCATTTAAAAGTTACTGGCAGAAATCAAACTTCATGTGAATATCTCTTTCTCTGTGTGTGTAAACAGTCCCTTTAAAATATTACAGAGGATGAGAAGATCAGTCATGGACAATTCTTTTTTCCACTATTTCTTCATTTTTTAATATACATGAATTTTTGACGATTTATTTTCTTGGTCATTTTTTTGTCATTTGAGAATATCTAGTAGAGCGTCCAAATATCTTTTTCAGAATATTTACATTTTATGCTGTTAAAAATACGACTTGCACTCAGACATAGCAGGATGCATTACCGTAATGAGATTTTCAGCAGAAAAAGCAATAAATTCCAAAAAGAATTCATTCCAATGTTAATATTATTCTTAGTGGAAGGTAGAGAACACATTTATGTTTGTTATGGTCATTTTATGTTTTACAGAATATGTTTTAGCCTATATTTCATGATTCAGTAGTTTTGTGGGAATGGCCAATTGGGTGAGGTCATTTTTTAACCCTTGATCTCCTTGGAGAAGAGAAGCAAGGATGTCCATTGACAAAGCCTGAGTGAAGAGACCATTAAATAGCCTTGCTGTTTAGTTTGGACCTGCTGCCTATCTTATCTCTCTCTCACTGTCCATCTTTTTCCATTTTCCTCTCTGCTTCCCTTTCTGTTCTGTCAACCCTGTTGTTGGATCCAGGCAAATATCGTCAACACCTCAGAACTCCCTCTGGATAGCTCAAAACATCTGTTGCCAAAATTTCTTAGTCTAAAGCTGCCACTGTGCTGGAACTTTGGAAACAATGTAATGGGCATCCCCTGCCAAAACTGGATTTTCTCCAAAATGTCCACTCGATTCAAATTATCATGGGCATATAAGATTTTTAAAAAAGAGACTTTTACGATGCCAGTTTGCAACAGCAATGCAACCAGAAATGATTGATTTTCATTGAGAGTTAGGGATTTCACAGGCAAAATTTTTAGCAGTAAGAGAAATGATTTGTTGTGAGATTAAAATGACATTATCATTAATATGAGATTATACAACATAATTATTTTCTACAGCCAAAACATCCTATTTGTGATAAAAAAAGCTATTAGTAGTTGTGCAGACCACATTTATAGCTAATTTAGACATTCCAGCGATAAGATTGTGGTCAGTATGAAAGGGAAATAATAAATCTTCTGCTTTTCACATTAACGGTCATAAAACAGTCTATTGACTTTTGTTTAGTTTAGTTAGCATAATACCAAAAACAAAACCTTATTCAATTTTCTGTTCCTCTTCTCCTTAACATTTTACTCAAGTTCAAATTTTAATTGTTTGGTCGGTGGCATTGTGACAACAACAAACGCTGTTCGATATGCAGTCTGATTAGAGCTGGAGCTCAGGATGAATAAATTACAACAGACTTATTAAAACAGAAAGAAAGAGCCCCTGATCGAATCACGCACATTATCGGCTGGGCTTATCAGAGGAGCCGTGGTCGACAGATTCCCGTCCTCACCGCTGACGTGCGCTCGTACACACCTCATCTGTATTCACATCCACACAAACTCACGCCACTGCGACATATGCCTCTTATAGACATAATCTCCCTCACACGCCTATTCCGTTTAATTACTTTTCCTTCCTTTTCTTACTCTGCTAAAACATAGAAAGCCCCAAGCAACTGAAGAGGTGTAAAGCTGGGAACGATAAGGTGACACCACAGAGAGAAATAATGACAGAGAAGGGAGGAATAGGTCCATTATATGCAGATGATGTACATGTAGCACATAACAAGGGTTGAGTGGTTTTGTCATATATAGTATACGCGTATACAGTATGTGTGTAAATATGTATACACAGACATAATTGTACAGACCAATTTTATGATGAGATTTACAAAAGCTAGGATCAGTTGTGCAAAGAGATATGCATATATATTTGCAAAACTGCTCCTAGCTTTTGAAAATCTCATATATAAATGGCCGGGGGGGCGTGGCAATCAAAGGGGGGGGGGGGGTCATACGCATCATGAGGAAAATGAAAATGTTTTTATTTAAAACACTCAAATAAAACTTAATTTTGAAGAAACTATGACAGAAAATGAACACAAACTAGATTATTAATGCATTAAAGGTGCAGTGTGTACATTTTAGCAGCATCTAGTGGTGAGGTTGTGAATTGCAACCAACGGCTCACCCCTCGCTTTTGAAACAAATAGAGAAGCTACTGTTGCCACCACCGGACAAACATGTCATCGTCCTAGACAACTTAGTAAAAAAAGTTTGTCCGTTAAGGGCTTCTGTACAAACATGGCGGCCCAAAATGACAACTTCCATGTAAGGGGACCCTCGGTGTATGTAGATAAAACGTCTCATTCTAAGGTAGTAAACACATAACGGTTCATTATGGAAGGTCTTTATACACCTCTGATAATATAGATGTGTATATTATTTTGCATTTCTGTGAAAAGATCCTTCTAAAAATTACACACTGCACCTTTAAATGTTTTTACCTCTAACGGGAATAGCTGCGTGATGAAGTGAAACTAAAGGGTTAATAAACACAAACTGAAGCAGATTTGTAGAACGTATGGCGAACGATGATAGGTATCGTGAAGATTGTAAAAACGGATTATTTCCCACTATTAATTACATTATCTTAAAGGAGTGTAACTACTGTAGCATGTAAATAATGCGCATGAATAACGTGAGCAAGAGCGATCAAGAATTGTATCTAATCAACAGGCACGTCCAACCTAGCTAGGCCTTGCTATCAGGTTGCTCAAACTACAAAAATTACCAGCTAACTTACTTTAAATTTGCAAGAACTATAGACTTACAATACAATGACTTAAATAAACCCAAAACATAAGTCCACTTACAGTTCTCACGGACACGCGTTTTATCAACTGGTTATCCTCCAGACAGTTGACGGACCATTTCATCCGCGTTGCGGTTTGAAGTGTGTCCGCGCTATTCTCCGAGATGCACTTGACGGCCTTTTGTGCAGCTTTTTTTTTTTTGACGACCTAGTTAAGGCGGTAGGGCTTCCCAGCTTAATAGGCGGGCCGCCCGAACTGCAAAGTGCTGCGGGAGCAAAACCCTCTACTTGTATCCAATATCCTAGAATATTCGGTAAACCTCCTTTAACCAGGTAAAACTCCTGTGCACCTTGATGTACGTATACCGTCATTCATTCATTTCTTCTTCCATGCACTTGGATTTTGCTGAAAAAATGTTGTGGCATTTAACGAATTCTGCCAGATTTGATTTGATATGATAATATGTGCCGAGAGCATTTGGTCAATATCATTGCATTTTTTACATTTCTGATACACACAATTGTGTGTCAGTTCCAGTGTATATAACAGTCTCTCTGATAAAAGAGACCATACTTATTCAGAAAGGAGGCTGAAAGGTATCATTTGTCAATGGCATGTAGACACTGAAATGTAGTGCTGTGTCTGTTCCTGAATAAATGAGCTTGTTTAATATTAGCAGCACAGGCGGCTCATGTTGTGATGTGTGCTCTCTGGTCGATGTGTTTGGTCCATGTGAGGATGAGAGGTGAGGACCCTGGTGGACAGGTACTAGACCTAGACTCATCAATCCTGCAGTGAACTTGTATAAACACAGCGGGCCAATGTCCACAATGAGAGAGAGCGAGAGAGAGCGAGAGAGAGAGAGAGAGCGAGCGAGAGAGAGAGCGAGAGAGAGAGAGAGAGAGAGAGAGAGAGAGAGAGAGAGAGAGGGAGAGATGGGGTCATATTGTTGAGTGTATTTCCAAATATCATATTGCTGTCCATTGCAAATTTGATGTGAATCTGCTATTTTTAACATTCTGCACATGGGTCTTGCCTCAACCAGGTGTGATGGCTGGCAAGCAGATGGTCATAATGTCTACTGTGCTCTTCCTGAAAGCTCACACCTTGCGTTCACGTGTCACAATCAGACCAATTCATAGTAATAGTTACAGTCTTTTTTAAAACGTTTAAAAATGTCTGTAACACAGCATCTGTCCGGCCACTTCCCAGACTGTAGTTTTGGTATGTTACTGTATTATAGGGGTTGCATGCCAAAATCATGACCCTATTATTAATATTTATTCTGAGTTTGGCTGGCTATGTGCTTGTAGAATTATATCCTGTAAAATGTGGATTTTTGCAGAACAAAAACATGCTGTCTTGGGACACATGCAGTATAAACACAATGATGACAATCACAAACCACATCATTAAGGGAAGAATACACCACACAATATGTAAATCAAACACACACAACAATAATAGGGTAAACAACGAGGTGGTGATTTGCACGATTTATTCACTCTGCCAGGAAACAACATCCAGCACCACATAAAAAATCTACATCAAAATATGTTTATTATTGGGTTGATGTGGCGCAGCGATTTATAAAAAAAGGCACTTGTGAAGAATTTGCAGACCTCTGGCCTGCTATGAGATGAATTCATTTGCACGCAGGACTTCAGTTGACTCTCCGATGGAGATTGAAGAGTGTTGCAGTGCAGATTGAAACCAGTTTAAATTGATTAATAATTGAGCAGGACTAAGAGTGCAGGTTTTAATTTTGCTGATGTCTTTTCTTATTTCTTCAGAGGCTAAAGCAGGCAGATTAACAGTTTTCTTCTCTAATCACAGGTGATCTTGCTCTTTGATTTTTTGTGTGTTTACTAAATGCTAGGGATGTGCAGAACTAAATTTTTTCTTATCATTGTATTGCTTGAAGGAGTATATTGACTGCAGTAGTGAATAAATGAAGCCTTGAGTAGGTAGACTGGTGTTTAGATATTTTTCTCATATGTCGACAGATGCAAAAGCCGCTAAATGCCTCCTTCATCAAAAATGAGATATTGATTGTAACCGAATGGTCTCAACACGTACAATAGGGTTTTTTAAATACTTTCATTATCAAATACTACAAATGTTTATTAACAAGAAATCATGCAAAATGAGCTCTTCATGCATTACATTCCCTAAAATTCTGTATGTTGACGTATTTGAAAACAGTCAAATTTTTCAAATGTGACCAGAAAAACCTAATGTGTGGTTTATGTTTGGATTATCATCCCATCGCTAATACCTGCATAATAATAGCCTACCTGGTGTGCCATAAATGAAGTCTCTTCTGAGCTTGTACATTCACATCCACACCCCTCACTTTGCTGAAGGCAATGAACTACACATTACATAATAAGTAAGTAGTAACGTTGTCTGTTTGTCTGTGATGATTTTGTCTCTGGCTTCCTTTGGTTAAGTTGACTTTTTAGTGCTCTGTTCAGTCTCTGCATGATCTAAGCGGATCTGTGAGTTGAAGGCAGCTTGCGGGCGCTGTCAGCCCAGGTGGTATTTTTGGCAACACGTTCATGTTTATCTCCCTTTTCCGTGCAGTCCTGCGTTTCGTAAACGTATCCCCTTTTCTTGCCATATCTCTCCCTTCCTCTATCCCATTCCTCCTCTCTGTCTCTTTTTATTATCTCTCTGTTTTACTTAATTGATCCACTAATCCCACCTTAAAAGGTTACTTGCCAATCCAATCTTAGCAACGGTTGCTAACCCACAGATTTATCAGAAAAAGCATTTGCTCTTTTCTAACAGATGTGCACTGAATTATTAAATGTTTGGTTGGTTTTAAACACAGATTTTTGCTAATTAAGTAACTGTATTCATGGGCTGTGGAGCATAATGAAGGGTTAACTGTTTCAGGCTTTGAAGGTCTGTATTCATTGGTCATGTCAGAGCAGGTTCTCCCTGCAGAGATCTGTGTTTTGTTAGTAAATTATATGTTTGGGGTAAAAGGAGTGGAGAGGCTTGATCAATACACAATTCACCCTGCACAGGGAGTTCTGAATGGTTTTTCGGCTAAAAAATAAATGTAGGCCTTGCTTATTGCCATTTTGTTTGGGATTTGGTTCCCAAAGATTATTGAAAAAAAAGATTAATGGGTTTAATTCACTAAGCATGCGTACGCACAAATATTATGTGCATGAGATGTGCATACGGATGTTTTTACGAACAAATTGTGATTTAACAAAAACAACGGTGGACAGCACTGGCTTCCTCCAATGACAGCAAAACCTCCCAAATAAAAAAATTAAAAGCAAAACAGAACTTTAACGATAATAAATATGATCATGGATTTCTTTTCAATCTCTTTTGCTTCTATGACAAACTGCTCTAAAATGTTCTGTGGACCAGCACTGCACTGCGGAAAGCCTTTATATGGAGCTAGATTGGGCATGTTTTATGCAAATTTATTGTGCATGCGGCCGTTCATGTAGAACACTCCAAAATCACTAACGTAAGAACAAGTATAGACGGTTTCATCGGGCGCATGTGCGGTGACGCGATAAGCGTCTGATCCGAACTTCCAGTTTCTGTTTGTTTAATAGTCTGACTAGTTGCTGAAACTGAACTCTTAAACAAATACCTCGTCGAAAACAAATGTTTTGCGTTCCTATGGTAATCTATGTGTCGTTTGTTTTTCTTGTTATATAAATAAACTACTTCAAAAAGGACTTTGTTGTTATTTATTCTTTGCAGAGTTTACCGGAAGTTATGTGATGACCACGAAAGCCGCTTGTTTATGTCGTTACTGCTGAAACCACCTATGAGAACAAACTCATGTGCATACGCACGTGTTTTAAATTAGTCTGAACGTTTTTGTGAGAAGTTCAAGTGTACATATTTTTACGAAAAACTTTTTTGAAGCTGGTCTACTTGGTTGGTTCATTTTTCTTCCTCAGTTTTTATGTTATAGTGCACTTTCCACAAAAAATATATATTTTTTACAGCTAAAAGGTGTAATTTTTGTTAATTTGTATTGCTATTTTTATGTTTACTAATTTATCTGAAAGTTGAATGTGACTAAAATGTTATTTTTTCTCAACTTTAAGTCTTTCCAAAAGTCATTAAGACAGATGTTGATATACGTATCACAAGCACAGCAGTAGCCATTATTTTTCATTGAAGGAGACGCATGCATGTTATCCAAGCATTAGTGGCAAGGAAAGCCCCTTATACTTGGGAGCATTAATTTTTCAAAATTAACATATTTCCATTAGGTGTATTTTCAATTCGCAATTTAAATTTGTCGCTATTTGAAAGTAGGGCTGGGCGATGTGACCCAAAATAAAAATCCCCAATTTTTTTAACAAAACATCCGATTTACGATTTAAATCGATTTTCCCCCCAACTGAAAAATCATTCTGCAGATTGCAAAGAAATTGTTCAAAACAAGTTTTTAACTTTATTTCCACAGTGTATATGGGAACCATATCTTAAGCAATGTACATTGCGACTGCATATGTGATCATTTTCCAACTCCCCCCTTCTTAGCTGGATGGGTACTAGTGATGCGCGGGTCAGGATTTTTTCAGCCCGCCTGTGACCATTAAAATAGACATACTAAGCATGTGTAATGTAAACGAAAACAGGCTTTTTTCAAACTGACTGTACTTGTTAGTAGTTGTAGTGTAACCAACCATCCTTACAAGAGCAACTTGACTGCGATTTAGACAGTTTCACAGTTGCCCCCTTGTCCATTTGCATGTACCTATAAATCTTTATCTCTGTCCTTCTGTCTGTCATTCTCTCTCCATTACATATTTCCTTCATTCCTTCTCTGTTTTTACGTGCTCTCACTTGCAAATATTTTTCTTACCGGATGTCATAAATCTGAAGGGGTGGGGCTGGGTGACCTGGCTGGTTGAGGGAAATGGGGGAGAGGAGGTAAAACGGTGCCGACAGGCAACTCTAGAGCATAGTGAATAAGAACTAAATGTTCTTGTTAAATTTATGAAGGAGTGACATTCTTGAACAGAGTCAGTGAGGAATCAGAGGTCGGATCAATACTCTCCCTTTCATTTTGCTCTACGCCCACCTTGTCATTTCATTGTCCTGTCGTTATTGCATGTCTGCCTTTTCTCTCCATTTTTTCCTCTGACTTTCTCACCTTTTGAGTCCAATTGAATCTAAAGTGCTGCTATTCACTGTGGTTTGCTCTCAGCTCTGGTATTAGGCTCCTGCTGTGGAATTTTCTGTGCCATGAAGTACACTACATTACAGATCTATACTTAAAATAAACACTCAGACACTCTGTACCGGATTCACTTCATGCAAAACTTCCCAGTGCCTGCTGATGTGTATAATTAACATGTCTGTCTGTCTGTCTGTCTGTCTGTCTGTCTGTCTGTCTGTAGTATGTTTATCCATATCTATAGTGTCTGTATAAATACAATATCTATTGTGTCTTCCTATGCATATCTAAAGAATATACTAATACTGTGTTTGACCCCTTGTCGCCTTCAGAACTGCTTTATTTCTACGTGGCATTGATTCAACCAAGTGCTGAAAGCATTCTTTAGAAATGTAGGCCCATATTGATAAGATAGCATCTTGCAGTTGATGGAGATTTGTGGGATGCACATCCAGGGCACGAAGCTCCCGTCCCACCACATCTCTATTGGGTTAAGATCTGGTGACTGTGGGGGCCATTTTAGTACAGTGAACTCATTGTCATGTTCAAGAAACCAATTTAAAATTATTCGAGCTTTGTAACATGGTGCATTATCCTGCTGGAAGTAGCCATCAGAGGATGGGTACATGGTGGTCATAAAGGGACGGACATGGTCAGAAACAATGCTCAGGTAGGCCGTGGCATTTAAACGATGCCCAATTGGCACTAAGGGGCCTAAAGTGTGCCAAGAAAACATCCCCCACACCATCACACTTGCATTAATGAGAAATTAAACAGGTGTTCCTAATAATCCTTTAGGTGAGTGTATATGTACTGTAGTATATGTCTGTCTGCCTTTGTTTGTACCTATCCGGCTGTCTATCTGTCTGCAAATCCGTCTGCTTTTGAACCCTTTAAAATTCCAGTGTACCATGGGAGGGACACTGCATTGTTTGACAGAAAACTTCATCAAATACAACAACTCAAAAACAAAAAGCTAAACATGTCACACATCTGTGAAAAGTTGAAATTCTTGTGAGTTGAGTGATATAAACCGTTTTAAGATATAATCAACACAACAGGTACAATTTTGTTTTTTTAGGCAATTTTTTTTAGCCTTTTTCAGGAATGCTAAGGGGTTCGTCTGTCTATGTCTGTATAGTGTCTTGTCTGTATCTGCATATATATATTGTCTTTATCAATCTTTATCTATTATATAAGCCTGTGCGATTGCCTGTCCATGTATTTAGCTATATGCCTGTCTCTTTTTTGTCTGGAAATTTATATTGGTTTGTGACAATCCCTCTGTCTCCTGCTTTGTAGGATCTACATCTGTAGTTTCTGTCTATCTCTATATATCTATTTGGTTAACTATTTGTCTGTCTGCCTGTCTGTGAATCTATCTTCCTTTTTGACAGTCTGTCTTTCTTTCTGTCTGTCTATCTTTAGTATCTTGTCTATGTATTTATTTGTTTATTTAATAGGGACAATGTAAAATAACATTGCTACAATTTAAAGCATACATTAAAGACTTTTTTAGTGTATGTCAGCCTGTCTGTATTGATAGTATATCTGTGTATATACCTATCTGCCTGTATCTTTGTCTGTTTGTAAATCAATCTTGCTTTTTGACTTTCTGTCTGTCAGTACTGTATTAGGCTCTGTAGGCAGTAGATGTGTAATGGGTATTAGACTGTCAGTAACGCCCATCCATGTGTGAAGCTGAATTAGTATGTGTTGCTTTCATTTGGAGAGGCAGACACATAGGCGATTGTAGGAAAGTGGCAACCAGCCTGGTAATAAAGCCACTGATTGGCAGTGTGTACAGTGTTAAGCACTAGAGAGAGCAGCTCTGCTTCCCGGCTGTTTACTTCACTGACGCTGCTATGAACTGAAGCCTGCAGCTGGGATGAGCTTAGGCTCATAGGATGGGTTTTTGCAATTGGGTATGGCTTTCAATGAATACAATTGCTCTTTGGAGGCCCAGTGATTTGGCAGTGAATGAATATGCCATTAAGAAAGACTATCCGGTCTATCATCGGCACAATCTGTTTGATGTCATACTGGCTAAGGGTTGTCATGACATCATCTTCTTGACGGTCCACATGCGTTCCCTCGCTTGCTTGAAAAACTGTTTATTGGGAAACCGATCAATACTGTGTGTGGCTCTGTTTTCTCATTACGAAATTATAGGATTGGATTCAAGCTTTTGAAATGATAGAAAAAAGTGTTGCACGGTTGCAAAAACCGTATCTGGGTAACTGCTGTAGTTCACAGCATCTCAAAGCTTTTTTATTTATTTATTTTTTTTATTTGGTTTATTTGCACAGATACAAAAATATATACAATAAAAACAAAATACAATCCATATATTGTGCAGGGAGAGGCAAAAAACCCGAAGGGCTTTTTTAAAGCCTCCACCTAAACAAAACAACAACAAAACTAAACAAAATATAAAATTAAAAAAAGAATAATAATAATAAACATCAAAACTATATAGAGTAGATAAAATACATAAAACCTCAATAAACAAAAACACAATTACAAATCAGCAATAAAATTATTCTTTATACATCTTTTATAACTTTTTAAAGAAGAACATTTTTCTGCTAAATGAAATAAATTATTCCACAATTTAATACCCCTAAATCGTATAGAATATTGACCTCTACAACTAAGAATTTTAGGGAAATGAAAATCTGCACATTGACGAGTTAAGTAACTGTGAACCTGTGAATTAACTTTAAAATACCCTGTAAATTGCTCTGGAATGTTACCTTCACCTGAATATATTTTATAAATAAAGACACAAATTTGAGAAATGTTGATATCATAAACAGTAAGAACTTGAAGTTTAGCTTAGTATAGTATAATCTCAAAGCTTAGTATAGTATAACTTAGTAATTTAAAGATTTGAAGAGCAGGTTTTTATGGCTTATCGTGTCATCAAATTTTGTGTTATACTGTATGCTAAAAGTCCATTATGACTGCTTTAAACCATGGGCGAGGGCAGAAATTTTAAATGGAGTGGACCTTGGTAAACCTCAATGCCCAAATTACATAATTGTACAATATAGTGATATACAATAGATTACAAGTTTTTTGAGTCATGGATTGAATCATTTTCAGATTAGCAAAAAATGGATATAAGGAAAATAGAGTATACACACGGTATACATTTTTCGGCTCGCGCGCGCATATACCAGGCACTTACCTTCATGGTACACATCCCTTGTCGCATAGGTGATGTAGGCACAAATCACGATACAACAATGTTTCCAAAAAGTAGATCTTATAGACATTTTAATTGTTCACAATCAAATATCGCACACCCCTACTTCTGACTGGGTGGGCCAGCTGTCAATCTGAGTGGGCCAATGCCACCCTAGCCCTTACGTAGCCTCGCCACTGCTTTAAACAGTCCTATGTTGCAGATGGACTGCTTTTAATGACTTAACAAGCAGATAAGCACTTTTTTCAATTACACCTGCACACCGAGGCCAAGACCTCCATTGCACGACCACCCTGTAGTGTGCAAATGTCTAACATTTCCTGCAGATTCAAGGTGCAAGAAGGTTAGGGGACATGAGCTCACGCTCCATGCTGACATAGCAGCTGGATGTCCGCCAGAACATGAGTGTGAGAATGAAATGAAAGATCCGAGTGAAGAAGCTAGAAATGAAAAAACTCGAGCGTGCAATGGGGAAGGTGAGCAGTAATGACTTTGGCCTGAGGCCAGTGGAGATTTTAAGAAACTTAAAGGCGACAAGTGAGAATAATATTTTCTGCACCGTTCACTTCCTTCTTTGTGTTCTTGAAATTCATTATATGGCTTTGTTAAATGTTTGTGCCAAAACAGCAGGGTTTGTCTGATACAAATCGCAAGCTCTGTCTGCTGTATTATTGACTTGTTTTGAAGCATAAATGTGCCAGTATGAGTTTATTGATTATACATTTTCATTTACACATTTGGATTACTCTGTGTCACTGAATTAATAAAAAAATGGAAGTAAAATTATAAATGTAAGTTGGATGTGTGAGCTTCATGTGATCATTTGTGCATCAGTTTGATGTGCGTTTGTAATCATCTTGTCTCTTTCTCCATTTCTTTCATATATATTCCTGTCTTCTATCTCATGCACTTTCCTGATGGGTCCAGAGAGCCTGTACCAGCTGAGACGGCAGACACTTGTCCCGCAGACTAGCATTGATGGTCTAGAGGAAGCTGAGGTAAGATGTTCTTCAATCATGTTGTAGTGTAAGCTCAATTTTTTCCATTTCAGGCCTGGTTGTGTAGTTTCAAAGCCAAACAAAGAGTCCTGCTCATCTGTTCGAAATCTATTTCTAGGCGTTTAGGTCTGAGACCACATTGAAAATCTGGAATAAAACAGAAATATACCTTGAAACAGATTTGAAATAAAAAAATATTTGAGATGTTTTGAGAAATATTTGAGCTACATTTTCCTGCATATCTCAAAGCATGTGGGTTTGAATCCCAGGGAACTTACATACTGATTAAATAGAGAATATCTCTATCAGGGGTTTTTCTCCTCCTAGGAGTTTTCCCCCTGGACTAGCCAGGAGGGTTTTTCTCCTAGGGTTTTTTCATCCCCTGGAACTTAACTGTATACGTTACATTATTACTACGCTCGATCCTCTATGCCTTTCCTACATCTATTAATGTAAAGCTGCTTTGAAACAATTAACAATTAATAAAACATTAAGGCATTTGCCAGATGCCAGATGCTTTACCCTAATATTTCTATTAAAAAAACTTTTTAGGTGGGTTTTGAGATAGATTATCACTGTCTAGGGGGGTCCCAGATTCAAAAAGTTTGGGAACCCCTGATTTATATGTAAGGAATAATTGACGACAGGCCATTGAATTATAAAAAAATACCCAAGGTGGTAATGCGACTCAAGGCAAAGCGGAGTTGATTAAGACTGGTGGTTATTTTAAGACATCTGACAGGTTAGGTGTGCGTTTATTTAAAAATAATGCATACCTGTGGAACATTTCTCAACCAATCAGAATAAAGAATTAAACAACCATGTTGTATAATATCATAATATATTTGCCATAGTGTCTTCATTTACTTGGCCCACATCACAGGCACAACATGCTAAACATATTTTCAACAGCTACTATTGCAGAGAGAAAGAGGAGAGCCGTCAGCAGCTGAATTTCGGGGCTGCTGTGTTGAGTTGGTCTCGACAAAGTTGGATCAGCAAGATTTAAAAACTGCTGAATTTGCTGCCGTGGCAGGCAAATTTGATTTATTTTTATTGTTTTTATTATAGCTTACATAATAGCCAGGGGAGTAAAGCATTCATGGATAAAATACACATACACTAAATGGCTCTGTAGACAGTGCTGTCTATAATTTACCACACCTATTCGCTGTATAAAGCAGCGTTTCTATCTAGTGAGCTGAAGCGAGCAAAATTGTCACTTTCTGATAAATTGGTGCTAAATATCAGTAAGAAAAGCATAAAACCATTGTATTTAACCATTTTTATGTATAATCACCCTGTGCTGGTAAAACACTATACACCGGTTATCTGCTTTCGGATATGTATTCTTGCTGTTTGAGTCAAGAAAGACAGTCCTGTAAAATAATATTACCGAATAAATAATTATTTTGTTTCAAAACTTTAAAAACCACATTTTAGATGCTGTGCAATGAGTTCTGTATGCTGGTTAGTCCAATGCTGTCCAATGTGCAAAGTCTCATGAGATCTAGCGATTTATTTAGTTAAAGTGTTTTCATCGTAGTTTATGTGCATGTTTTCTTATCGGATAAGAAATGTATCCGACTCAATTGAGTGCATACGTTTTTGTATGCAAATTTTTTGAATTTATGCGCATCTTTGTGTTTTCATCCAGCCTTTTTAATGCGATACTCCAAAATGCACATAAAAATAGGTGGATGAACACATAGCTAATGATAGGGTATACAGTAGCTAAGAGTGGTCCAGACCAACCTTACGAACAAATGGCTGAAAGAAAGTAGGGGAGAGCGGGGCACAACCTAACGCTTTTTGGTTTGGGCTTAATCATAATATATTTGAGTTTGATTAATTATATTTTTACACAAGCAACACACACATCTCTGCTACAAATGAACATTTGAAGTTTGTTTCTTACTTACCATTCTTGGACAATTACACAAACGTGACAGAAGTGCAAACGTTACAACTTAATCCATAGGTGGGGTTAATTGTAACAGGCAGGGGGTTTGCTGGCAAACAATTCAATACTATTTGTCTATATACTTGAATTGGATATTGTTTATATATCTGTCTATAATAGACAGGTATCTACATTCAACCCTCATCTAATAATAGTTCAATTATAAATGGATACAAATGTCTAAATATGTGAGAAAAAGCAGCACAATTATGACAAAACATGTTTTTATATGTGACCCAGTCTGTAATAACCATACTAAAGTCTCAAAATCAAATTCTGATACAATGAGCATTTAACGCTGGGTCAAAATATTTTCAAGCCCGCCAAAAAAAGTTGCTAAGAGCTGCAGACATATTTCAAAATGATGCTATGTTTTAGTCCACAAGTCACTGATTAATATGACATAGCATTGGATTTGGTATCTTACACACCCAACTTCGAAACCGAAAAAAACACACTTACATGCCACCAAAACTCATTCATCAATAACTCTCTGGAAAAAGATTATACATTTACAATAATTTGCGGGAGATCGTCTTTTGGCAGCGTGAAATACGGAAAAAAATAGTCCGTGTTACAACCAACCCAGTGTTAGTTTTTGCCCCGCGCACCTCTATACTTTACTATGAATTTTTCGGGAAACATACAGCAAAATGTGTGAAGTAAAGCTTAAGAAATAAGGTACAACTTAAGAAAGACGGGTTAAGAAGGTTTCGGGAAACGCAGCCAAGAGCAATTTACACTCCAACAAACTCCAACAAGCGCCAACAAACTCATTCTTTTAAAATCAGAATGTTGTTGATGTTGGTTGGAGTTTGTTGAATCAGTGTGAATTGGCCTTAAGTTATTTTGTATTAAAGCATCTGCCAAATGTGTAAATATGAACTGTTTGTAGATTACTTTAACAATTTTATGTCAACCTTTTCATTAGATCAAAAAAGCTAATTTGTTGCTTTGACCCTGATGACCCTGAGTTTGGTTTGTACTAAAAATCAGACTTGCTTTCTTCCATTAAAGCACACATGGTGTTTTAGGGAACATTCTCATTACTCATATTATTCTGGAATGTCATGAATCCTTAGACTTTGTACAAACTTGTAGAGTTCATGTCAAGTGCAAGCTGTTAGTAAAGCAGAAGGAAAAATTACCAAATACCACATTTTCTAATTTAGTTTTGTACTTATTCCTATGCAGAAAATGTAATTAGCAATATTAAAACAAATGTAAAATATAAGCGCTACACTTAAATTTCACTTATATTGTCTATAATATTGTGGTTTGATCTTTTTGTGTGTCTGTACTCCAGAAGTGTCCGACCCATGTTCTGGTGTTGGTCGTTCATGGGGGGAACATACTAGACCCAGCAGGTGGAGATACGGGTGCAAAAGCCGCAGATGTAAACACCCTATCATCAGTGCTGGACAAAGTGTCTCAAGCTCATTTTCAAACTGCTGCTCAGCACGTGGTTATCAAGTTGGTGCCATGCCCTGCCGTCTGTGCGGAGGCCTTCTCCCTCGTTTCTAAGTAAGTAACTGCTGTAGTCCGATGAAAATACCATGGTAAATACAAGGGTTGATATAATACACATTACACAATCACAAATGTAAAGACTTGAAGATATGAAACTATAAAGAGATGAAATAGCACAGTATTCCAGAGTGGTGATCTAGTTACAGTAACTGGAGAGTTGTGAAATAAGAGTATGCTAAGCATTTACAGTACCATTAAAGCACCATTGTCTTACTTTTCTGTGGAAGCAACGCTGTTCTTGTCTGTTTTTGTAAGGGTTGGGCTGATTGTGTTTCATGGCTTGGTGTGTTATTTTCTTTTGTACATATACAAAGCCACATAAATACATGTGAGGTCATGTGAGCAGCCTAAGGGGAAACTGGCATGACAAACATTGTAGGTTGTTCATGAGAGCTAGTTATATAGCCTTGTTAGAAGATTAGTGAAGTTTAATATAAAGCTTATGTGTGTTCACAGTGTTCAGACAATTGTGCATTTCCCAGCACAATAAGCAATAGGGCTGTCACGATCCGCCAAATCCGTGATTCGATTACATTTTCGATTCTAAGGTCACGATTTGATTCTCGATTTTTACGTTTGAAAGCACAAAAAATGCTATGCTATTTTTAGACTAGACTTTTATGAAATATAATATCTGACCTTGAACCCGGAGATGCCCTGCCATGTTAGTCGGGCTGCCAGTGGAAAAATATACATGCACATAAAACGAATATACATGCACATAAAACGAAACTTCCTGTGAGATGAACATTCCTGTCAGTACTTTGCACCTTAAAAACGCGCTTTTATTACCGTCAGACAAGATTGTGAGACTATACCCCAATAAGTCATGTTTAAATGCTGTTTTCATAACTCTTAAGCAACTGAAAATAGTTGTTGTGTAACTTAAACCGATCTCAGTTCAGAGAAACGACCGCTGTTCTGCTGTGCACGCGTGCCTGCTCTGTAGGCGCTTGCTGTTTTTTGTTTCCCATGTAAAGAGCAGCTCGCGTGGTGTCTTCTGTATCTGCCATGCTATCTTTTGACTGACTGTAGCTAGCAAAGTTAGAGGAAGTTGACTCGCAGCACTAAATACGTGTTTTTTTCCTGTTTGGCAAGCCAATCGGATGTGACATGGGGACGTGGCAGCATCGACAATTCCATTTTTTTATTCAAGGTTGTGACTTAATTTCGATCTATTTCGATTTTAAATGACACCCTTAATAAGCAATCTTTGTAAACTGATTTCCCTAAAAAGTATAAACTCATGTGTCCCAAACAACCCCTAAATAGTGTGAGTTTGGGGTGGGATTGTTAGTTTACCGAACAATGAGAGACGATGGAGTGTTTAGGTAACCAAACATTAATAGATATTGAACACTTTACCTCAAAGAAGATTTTGCTGATTCATGGCCCTTTGGTACATATTGTGTAGATATTGCAATACAAATTATGATTCATCTTTCCATTAACGGTGTGAAATATTAAATCCACAACCTTTACGGCCACTGCACTTTTAAATGTTGATTTTCTAAGCACAATGCCGTAAGTAGAACTTATAAGTAATCCATAAATTGCTTTGCTTTCTTCATAACATCTCTTTATCCCTTTGAGGTAGAACAAAGTAAAGATAGAAAGCTTAGGCTTAGCCTGAATTGTTTGTCTAAGAAGACCTAATGAGTTTTGTCAGCCCTCTGCATTGTTATTCATTTCTGAGAAATGAAAACGAATAAGAGGAAAGAAGACAGCCACAAGTAAGCGTGTACTGCTAATGCTTTTCACATAAATCTGACTTTATAATGAATAGACTTCCTTTAAGCCGTGAAAGTGGATCCATCGCTTCAAGAGCCGCAATTGTACAGAGGCCTTTAGCGAATTTTTTTCTTTAGCTGTGGGTCTTTTTTTGTGCTTTTTTATCACCGCGGTGAAGATGGAGCACCATAAAGTCGCTGAGCAGAGCAGAGCAAACATAGACATATGAAAGCTTCTTTGATCACGTGATGGCAATCTCTGCCTTTTCCCACGACGCTGCAGCTAATAAAAAATGTCAATCACTCGGGTACCACAGAGATCAACGTGCTAAATCCTGTTCATAGGTGACATACGAACTGCATTTGTCCTTTCCGAGTGGTTTTATGCTTCAGTGCTCAGAGTGGTTGTAGCATCAATGGGTATTTACCAGAAGGAAACATAAATGCAGAGAACATGAGCCAGTCTGAAACTGTTTAGATATTAATACTTCACCTAACTTTGTTTCCTTCCAACACAGCCTAATGAAGGCTCGGATGAACAGTTGACTTACAGTAAATACAAAAGAAAATAGACTGGATAATTGTCTTGATCAGATTGTAGTTTGTGCTTCTTTGATACACTTTCAAAACATTTTTCATGAGAATATGCACTCCTACCCACCCTCAGAAGCCAATAATTTGTGTTTATCC
Source organism: Misgurnus anguillicaudatus (assembly GCF_027580225.2). Taxonomy (NCBI): domain Eukaryota; kingdom Metazoa; phylum Chordata; class Actinopteri; order Cypriniformes; family Cobitidae; genus Misgurnus; species Misgurnus anguillicaudatus. The sequence continues at coordinate 22,866,769 of NC_073360.2, read as the reverse complement.
ACTTCACTTTTTTCTTTTTTTCTTCCCACACACCCTAATGGAGGTGTAGACGATCAGTTGATTTAGATACTTCGATCGGCATCTGCCAAAACAACATTAAGAGGCTGTGGTGCTCCAGGAAGAGAAGTGTGGTTGATTTTATCTCCTGCTGGTTTCTTTCAGCCTGTTGGACACAAGCAGTAAGTCGGATGAATCTTAGAAATGCAGTCAAGTACCTGTGCAAGTTATATTTCACCCTTGTAAAAAATCTGTAAAATCTTGCCCATAAAAAGAAATTTTATTCTAATTTTGCTTTTACATGACAGTAAGAGACATTTCATTGCAGTAATTTGTGAGCATTCTTGTTGAGTATTTTGATGGATTATGAGAATGGTGTTGTGGAATATCAATCTCTTTATGCAGTAAAAAGTCTCTCAGATAAGGGTTCTAGATGCCAAAAACAACTAAGGTGGGATGTCCCAAAACATCTAACCTCTGACTCACTTAACACTTTAAACCATGATTTCATCGTCACGTTCCCTATTCCCTGGCAGGCTCGACCTGCAACCATTAATTATTAATGCCCCATTCTCTGCTTTAACTGTGGTGAGAGCACAACTAGACTATTTTTAGTATATCATATAAAAGTTTCAAACTTTGTGCAAAATGCTCAAAAGTGCCTGCAGGTTATTCTTAAACGTGCATATATCACATCTACATGAATATGTAAGGAATAATTGACTACCGGCCATTGAATTATAAGAAAATAATGCACACCCAAGGTGGTAATGCGGCATGACGCGAAGCAGATTATATTTTCAAATAATTTAAAGGACCGTCAATTATTCCACTTATACCACAGTTACCACAAACATTGCTCTGGTGCCTATTTTTAAGACATTTGAAAAGTTAGGTGTGCGGTTATAGAAAAATAATGCATACCCATGGAACATTACTCAACCAATCAGAAAACAGCATTCAACAGACCCGTGGTATAAATGAAAGTAAACCTTACATATATAAAAATAAACCATAGTGGTTATGTATGGAAAGAAATCAGACTCAATATTATTAACAAATACATGCACAGTTATCTGTGAACTGGATGCATGTTACAAATGTATTTTACTATCCACGAACAAATGTCTTTAGATTTGAATATGTGAAATTCAGAATTTGAATGAACGTGTATCGATTTGTACAAATGTACAAATACACATGTTTTATTGTGTATTCAAATATCATAATTTGCGCGTGCAAAAAGGGAGATGTGCATTTGTGGATCAGATGACACGCGTGCATTAATCCCGCTCTGTTCATCTGTACACTGAGACCCTCACCTCGCCGCTCAAAGCACTTTATGAGCCAAATACAAACAACTATCAATGAATGAACCAAAAAGATGTCTTTGATTTTGTGTCTGCGAATTCCAACATTTACGTGAATGTGCATCGACCTGCACAAACAGAGACACACCTGCGAACCCAGTTGCCACACCTCGCACCACTACTTCACAATCCGTGCACGCAAAAAAGAGGATGCGCACCTGCGGACCAGGCGACGCGCGTGCATTAATCCTGTTCTGTTCATACGAGTTTTGAGACTTAAGTTGCGTGGTTTGCATTGAAAGATCCACGAGCACAGATGTGCTATGAAAACAGTCACCACTAGGTGTCAGTCTAACAGGGTTTCACACATGGCGGTGAATTCTGTTTTCTGTGTTTCCCTTTAGTCTGGTGTTTTTATAGCATTACGTTTATTATCTATATATATTAAATGTTTTAATGGCTTGGCTACTGAGATGTGTTTGTGTGTGCATGTATGTAATGTATCTTTATTGTCCTTTAATGGTAAGTCAATTATTTTTACAGTATAATTCACTTCATTTTAAAAAGTAATACTTTCATGTATTAAACTATACCATTTATTAAATATTTCATAATTTTCCTATCTTCCACCATTTCTTTCTACCCTATATATACAGCCCACGTGCCTGCTCCACAACTATTGTGTTACATCCATAAAAATTAATATGCCCCAGCCTGACTATATATAAACAACACTTCACATCATGGGTTTGTGCTATATTTATTAAGAATGTCCACATAACAATTATCAAAACAATTTTATTAAAACAGGTCACAAATAATACCAAAATAGAAAACTGGGGAAAGTATGAAATATTTAATAAACTGTATTATATAATACGTTAAAATTTTTTTTTTTTTGTATAAACCATTCAAATCTTTAGTCTTTATAAATATATAAAAACATACTGTGATAAAAACGCTACACTAAAGGGAAGGGAACAGACTTTGGCAGAGCACCGGAAATCAGTTGCTTTGCTTAGGAATGCTGGTATCCCCAACGCCAAACAATGTATAATCTGATATAGGAGTCTAAATTTAATTAAGATCCTAAATCAGATTATACGTTATTTAAGGTTATGTGAATAATAGCCTATATTTAAGCACTTATAGAATATTGTATTAACAAAGTACTTATACACACTTTGAAGTGCTGAACTGCTGATCGGTTCATAAATTATGAACGAAAACATGATTTATAAACGTACATAATTAGTATGATATAAATTGTAAAAAGTCTGTTGCCTGTTGTTAAAAGCGCTCCTCAGGCTTCGTCTTTGGGTCGTCAGAGGGATTACTCGCCCGAATATTAACATTTACTAAATTTCCCATCGGCCCGTACCTGAGACTGATTGCGCGCATCGCCTGTTCTTCATTTGGTGGACTTTATTTATTTCATTTAGATCTTCATTTAGATCTCACCAAACCTGTTCGGTGCGAAGTCTTGCTTTGCCATACGTTGCTGAGCGTTTCTTTGCCTATCTTTACTTGGATTTATATATCCCGACTGTTTATTGGATTAGTATAATCTAATAAAAATGTAATGTACTGTCACCCAGATCAGGAAAGGCAGTAAGGATCCTGATCTGAGTGACAGTACATTACACACACGGTAACGTTTTTTTATTAAGCTCCTAAATCAAATTACTGATTAAATTACAAATAATGTCACTGAACTAGTTTTGTAGCGGTGTCGGACTTTCCCTTGCGGTGATTTTGCGTGGCGCTGTATGCAATTTTACGGCCTTTATTTACTAAAAATATAATTTAAATCCAGAACAACGAGGTACACTAGAAGTTGGGTGCTATGCCTTAACCCTTATGAGAAGAAACACCATCAACACAAGCTACTATAGCTACATTTAAACAAAAATACATAAATAAATTAAAGAACATGGTTTAGGCTTGTTAAGTGCAAATTTTCAGAGCATCGGTATACAGAACACTGCGCTGTAAATGTACAAAACGAATGCAAGCACTGTATATTAAATTAGGCCATTTTCAATAATATATTAGTATTCTCATGAAATGCGTACAAGTGACACGCAGTTTGATTGTCGTGCAATACATGGGCTACATAAAATTACAATTTTGAGTGAATATGTTACGCAAGTCCTTCCTGTTCCCTTATGGCTCATCTATTCGTGTTTTTTAATAATTGGTTTCTCATTTGTTTTTTACCATTGTCTCTTGGGTTTGGGGTTAGAGTAAGTTTTTGTAAAATAAAATGATATCCAAACCCAATCGGCAATGGTTTAAAAAACAGACAAAAAAACAACGACACCAAACGATGCGCCATTTAAGTGAACGGGAAGGACTAGCATATGCACGCAGGGTGGAATTTGGCGTAGGCTATGTATTGCACGATAATCACACTGATTGCTATTCATACGCATTTGATGATAATAGGTTGATTAGATAAATTAATGTTTATCTATAAAGTATGAAAACGAATGAATCAGTATTTTGGCTAAATTAAGATGGATCATTTCAAGATCATTTTCAGTCATTTAGATTTTGTCATCATTTCAGAACAAGCTTATTCTATCTATAACAACTTACATTATATCATGTGTGTTTCTTGAATATATGTTGAAAATATATATAAAAAAGTACAAAATAAAATCGTTCAGCTCATGGGGAGTGAACAAAAAGACGTTAAAGTCTCTCCGCAAGGACGTGCTGAAACTGTCGAGTCGACAGATGATCATCATGCTTAAAATGTTTCACCCAGAAATTAATAATGAAAACTTGAATATCTAAATGCCCAGGTAAGAGTCAAGTGTTCAGTCAGTTCACTATAAAGAAAAAAGCCAACGACATTGGCTGCAGCTTCCTCATCCACGGGCGGATGTTGCAGATACACAAAGAAAAAACTATAAAGGTTTAAATGCTGGTAAAAAACGTCAATTATATTATGGCATTTTATATTTGTGTTGATAATTTAAAGTTATTTTAATCTTTAATACTGCATCTTCAGACAATCTTCAGAAAATCTGACTAATATATCATTCTATTATCTCAGTTTCACTTTCTCACGCATTCACTGTATAAAGACCCTGATTAACACAGTGAAGTGCCCCCCCCCAATATATTTTATTTATTTATTTATTATTTTAAACTAGTCATTCAGGGCTCTAGACTAACGTTTTTGTTATTAGGAGCAATGTAGCCCCTGACTTAAAATTTTAGGAGCGCTAGCAGAAAATTTAGGGCACACCTTAAATAAGCCTACAATGCAATATTTTGACATTTTCCCAAAATAACTGCATTACTGAAAAATACTAAATAGACTTAACTATGCAGTTGCTGCACATGTCATCATTATGCACAATTAATGAAACTTTCAGAATAGGAAGTTATGAATCAAAGATTCATACAACCCCCTTAACTATAGGCATAAGATAGGCTACATATAGGCTACAATAAGTTATATCTAGATAGCATACTTTAATGAGATGAGTGGCAGGGCAGCAGTTTACATGCTTGTATCCTTTACACGTTTCTCATCTTTTATCTAGTTTTCCTTGGGCACTGGTGTAGACCTTTATTCTCGTCTATAATGTTTTTAGTGTTAATGTAGGCTAAAAGTTGTCCGGCTCTCTTTATCTCTCATCGCTGTAATGTTTAACCGGCGCGGTTCTGAGTGCGATGTGTTAACTTTACCAGGGCTGCGTAGATCCATCGGTAAAATCAACCGAGCGCATGGTGACATAAAACGATATACGCGATTACGCGTCATGCAATTGAGCGGTTAAAACCCGATCGTGCATTCCGTAGTGCCCGCACATGCTCGAGAACTTGTAAAAACGTTTTGGCCGCAGTCTGGAGACCTTGGTGACCCCCTATTGCCTGAGGCACTCGCCCAATATTGACAATCCAGCCCTGGCTGTAGCCTGTGATTTAACGAAATGACCTCTTACCAATTTATTTGGCCTTCATTATACATGTATGATGTGAAAAACAAGAAGGTCATAGCTAGTTTCATTAATTCAATGTAAAAAGCGCCGTGGTTGCATTCATGCGGTTGGCTTGTCAGTGCGGTAATACAGGATTGCGTTAATTAGTAGGTCCAGGGCGGCTGGTTTCGGGTGTTCTGTCGGGGTCTGTTCCCTTCCCTTTGGTGTGGCGTTTTTGTCGCGGTGTGTTTTTGTATGTTTGTAGGGACTAGGGATTTGAATGGTTTATACTAAAAAAAAAAAAACAATAATTTAATGTATTCTATAATACAGTTTATTAAATATTTCATACTTTCCCCAGTTTTCTATTGTGGTATTTTTATAACCTGTTTTAATAAAATTGTTTTAATAATTATTATGTGGACATTCTTAATAAATACATAAATATAGCACAAACCCATGATGTGAAGTGTTATTTATATATAAACAGGCTGGGGCATATTAATTTGTATGCATGTAACAAAATAATTGTAGAACAAACTCGTAGGCTATATATATAAGGTAAAAAGAAATAATAGAAAATAGGTAAATTATGAAATATTTTAATAAATGGTATAGTTTAATACATGAAAGTATTACTTTTTAAAATGTTTTAAATTGTAAAAATAATTGACTTACCATTAAAGGACAATAAAGATACATTACATACATGCACACAAACACATCTCAGTAGCCAAGCCATTAAAACATTTAATATATATAGATAATAAACGTAATGCTATAAAAACACCAGACTAAAGGGAAACACAGAAAACAGAATTCACCGCCATGTGTGAAACCCTGTTAGACTGACACCTAGTGTTGACTCTTTTCATAGCACATCTGTGCTCGTGGATCTTTCAATGCAAACCACGCAACTTAAGTCTCAAAACTCGTATGAACAGAACAGGATTAATGCACGCGCGTCGCCTGATCCACAAATGCGCATCCTCTTTTTGCGTGCACAAATTGTGAAATAATGATACGAAATATGGCAACTGAATTCACAAATATGTCTCTGTTTGTACAAATCGATGCACATTCACGTAAATATTAAAATTCGCAGACACAAAATCAAAGACATCTTTTTAGTTCATTCATTGATAGTTGTTTGTATTTGGCTCATAAAATGCTTTAAACGGCGAAATGAAAGTCTCAATATACAAATGAACAGAACGGGATTGATGCGCGCGTGTCACCTGGTCCGCGGGTGCGCATCTCCCTTTTTGCACGCGCAGATTGTGATATTTGAGTGCACGGTGGGGCATGTGTATTTGTGCATTTGTACAAATCGATACACGTTCATTCAAATTCTGAATTTCACATATTCAAATCTAAAGACATTTGTTCGTGGATAGTAAATACATTTGTAACATGCATCCAGTTCACAGATAACTGTGCATGTATTTGTTAATAATATTGAGTCTGATTTCTTTCCATAGTTATGCCTAAATGGATAGTTCACCCAAAAATATAAATACCGTCATTATTTACTTACCCTCAAGTTGTTACAAACCTGTATGAATTTGTTCTGCTGAAGACTAACTGTGGGTTTACACCAAACGCGAAGCTTGCAATCGCATCGCGTTGCTCGCTCTACACTAAAAAAAATCTGTAGAAATTACAATGTTATTGCAGCTGGGTTGCCGGTAATTTACAGTAGATTTACATTTATATTATTTACTGGCAAGAGTTTGTTCAAAGTTTAATAAATTTTAAATATGAACAAGTCTTTATCTTTACAGAATAAAACTATACAATAACAGCCTCATGCAAAGCATTCTGGGAACCAGAAATCATCATCAACCTTTTTCGTTTTTTGCTTCAGATTTTGTTTCCCAGAATGTTTTGCTTGATGCTATTTTTTTAGTTTTACTCTGTAAAGACAAAGACTTGTAAATGTTTAATGTTCATTTAACTTTGAACAAAATGTTGCCAGTAAAAAACATAAATTTAAATCTACGGTAAATTACCGGCAACCCAGCTGCAATTTCTACGGAATTTTTTTACAGTGTAGATTACTCGCGGGATTTAACTTCGCGTCATGCAAATTTTTACCTCGAGTTGAATATTTTAATAGAAATGCGAATAGCGCGTGTTTTCACGGCAAAACATGTTTTGCTGTCAGACCGATAACCGATAATATTAAAAATAAGCAGTTATCGGCCGATAACGATATGTCGGCCGATATATCGTGCATCCCTAGCCCCACTCGAGGACGCGTCTGATCTCGTCTTTGCACTGACTTTGTATGTAATCTACTCGCGCAAATCGTTGAACTCGCATCTGGTGTAAACCCACAGTTAGAAAGGAATTATTTTGTAACCAGTTTTTGAGCACCATCGACTTCCATAGTATTTTATGAGAAAGGAGATGTTTGTTTTTGCCAGATATTCACTTAATCTCATGTATATTCAGAGTTTAGTGTTAAAGGCTCTCTAAGCGAATAATGTGAGACGTCACTTCTTGTTGATGTTTGAACTGTTTTCAAACAAACGGAGCGTAGCTAACGCCTCCCCCTCCCTCTCCTGTCCATGCTTTCATGAACGCACCCAACCCCCACCCCCAAATCCTTCTTGTCGTTTATTGGCTGGAACACTTTGTTATGTTTTGTTGTGCTAGGTTTGGCCACTATGTTGATATTGCCGTTTGTCGAGCCTGAGCTGTCTACAGAGATCGCGTTTTTTTACAGTTTGATCAGCGGACAGGCAGCAAGCAGATAGTGAGGAGATGTTTGCTGTATGTAACAAAAAATGTTTTATGGTCTAAAACGCGTCAATTCGCTTAGAGCGCCTTTAAGTTAGTCTTGCGAGTATTTTGTAAAAGTGAGCATCTCTTTAATCATAAACCCTTTCGACGCATGTGCAGCAGGCACTTATTTTGACATGACGCATGATGCACATAGGTTCACATGACAAATATTTTGAATTCCTGCCCCTCGGAAGAGAAGTCACCAAGCACCACTGCAATTAAAGTAATTTTTAAAAATTAATCCAACTTTTTACTTTTTACAATATGGAACACTGAAAATGTTTTTATGTAATTAAATGTTTAATATTAACAAAAGAAGTAAGTTTGTATCTTTACATGAAAATATCTAGATATATGAGATAGGGCCGGGACTTTAACGCGTTAATTAAGATTAATTAATTACACAAAAAATAACGCGTTAAACATTTTAACGCATTTTAATCGCACTTATTAATAGAGTCATTCGTAAATGCTGCAGACCCTGTTTTAGTTCGAGAACTCCGGGGTTGTGATGCAGTGTAAATAAAAGTAGACGGAACCTAAACGAACAGCTGATTTTAACGTGACAACGCATCAATTTCAAAGTAAAAATGATTTATTCTGGTAAATGGAGGTTTGCAACGGAGGTTTTGCCCAATAAACATCTACCAACAAACTACAGATTATTTTAACATGTATCCTAATGTCTGTTATATGTTAATGTTTGAGTATTGTTGGGTTTAAATATTGTTGTAATGTTGTTTTGTTTCAATTTAATTAGTTTATTACGAGTTTAATTTAAGTTTTGTTTGCTACTTTAAAACGTATTTCGTTTCAAATAATTTGTCTCGTAATTATAAACAATGTTTTGTTGTTAGGTTTTGTGAATATAAATTAAAAAGAACATTAAAAGCAACACCGTGCATCTCATTGATGCATATGCTACCGAATGCCAAAACATGCAGTGAGTAGCCTATATCACTTACTTTTCAAAAAATCAGCCTGGCAGTGCCCAGAAGTTAAATTTACACGCGCATTTAGAGCATAATGTAGCAGCACGTTTGATTTGCGGTGTGCTTAAGACTTTTAAAAATCAACTTCATATTAATTTTAATAGGCTACTTTGACGGAGGACACGCACAGAGAACAGCGACGGCAGGTAAAGGAAAAAAGTTAAATGATAGTTTTTCTGACGAATAGAGTCAGTTTGTAAGAACATTTTTAAATTGACTATAAGATCATCAATATGAACTCTGAACAATGAACTATTATAAACATAACAGCAAGAAAAGCTGAAGAGGAACTAGCAAACATTAAAGCAATAAGCATTTATGTAGGCTAAAGCTATATATCACCTCTTATTTTTTTTAATTTAGTTAAGTTTCAATGGTAACACTAAAGGCGCGTACATTATGCAGCGCTTTTCACATCCGAATCCCACTTAAGAAACCTATAAACGATGTGCAACTTAAAAAATATATTATGCACATTTTTATATATTTTAATTTTAATATAGGCTATATAGTATATTATGTTTTGTTGTTTTTATACGCGAGGTGGGGCATCCGCGCACATAGGTACCAGAACACAGACAGTCAAAACCTGAGAAGTCCCGAACCCTGCAATATTAAACAAACTACTTTAAGAAATGCGGGCCAGGAAGCGGGTCGGGTATAATATATATTTTTTTTTCTTTGCGGTCCGAGTTGCGGGCGGGTTGTTTATACATTGACCTGCGCATCATTGGTAAGCGTCGATAAGAGCATGGTTGTGTGTAAGATATGCAACAAGGAATTCACATATCACCGCAGCACATCGAGCCTCAAGTATAATCTCAATGCAAAACATAGGCTACAGCAGCTAGCGTGGACATTAGCCCGACTCCGGGTACAACGACTTGGTTGAACAAAAATAAACAATATTTTGTTAAGCTTATGTATTCAGTCATTATTCATAAAAATCCATGTAAAAATACTTCTTAATGTTCTCAGGTCAAATATTTATATGAGATTAAAATGCGATTAATTTAGATTAATTAATTACAAAGCCTCTAATTAATTAGATTAATTTTTTTAATCGAGTCCCGGCCCTAATATGAGATGCAAATTATATTTCAACAAATGGAAAATTGTAAAAGTTGGTACAAAGACTGGTCTTGTTTGATCTATGTAATAAAATGTATCATTTTTTTTAAAGTAAATCAAGCAGAAAAGAAAAGTCAGCCGTGCTTCTGCTTCCTGCTTGATTGCAAATATCGTTGTGTTCAGCAAAACACAGAAATCTATACAGGTTTGAAAAAAATTAAGAGTAAATAATGACAGAATTTTCATGTTAGGGTGAGTTATCCTTATAATTGTCATTAAAATAATACAATACAATGATCTAATTCGCCAAATATAATTTCTTGTATGCCAGGGCTCTCTGGCCTCATTGACAGACAGCACAGATGTAAACAGCCCTGTGGTGTTTCGAGCTCCTCCTGTATATCAAACACACATCCTCTGCCAATACAGCGTTTATGCATGTATGTTTCCATTTCCTCTGTGTGAGAGCATTGGGATTTGCCTTTGAGACCAGCGACCATCCTGCCAAGCTTTCATAGCCGATAATGAGTTCCCTCTTTTAATGAGGTGCTCTTATAGCCCGTGTTTGTGTAAAACTGTGTTTCAGGCATCACACACATACACTATAGTGTTTCTGGGCAGACGGAAGAGAGAAATGTTATAAACCTTTGTTTTATGCTTCCACACAGCATTTTCAATTAGCATCTTGGACAAAAAAGCTTCCACATTGATTTTCTATCTCCAAAACACAAAGCGCAATTCAATACCTGATTCCTGGAGTAAAACAATTCAAGGCTTTGTCTTAACTCGGATGGGGAATAGGTGGATAGATACTAATTTGTCTCACGAGGGCCACCTGTGAGGTGGACCTTTTAGTATTTCTCCTGTGGTTTTGGACAAGGCTAAAACATCGGCCCTTTTCATTTAATGGGAAAAATGCGGCAACCATAAAAAGTGAATATGAAATCAATATGGACCCTTTTTGAATACAGATGTCTAGTCTTATTCTGTATGTGTAGGATTCTGTAGTAAACTACTCAAAACTAAGTTTTTTCTTACAAGTAATTTATCCCTTAAAGGCAGGATATGCAGGAATTATCTAAAAAACTTTTTTACAAATTTATTTAAACTGTCTTTATATACCAATACATGAGTAAAATGTAAGTACTCTGAAAAAGAGAGTATAAAACTCGAGTGTCTGTAGACTGTTTTAAACACAGCTAATTATTTCCATTCGGGACGAAACAAATGATTGGCTTGCGCAACTATAACACTTTCTCTCGTGACCATGGCACCACCCCTGTTGCTACTGGATCTGCCCACACATCGCACAGCCGATTGATTTGAACGTGCACGAGGCACTCTAGGAAGACCAAAACTACGGCAGAGAAAGAGCATTCAGAACTCACAGTACCTGCATATCCAGTCAGCGAAGGCAAACGAGGCAAAAATATCGCGTGGCTTTTCCCCGAGTCGACAGTGCAGTAGCGGTATTGTCTCTGGAGTGTAGTCCTCTTCAGAGTCAACAATGCTTTCATCACGGAAACTCTTACATGCAAAACACCGTATGTTATGAATCTTCCACAGTGTAACTGATGGTAATAAAATAAACTTGTATCAATGCAATCTGTTTTTAGTTTTGTCTTATAAATATAACTAGCTCGTTTGTTATATCGTTTGTTATATATTTTAAACTTTACCAGTATCGATATGCTAGCTTGATAGTGAGTACTTAAAGCCATCCTATTTGTTTATATTCATAGTGATAAAGTTAGGTGTATAATTACATGTGATTGTGACATGATGTTACTACATGCACCGCGCTCCTTCCTCTCCGCTCGTCTGGTAAATGCTTCTCCCAGCAGAGCCGGTCAGCATTGCGCGTTCATGTGTTTTGGGGGCGTGGCTTTAGAAGAAACCCAGAAGGGAGGGGGTGGAGTGAATTGAAATAATTAGCTGTGTTTAAAACAGTCGTGAAAGGTCTGCAGACCCTCGATTTTTGGACTCTCTTTTTCAGAGTGCTTGCATTTTACTTGTGTATTGGTATGTGAAGACAGTTGTAAAAAAGTTTTTTTTAGATAATTCCTGCCTATCCTGCCTTTAAACTGATATTTTAGCATCGTAATGACATAAATAAAAGTTTTTACTACATGTAAAAGTAATTTCTTCTCATTTAGTATACGTGGATCTATAAATATGCAAATTAGCCTCCACCTCTACTTAATCGCACAGCTCTGACCATAGATATGAATATGCGAATTTGTCCCCACCTTCACCCTTTCATACACTTAAATAGATGCTAATTTCTGTAGTTTCACAACGCTTAAACTCTCACACATTTAATGTGTGACATAAAAATGTAATTAAAAATGTGCACACTTTATCTTGAATACTAATGTTCAGCTGTTAAACCGATGTGCGTTATACCCAGCGCGGCTTGCTATCTCCCTGACATCATGGAAAGGAAGAGGAAATATTTACCATTTCCAAGGTTAAGTTGATCGAGGGATTGAAAAATGCAGCTTACAAAGGCTTTTCAGATAAATATCTTTTATCTGACTCCTGTTGCTCCCAGGAAACAAGATGGTCTGAAGCGAGCACAAATAAGGTTTACAAATGAGATCTTGAGTAAGATTTTACACATGCAGCAGTGTTTGTGAAAGGATGCTTAAGTTTCAACTCGTGCTTGTGTTTGTGCAAAAGCTTTTTGGCAGTCTAAAGGTCCTTTATTGATCAAAAATCTTTCCTCTGCCCTTTCTCAGCTTGATCTTGGCTATTTCGATACCCGGCAGGCAGCCATAGCCCGTGGCGCAAGCTAGCTGGAAGTGCAGGGGTCTTCATTTGTGTGAGAGGGAGATAAGAGGTTGTATTTAAGAGTACTGGGGTCATATCCTTCAGTATTCAACCCCATTCACACAGCAGTTTGGTCTTAGAAAATTTCCGTAAAATTGGCAGAGATGCTTCTGTGTCCTGTAAATGGTCTAGAATTGTCCCCTTAAAGGGACACTCCACTTTTTTGAAAATATGCTCATTTTCCAGCTCATATTTCCAGTTAAACATTTGATTCTTATCGTTTTGGAATCCATTCAGCTGATCTCCAGGTCTGGCGCTACCACTTTTAGCATAGCTTAGCACAATCCATTGAATCTGATTAGACCATTAGCATCACGCTAAAAAATAACCAAAGAGTTTCGATATTTTTCCTATTTAAAACTTAACTCTTCTGTAGTTACATTGTGTACTAAGACCGACAGAAAATCTGCCTAGAAAATCACAACTTTTAATTATCCGTCGGTCTTAGTACACAATGTAACTAACTACAGAAGAGTCAAGTTTTAAATAGGAAAAATATCCAAACTCTTGGTTATTTTTTAGCGCGATGCTAATTGTGTAATCAGAAAAACCTACCAAATGCAAGACTTTAAATACGACACGTTTTTACTGGATCTTTACTGTGTGCGTAAATGCACGCGAAAATTATTGACAGTGTGAATAAACCAAAAATCCCGGCCAAATCTCGGACGCATTTTCCATGTATTTTTTGTAATCTCTTTGTGAAAAGGGCTTTAGTCATACAAATACTGCTAATGGTGACAGGCATTCATGATGTTAGGTATATGTTTACATCTGGTATGTTTTTGCATGCATATTTATGGTTGCATGTTTGTGGGTAACCTTGATGATCTCAGTAGAAATACGTATGCATTTTTGATGTTTTAATACACGTAGACATACACGTGTCTTACCCCTTCCCCTTTTGTCTTCATCTTCCCCTTGCCCCTCGAAACCAAGTAAAGGGGAAAGGGGTAAGACAGATTGTTCGTCTGAAAAATGAGACACCACTCGATTACCGTTTGCGTCACCTTCCCCTGCCGCTAACTGGCTGCTAACAGACAAGCGTTGAAAAACAAAGAAGATGCCATTGTCTCAGGTTGTGGTATCGATTGCCTGAGCAGAGCTCAACAAATAGCGCATAACTTAGCTGCTAGCTAGGGCCTTAACTAGCGATTCAAAACAAAAACATTACAATTAAAACCGCTTGAACATTTTATTAAAACTGTCATAAAACATGAGTGTCATAATATAATCTCAATTAAAATGCAGAAAATAACGTTACTTTCTTTTGTGCGACTCCTTGACAGTTCGGCGTTCATCAATAAAACGTCTTGATGCTGGCTCTCCTGAGATATTCCTTCGCTAACGTTTACCCCTCTCTTTCAAGTGTGCTCCTTATCACACTTCGTTTAAAGGGCTATGTATCCCTACGCCTTGGTCCTAGCCCTTGATCAAACTGAGAATTAAGACACCACTTCGCCTCACATGAACACGCAAAACCGAGGTGAAGGGGTAAGGGGAAGGGGTAAGACAGAGAAATGAGAAGCACCCTTAGTCTATTTCATTTTTTCTGTATTCCCTGGAATTGAACCCATGACCTTTGCATTTACATACTGCTCTATCAATTAAGCTAGGTTTGCTACTTACTTTGCATTTGCTATGGTTGACTTTTAGTCTTGCTAATTACTCTTGATAGCTTTTTTACATGTTTTATGCATTTGGCTGGCGCTTTTATCCAAAGTGACCTGCAGTACTGTGCATTCAAGGTATACATTTCATAAATATCTGTGTTCCCCAGGGAATCATACTTGCATCCTTTTGCACTGCTAATACAATGCTATACCAATTGAACTATAGGAAACGTCAGTTTGCATGGGAAGTCAAGTACACATGACACAGTGGGTATTTTTGTAAAGACTTTGTTCAAGCTTTAAATGGATCAAAGTTAGCCCGCTTGTAACAATTTAATATTCCCAGTGTTAGGGAGGGAAACCAGACAAATACCAGCATCAATATTTTATAACAAACAGCTCAGTTCAAAGTGCTCTTTTCTTTCTTCTCTCTTTATACTAATCTCTGGTAAGGTGTGTTGACGGCTGAGAATAAAAGCCTTTTTAATAATATATTCACATGTACTATGTTTTTATGTGTGTTAACACCAGCAAACAGTTTTTTAGTTTACATTTTGTACCACACTGTAGTTTGTTGTTTGCGGATGGTTTGTTTTTCAGAATCATTTCCTATCCAGCCATTTGAATTTAAAGCACATCCTTCAAGATTACACTCAGTGAGACAGCCATAAAATCTCAGAAAGGACAGTCATTACCTAAAATGACTGGTTTGCCATTCAGACTCGCCTCGTTTTAAATTAAACGTCATCGCCACTTTGCTAGCCAGTTAGATTAGTTTAGCCCTGCCCAGGAGGTACAACATCCTCAGCCATAGCACCAGCTGCTCGCATGGACCAAAAATTAATTACATGACTGTAAATAAATAATGAATGCTGGGTGAGGGGGCAGTTTGGAGGCACTCTTTGAACCCTCTCCTGCTGTGAACCGTGTCTAATTGGGCTGGCCTCTGGTCCACAGGCTTGTTACTGTAATGGTTTTGTCCTTCTCCAGCCAGTAGAGCTCATGTAAACACGACAGGAACTGTTGTTTTCATGGGATGATAGCGCATTAGCCTTGCCCTTGTCAGGAGTCAGAGGACAGGCCA
Organism: Misgurnus anguillicaudatus; assembly: GCF_027580225.2. Taxonomy (NCBI): domain Eukaryota; kingdom Metazoa; phylum Chordata; class Actinopteri; order Cypriniformes; family Cobitidae; genus Misgurnus; species Misgurnus anguillicaudatus. Next base: position 22,851,142 of record NC_073360.2, on the reverse strand, counting down.
CCATCAGGACACAATTTGAGGTAAAATGTTTGGATAGATACAGCATGAAAAGTGCACACGGGGAGAGACAGAAAAGAAGAAAAGCCACCACTATACTGTAATTGTTAATGGGACATGAGTTTATGGATTCTCATAGATTTTCTGACTTCCTTCACATACCTACATACACTCACCTAAAGGATTATTAGCAACACCTGTTCAATTTTTCATTAATGCAATTATCTAATCAACCAATCACATGGCACTTGCTTCAATGCATTTAGGGGTGTGGTCCTGGTCAAGACAATCTCCTGAACTCCAAACGTTTGAGTGTGGCATGGTTGTTGGTGCCAGACGGACTGGTCTGAGTATCTGCTCAGTTACTGGGATTTTCACACACAACCATTTCTAGGGTTTACAAAGATGCTGCTAGAGGTCAGAGGAGAATGGGCCGACTGATTCAAGCCGATAGAAGAGGAACATTAACTGAAATAACCACTAGTTACAAGCAAGGTTTGCAGCAAAGCATTTGTGAAGCCACAACACGCACAACAACCTTGAGGCGGATGGGCTACAACAGCAGAATACTCCACCGGGTACCACTCATCTCCACTACAAATAGGAATAAGTGGCTACAATTTGCACCAGCTTACCAAAATTGAACAGTTGAAGACTGGAAAAATGTTGCTGGTCTGATGAGTCTCGATTTCTGTTGAGACATTCAGATGGTAGAGTCAGAATTTGGTGTAAACAGAATGAGAACATGGATCCATCATGCCTTGTTACCACTTAGCAGGCTGGTGGTGGTTTAATGGTCTGGGGGATGTTTTCTTGGCACACTTTAGGCCCCTTAGTGCCAATTGGGCATCTTTTAAATGCCACGGCCTACCTGAGCATTGTTTCTGACCATGTCCATCCCTTTATGACCACCATGTACCCATCCTCTGATGGCTGCTTCCAGCAGGATAATGCACTGTGTCACAAAGCTCGAATCATTTCAAATTGGTTTCTTGAACATGACAATGAGTTCACTGTATTAAAATGGCCCCCACATTCACCAGATCTCAACCCAATAGAGCATCTTTGGGATGTGGTGGAATGGGAGCTTCGTGCCCTGGATGTGCATCCCACAAATCTCCATCAACTGCAAGATGCTATCCTATCAATATGGGCCAACATTTCTAAAGAATGCTTTCAGCACCTTGTTGAATCAATGCCACATAGAATTAAGGCAGTTTTGATTGCGAAAGGGGGTCAAACGCAGTATTAGTTAGGTGTTCCTAATAATCCTTTAGGTGAGTGTAGTTCCCCAGACTAAAGGCTGATAATAGGGGCTTTACTGCTTTTCATGTCCTAACCACCAACCAGATCCATTTGGGACCCAGAGGTGTCGTTTAACAGTTCATTTATCACGGAGCAGCAATGCCACACTCCACCAAACAACGTTCTTCCTCCTGGGAATTCCATTGAGCCACTTCTTATGGCACATCATGGCCATTTTGTCTCGCACTTACACCAGTAGGTGGCATTTACAGCTTTTACTCCAGATCTTCTGGCTGGTCTCTAAGGAGGATGCACTCTCCTCCATTATAAACGGTCCTGCCCTGAACATTGCTGTCTCTTTGTGAGTGCCTTCAGGTTGCTAATTGCCATGCTTGATTGATAGCTCTGGGCTTAGCACAGATGTTCAAGGAGACAACGATGGAGGCAATCTTTCAATTTTTTCTGATGTAGAGTCATGCACGCATGAATGCACACTCATGCACTGCAGCATGATAAAGCACCTTGGTTTTCTCACCGGTAGTGAGTCTCAACAATTCCTCTTCGCATCTTTTTTATATCTGATATAAAAGGCTTGTTTGAATTTTCTTGCTGGTGCTGCTCTGGCTTGTGGACCAGCATCATAATGCTGTTTACCAGCAACAATACATGCTGGTCAGCCAAGTACAAATACTGAGAATGAGAAAGAGAAAGCATATATAAATATACAGATGATATAGATAATCAAATGATTTTCTCTTCCAGCTTGAATCCTTACAGCTATGATGAGAGTTGTGTGTCCAGCAGTGTTGATCATCTCCCTCTGGCCGCCTTACCTCTACTTGCTATAGCTGCTCCACACTACCAAGATGCAGTGGCTACTGTCATCGCACGTGCCAATCAGGTCTACCACAGCTTTCTGCAATGTCCAGAAGGACAAGGGTTCACAGGCCAGGTGAGTTATTGAGCAGCCAGTAACCTTTGTGTGGTCTTAAAGGAGTAAATCCGGATAATTTACTCACCACCATGTCATACAAAATGTTGATGTCTTTCTTCGTTCAGTCGAAAAGAAATTATGTTTTTTGAGGAAAACATTCCAGGATTTTTCTCATTTTAATGGACTTTAATGGACCCCAACACGTAACAGTTTTAATGCAGTTTAAAATTGCAGTTTCAAAGGACTCTAAACGATCTCAAACGAGGCATAAGTGTCTTATCTAGCGAAACGATTGTCATTTTTGTCAAGAAAAATAAAAATATGCACTTTTAAACCACAACTTCTCGTCTATTTCCGGTCCTGTGACACGCCAGCGCGACCTCACGTAATTGTGTAATGCCGTGGAAAAGTCACGTGTTACATATATATGAAACTCACATTTGCGGACCATTTTAAACAATAAACTAACACAAAGACATTAATTAGTATCAATTAACATACAAAAACGTCGGAACGGTTTCTCCACACTTTTAAACACTGAGGCTTAGTTTCGCATACATCATCCGTGACCTCTTGACGTGTTGACGTATTACGTGAGGTCGCGCTGGTGCGTCACACGGCTGGAGGAAGATGAGAAGTTGTGGTTTAAAAGTGTATATTTTTTATTTTTCTTGTCAAAAATGTTAATCGTTTCGCTAGATAAGACCCTTATGCCTCGTTTGGGATTGTTTAGAGTCCTTTGAAGCTGCAATTTTAAACTGCATCAAAACTGTTACGTGTTGGGGTCCATTAAAGTCCATTAAAATGAGAAAAATCCTGGAATGTTTTACTCAAAAAACATAATTTCTTCTCAACTGAACAAAGAAAGACATCAACATTTTGGATAACATGGTGGTGAGTAAATTATCTGGATTTTTTTTAAGAAAATGGACTAATCCTTTAACTTAGACCTTACAGTTGTAAATCATGTATTTCCATTTGATCTGTAGTGAACAAGTTTGACCTTGTGCAGGTGAGGGTGGTCCCAGATCAATATTCATTTTGTTTTAAAAAAAAGATTTTCATGATTTACCCATCCTTATGTCTGTGCCTTTTGTTAATAAAAATGCACCATAAAAATATCATAAAAGTGGACCATATGACTTGAAAGAAAGATTAGGTCTGCTACACACAAAGCTATCATATGACTTTGAAATATACAGTAGCATATGTGTCACGCTGACCTTTTAAAATAGTACTTTCTAAGTCCTTTGTGAGGTCCTAACAGCCTCAGTCCTTCTAATTCTTGACTGTGGTTACATGAAACGCATTGATTATTATAATTCCTCAGTATCTCTCCATTTGTGTCCCTACAAAAGCAATAAAGTCATGTTGGTTTGAAAAGACACGAGGGTGAGTAAATAATGACAGTGCTCATTTATCGATGAATTATTCGAGAGACAAACAGCATCCGGAGAAGTAACAGGATGGGTGTGTGAGTCTCTGACAGGGCCAGTGACTCATCACTGATGAGTCATTTTGGACAAAAACGATGTGTGTAGGGGGTGTCTTTCCACTTGCTTTACTCCATAATCTCACATGATTAATCCAATAACATTCTCCTGTCTATTCAGTACGCACAATGATCTCCTGAAGTGTTGAACGCCGGTTACGAGCTGTGTCAAGTGCTGATGCTCTGAGGAGTCTGAGCATTTAAATAAAGCCTAAGTAACATACAAGCCCTCTGATTTTGGAGTATAATATTGGGCTGCCGCTTCACAAAGCATTGCCTTGCATTAATCATTTTTGTCTTAAAATACAATGTGGCACAGTCTCATCTGTTGTTGCAAGATAATAAGACCTGTGGATTTGTTTGCTTGTGTCATTTATTGGTATTTGAGCCCACTGTGAAGAAACAGCTAATCATCAAACAAAACAGCAGACAAAATTTGATGAGTTGCAGCTGTGTCTTTCTACATTGTTTATTCAAAGTGTTGTTGACTGTCGTAATGCGCTGTAGGTTGAGTTATCATCAAGCAATCCTGAGATTTGCCTGACTGTGATGATTGCACATCATAATAAACTCATTCTTCTTCACTTTGTGTGTGTGTTTGTGTCCAGGTGTGTCTGTTGGGTGATTGTGTAGGAGGTGTGCTGTGTTTTGACGCTCTCTGCTTCAGTAACAGCCCAATCCACAACAGCCGATATAACAGCACAGAGAATTTAAAGGTATGTACTTCAACACACTAAATCATTCTCTGCAGTAGAATAGAATAGAATACAGGGCCTCCAAAAAATGCAATTATGCGATCGCATGATTCAATGCATAATCCGCCAAAGTCCGCCAAAGTCATTTTTTAAATGTGCCACACTTTCGCCGCATAAATTGCAGATTTCTGCTCCCAAAATATGCGGGCTTGCATGATTTCATAATCTCCGCATTTTCGTAGCAAAACGTCATATATATCTTAGCAGAAAGTTGAAAAATTTTGGATTTACTTCACACATGCACAGCCATAGAGACAGAGTGCAACGCATCATAACCTGAAAACCACGCCTACCGAGGGGGAAAACAATCAATCCGTCTCCAATGACTTTGTATTGCGAGAGGTTGCCTCCTTGTCATTTCTGGCTTATAACAAAAACAGAATAATGCCTAAAAGCTGCTGTGTGACAGGGTGTACAGCTAACAAGCCAAAAAACCCAGAAATAAGTTTTTATTAGCTGTCGACCCCCCAAAAAACAAGCGTTTAAAGACACAAAAGTGGAAACAGGCAACTTTTCATAGTACTAATATTAGTAAAACTGCGCCCACTAGAGGGAAACATAGTCGGCAATCCACTTTTTTCTCCTTAAAGGCTGGGTTTTACGGCTCGACAGCTAATAAAAACTTATTTCTGTTTTTTTTTGGCTTGTTAGCTGCACACCTTGTCCCAAAGCAGCTTTTAGGCATTATTCTGTTTTTTGTTATAAGGCGTAAATGACAAGGAGGCGCCTCTTGCAATACAAGGTCAATGGAGACGGTTGGATTGTACCCGATGGCATGGTTTTCAAATTAGCATAACTGCGCTCTGTCTCTATGTCCCCTGTTGTCATGGAATCTTAGGAAGTGACGTAATTACGCGATGTGAACATAAATGAAAAGCTGCAAACAGTTTTTGCATGTTCAGACAGTTTTTGCAAGTTCCCCGCAATTTTGGCAAGTTCCCGCAATTTCATTGCATAAAATTGCATAAATATCCAGCATATTCCATCACATTTTTTTAAGAAAACCTGCTGCAAGATCAAGGATTTTTGCCTGCAACAATCACAAAAAAACTCTGCGTTTTTTTGGAAGGACTAAATAAAATAAAATAAAATAAAATAAAATAAAATAGTGCTCTTTTATACACTGTAAAAAATACTTTGCTGCCTTGGAATTTTTTGTTGAATCGGCTCGGATTTGCAAGTCATTTCAACTTACTATTATTTATCTTGACTAGAGATAAGTTGTTATAACTAGGTGAGTTATTATAAATTATACATTTAAGTTTACTTTTCTCAACTATATTTTATAAGTTGTGACAACTAATTTCAAAAGATTTTAAGGCAGCAAAGTTTTTTTACAGTGTAGTAGTACTTTACATGTCTACATTAAAAACAGATGCAAATAGACATCTATGTTTTATTGCTAAATTTGCAATTTGTTTTTGTGTCATATCTACAGAAGACAGACACACTAAAACAAATGACAAAGAATAAACATACCTTACATGAATAAAATAAATGTATGTAAGAATAATTAGGGACAGGGCCATGCGCGGTGGCTTATCTAAAAAATAAGTTTTTTAACATTTATAATGTGGTTAGAAACAATTTTATTGATTGACTTTACAAGGACTTTAAAATAATATGTATGAGGCAAAATATCTGCAAGCAAAAATTTACAAGGCATATAGAATGTAATTACAAATACATGAAGTTGCATACATTTTATTGAATGGCTCTATCTTCTTAAATTCTTTATATTCAATGTTTACTGAGTGATTTCTGTAAAGTTAGAAAGTTTTTTTAATACCTAATTTTTTTCTATTAAACAATAATGAGATTAAAAGAGCAGTTTTTCTGCTTATGTCACCTGCATCTCAGATTTGATATATCATATATACAGTAATATAATAATTATTATTTTTCACAACAAAGAGTATTATGACATCTGAGTTATTATAAGGATAACATAACTGAGAATTTGTTCATTCTCTTGATCTATTAAGGAGCATAGACTGAGCAATACTGTTTTCAATCTGGTGTCATTTATCACAAGGCATACACTGTACGCTGTGCCTTCAAGCACTCAGATTTGATAAGATATTGTACTCTTATAATGCAATCCTATCGTGTGAAAGCAAAAGGCATACAGCACTGTGTAAAAGCTTTTTTGCAGTGGTAACCAAATATTAGCAGTGTTTACATGTCACGTTGTTGTATCGCTTAGAACCTCAACCAAGCGTCTACTAAAAAAGTATCGGATACACTGTAAAAAAAAATGCAGCAAAACAACTTTGTTTTTCCTAATCAAGTCAACCTACTACAACCTACCTAAAGTTTTGATATGTAATGAGTTGACATAACTGAGTTCTAAGTTGACTTTTAAAAACAAAATTAAATTGTTTAACTTAATTTGTTAAGTTGAAATAACTCAAAAATATATGTTGATTTGACAAAAATGCTGCATATATTTTTTTACAGTGTAGGTACTGTATACATTGGAAAATCCCCTAGAAGTAAGCTGTACCGAGCCGTACCGGGCCGTACTATGCAATGAAAAAGCACCATAAGACTTTTGCACGGTATTTGCTTATGTATAAATAGTAATTCTTATCCTGGCCACTCAGGACAACCCTGAGGTCAGTCCGAGACTGAACTCCAGCAAGCGGCTCAGCAGAAGCAACATAGACCTTTCCGCCCCAAGCGAAACCCGGAGCAGGAAAACCCCACTTAACCGCAAACAGAGCGACTCGTTCGATGGAGACTCCTCCAGCAGTCAGCATCACCCGTTCCTCAGCAGGTACAGCACACCTTCAAAAACACAGGGCACAGCTAAATAAGCTTGTTTAACCTTCACAGAAATGCTTTTTTCAACCATGTTGGCATCTATAGTCTTTCTTTTGAATGTTTTTCTTTTTGCAATAAGAAGACAGAATAAGATTACCCAGATGTGTCCTCCTGGCCACGCCATCCGTAAATATGTCATGCTTCGCTGCGTTTCTGTTTATCAATATTGGCTGTGTGATGGCATGTCGCGTCTGCCTGCCTGCAGTGCTATTAATAGACTGAGTCACAGTCGGTCTGCGTGTACACGAATAGGCACCGACAGAATGAAGCTTTTTCTGCAGAAGTTGCTCAATGACACAGCGGCACCAAGGACCAAGCAATCCACTTCTAATCTTTTTTTAATCATTATTTTGTGGGGCATTGATGTGACAAGTGCGATTTATTTGGTACGGCTCTTGTCGCAGGACTCCAGCAGAGCTCCTGTTTTGAAACAGCTCCTAGACTCCCTGTGTACTGAAGCGTCATGTCTTTGTCATCATTAAGAGCAAGCAATTGATTTTGTCATTGTACTGTTGTACAATGTCATTAAGCAGACACATTTATCCAGAGTGACTTACAGTAGGTCAGAGTGCCTTTATGATGTGACACTTTTTATCTATGTTGTCTTTTAGAAAGGGAATAAAGACAAGGAGTGAAACTGATTGGCTTAATTATAATTTAGGGTGTCTGCTGTCACCTAACTGTAGATAAATTATGTCAAGGCCTGCAATGTTTCTTAAAAAAATTATTTTTAAATGTCTGGTGGTAATGATGATATGGCTGGTGTTGCACAGTATTTAAAACCATAAACCAGACAGGAAAGATTTAATATTCACAATAAAGCTTTAAAGGGCCCGTATTATGCAAAATCCATTTTTACAAAGTGTCGGGCCAAATTTGTGTTGGCAGTGTGTAAACACAACCACCCTACAATGAAAACAATCCACCCACTCCTTGTTTAATTCCCATTAAACCAAAAAAGTCTCATTAGATATGCCGTTTTGATTCTCTTGTTAATGTGTTGTCACACTGATAAAGCCCCACCCACAGCCACTGACTGACTGGTTAACTTTGCCCAAAAGCTTTTCTAAAGGTGTTTGTTAGCACATTGTAGCACTAATGCAAATAAAGATACTCTTGTCCCAGACTGTATTCATAGAAATCAGATCTATTTTTAACTTAAAGCAATAGCTCATTTGCATATAAAGGTACACAGCACTTTTTCACGTAATCGCATTTTTGTAATAATATATAGTAGCAGAATAAATAAATCAGCATATTTTTTCAGCATAATATTAGTTGTTTTTAAACAATTATTGTATTTATTGATTACTGGCTAAAGGTTTTACTGAATTGATTTGTAAATACAGATCATGATTGCATGTGCGCCACATACACATTCAGTTCTTGTGCATATATTGTTGTTAAAACAAATGTTTTCCTGCGTTTGAATCAGCTATAATAGCAACCCATAACTGCACAAATTATGTTGGTCTTCCTGGATTTCATAATAAACATTAAACAGACAGTCAAAACGGCACACTTATGTCCTTCGCAATAGACTACTGTTAGCTTTAGTGGCTCATCGGAAGTCATAAACAGGAAAGATCATCAAAGATGGCGGCGCCCACATTTACGTCAAGAAACAGGCCCTTAAAAAGGCATAATATGTAATTTTCACTGCTAATGGTCGCAATAAATATAGCCACCGCAGCTTGACGTTATTAAAGAGTTTGAAACGTAGGGATTCGCCTTCAGTGTCTATAGGTCTCGATCTGAAAGGACTCCCCGGTTGTTGCTGGCTATAAAAGGCTAGGCTGGCATATATCCTGTGTGGGCAATATATATATATATATATATATATATATATATATATATATATATATATATATATATATATATATATATATATATATATATATATATATATATATTTGCATAAACTTACATTTAAAAACAATTTTTTTAACAAGCTGAGAAAGTTTATGAGTTATTATATTGCTTTTTTTAATGCACGAATGACTGTGAATAAATATAAAGAAAGCAAGGAAACAACACTGAAACACTCAATGACTCACTTCTGCTGCTATATGCTAATAATTTTTGACTTCACAGTACAATGAATCTCTTTATGCATCTGCACACTGTTGTTTATGATAAGTCATAAAAGGCACGGCATGCTTTAACCAAATTCTTTAATTGCTCCGAAAACCCATTTAAATGCTACTGATTGGCTATTACAGCCCCAAATCAGAAAAAGTTGGGACACTGTAGAAATTGTGAGAAAAAAATGGAATAATTTACAAATCTCATAAACATATTTTATTCACAATAGAATATAGATAACATATCAAATGTAGAAAGTGAGACATTTTGAAATGTCATGCCAAATATTGTCTCATTTTGGATTTCATGAGAGCTACACATTCCAAAAAAGTCTAGACAGATAGCAATAAGAGGCCAGAAAATTCAAATGTGCACATAAGTAACAGCTGAAGGACTAATTTGCAACTTATTAGGTTAATTGGCAACATGATTGAGTATTAAAAAGAGCCTCTCAGAAGTCAAGATGGGCAGAAAATCACCAATTCCCCCAATGCTGCAGAGAAAAATAGTTTTCTGAGTTTCTCAGAGAAAAATTGCAAAGAGATTAAAGTTATCATCATCTACAGTGCATAATATCATCCAAAGATTCAGAGAATCTGGAATAATCTCTGTGCGTAAGGGTCAAGACCGGAAAACCATACCGGATGCCCGTGATCTTTGTGTCTTAGACGACACTGCATCACATACAGGAATGCTACTGTAATGGAAATCACAACATGGGCTCAGGAATACTTCCAGAAAATATTGTCGGTGAACACAATCCACTGTGTCATTCGCCGTTGCCAGCTAAATCTCTGTAGGTCAAAAAAGAAGCCGTATCTAAACATGATCCAGAAGCACAAGCGTTTTCTCTGGGCCAAGGCTCATTTAAAATGGACTTTGGCAAAGTGGAAAACTGTTCTGTGGTCAAACGAATCAAAATTTGAAGTTCTTTTTGGAAAACTGGGACGCCATTTCATCTGGAATAAAGAGGACAATGACAACCCAAGTTGTTATTAGCGCTCAGTTCAGAAGCCTGAATCTCAGATGGTTTGGGGTTGCATGAGTATGTGTGGCATGGGCAGCTTACACATCTGGAAAGGCACCATCAATGCTGAAAGGTTTATCTAAGTTCTAGATACATATGATCCCATTCAGACGTCGTCTCTTTCAGGGAAGACCTTGCATTTTTCAACATGACAATGCCAGACCACATACTGCATCAAGTACAACATCATGACAGCTTGGTAGAAGGATCCGGACACTGAAATGGCCAGCCTGCAGTCCAGATCTTTCACCCATAGAAAACATTTGGTGCATCATAAAGAGGAAGATGCGACAAAGAAGACCTAAGACAGTTTAGCAACTAGAAGCCTGTATTAGACAAGAATGGGACAACATTCCTATTCCTAAACATTGGTCATCCTCCAGCTGTTCCTTATATGTACATTTAACTTTTCCGGCCTCTTATTGCTACCTGTCCCAACTTTTTTTGAAATGTGTAGCTCTCATGAAATCCAAAATGAGCCAATATTTGGCATGACATTTCAAAATGTCTCACTTTCTACATTTGATATGTTGTCTATATTCTATTGTGAATAAAATATAAGTTTATGAAGTTTGTAAATTATTCCAGTCCTTTTTTACTCACAATTTCTACAGTGTCCCAACTTTTTCTGATTTGGGGTTGTACATTTATCCGCTCAACAGGCCCAACTGTGATTGCTTGTAATGCTCAACGGTGCAAAAATAACACGTAAAAAGTAACCCGATGCAATGTGAACAGATCTAAATGTAATGCTGTCATCAACATTTTCATTTTTTTCACATTTTGATCATGTCTTTTTATCATGATCATGTTTAATTGTAAAGGGTCATATTGGCCCTTAATTGTCTTGAATTTAGGGGGATTTTTTATTCATCTTGGTAGCATTTTTGTCTAAAACTCTCCGACCATTAAGTAATTTCCGACCATGAGAAGCGAATAGGGCTGCACGATTTGGGCAATTTTTCCCATTGCGGTTATTGATGCTAATATTGCGATGTGCGATTGCGATTATACTCAGTGGTATCATGAGTCAACTTGATGGGTTTTAAGGAAAATCCACACACAGTTTAGCTAAAATGTGTATTTGTAAAACTAGAAATGTTTTCGTATTGCCACGTGATGTAGCAACTGCTCAGTGTCAGTAATCCTAAATCCAAAATCCCGCCATACAACAGACATAGAGTTTTTTTTTTAGCTACCAGAACACTGTCAACCTCCTCTGCATCCATCTTCGCTCTGGTATAACGACGACGCACACCACACACGTGCATGCCACACGTGCACTGCCTTTTTTGTTTGTTTTTCTTTCTTTTTTTAAACAGCAAGGAAAATCATCAACTGTTATCAGAAAGTTTGTGTTAACAAGTTCACACATTTATTTATTTAATATAATTGCAACATTTTGCTGTCATATAATCGCACAGGCTGACATCGCGATTGCGATGCGATTAATTGTGCAGCACTAGACGCGAACAGGCTAATCTAACATTAAATGACTGCTAAATGTCCTCAAATGACTTGGCTGGTGCACTTAAATTTAAGTCAAGTACACCTGGAGTAACTTGTGGTTAAGTGGCTTGTTTTAAGGTACAATGGTTCATTGCTCCTTGCACGAATGAATCTAGCAAGCTTTTCATTACCAACACTGAGCTTTAACCACAGCTTTAACTTTATACAGTCAAGTAAGACATACTAGACAATGATTTCCACACACGTCTGATAGCTCTGGTCCTGAGGGAGACTTATCACTTGACTCATCTATACACCTCAGCTCTCTCATGTCTCTAGCCCAATCATCTATCCCTGGGGCCCTGTATACCCTGCACACCCCAAAGTCTTTAGCAGCTTTCCTGTCATTGTGTTGTAGCGTGACATAGTAACAAAAGAATGCAAAAAGAAGGCGGAGATGTCAAAAGACAAATATTGTTGACTTGTTGTCATTTAAAGCTGGTCACTGTTTGTGACACCTATACAAACAGTACACGGTAAACATTGAATTTTAGAGAAATAATGTAGTATAGCACATACGTTTTATTGTTTTGAAACTGTTAATCTATTGGTAGAGAAAGGGAGTGTACAAAACATATCAAACTTGTAGTTAAAGACACATACATGGTTAAGTTACATTAAAGGTTTTTTTTGTTCCTCTATGATTATGTATGGCATGGCAATATCAATACTATAGGTTCACTTCTCAGTTTTGATAAAGTGCACACCTGGAATATAATGTAGGTCATGCTGTTTAAAAGTGTCTGTTTAATGCAAATGAAATCACAATTACCCTTCTGAGAAGAGCAGCAGCTAAGACCATTGTAAATGTTCATGCTTGACTACTTCGGTATGTCATTCTCCAGCTTGTGGATCAGCATAGTAATTAGCTGATAAATGGTAGCTACCAGCATGGTCACATCGACCTCAGAGAGCTAAGTTAGCTGAGAAGTACACAGGAGACCGGGAACATCACAATCTCATGCTGAGGACCAGCATTCATACAGCCAATGCTGGTGACCACCACTGATGCTCAGAACTGATAACCTTCCCCATACTCTTTGTCTTCTGTAGGCAACTTTTTTCTGAAGATGTCATATTTGTACTTATATGTACATATTTGTGTTTGCAGTCTGATACAAGATGGAACAGATCTGAGACCAGGCAGCGGCACCAATCTGGTATTGAATCCAGGTCGCTTTGACTTTGAAGTATCAGATTGTTTTTTTCTGGGCTGTCCTCTTGGACTGGTGCTGGCCATGAGACGTACCGTGCTGCCTGCTGTCCAGGGTTAGTGTAAATCACAGACTCCAATTTATGATATAGGGCACAATGTCCTGTCCTCTAATACACTGCTGACATTCACTGCCATTACTGCAAAATCAGTCATAAAGAAACACACCAGCTTTCCCAGCATTCTTAAAGGAAAACCACCGTTTTTCAATACTTTACCTTGTTCTTACCTCAACTTAACAAATTAATACATACCTATCTTTTTTAATGCGTGCACTTAATCTTTGTACAGCGTGTTGTGAATGTGTTAGCATGGAGCCTAGCCCCATTTAATCCTTAGGATCCAAACAGGGATGAATTTAGAAGCCACCAAAGTTTGTAGCACTTTGACCTCAGCAAGGAGGAAAATCATCACTTCCCCTTTCGCTCAAACTTTTGTCAATATGACTGCGCCCGAGGTTGAAGTGCTGCATACTAAGTGCTCTTCCGCCATACAATATAGTTCTCATTTTTTATCCGCTTAAAATCGCCACGTTTTATTTTGTGCCACCATACTTACTCGTGTAACTACTCATGTAAAAGTCTTTAAACAGGAAAAACATGGAAGTGTTTAGTGGCTCCTAAATTCATCCCTGTTTGGATCCTAAGGAATGAATGGGGCTAGGCTAAATGCTAACACATTCATGACACACTGTACAAAGATTGAGTGTATGCATTGAAAAAATAGGTATGTATTAAATCATCTAAGCTGAGGTAAGAGCATAGTAAAAAAACGGTGGTGTTTTCCTTTAATTATATGTGCATTGAATTTTGACAGTGCTTTAGGTCAAATTGATTTAACCAAAACGTTTCAATTTTTTTATTCCCCCACACATCCTCTATCCCGCAGTGTCTCAGCTCCGGCCTGCGTGTTCTCAAATCTTCAACCTGTTTTACCCCTCTGACCCTTCGGCATCTAGACTCGAGCCCCTGCTGCATTCCCAGTTCCACAAGCTGCCTCCCTTCCCCGTATCCCGATATCAGCGCTACCCGCTGGGAGACGGCCGCTCCAACCTAATCGGTGAGTGAAGTGTCCCATTGAGAAGCAATTAAACCTTTCAGCACCAAGCTACACACAGATTCAGCACACCATTTACTGTTTATTGTTTCGTAATTGCTTTGTCATAGTTTTACGCTTATCTTTGGTTACCAAATTATCTCCTGCTGTTTTAAGAAATTACAGTTGAGTTTAAAAAAAAAAGGTTTTCGGGGTAAGAAAGTACAGCCTTGTTGACTTTCTCTACAATATATGCTATTTATATATAAGCTTTAAAATCTAATGTTAGGATGAGAAATAAACATTGGGTTGTAATAATATCAATCTCTTTTTGCATGCTTCCTGCCATTTTCCAGATAACATCCTCTCTTCTTTCTCTGATTCTCTGGTGTATTATCATGTTCTGCACACTTGGGTCTCACTCTGTAATGAGCTCCTGATTTATTTAAAGCATATTTGATCTTGCTTCACCCACATGTTTGACTTTTATGTCGGCCATTTCAGGCTTGTCCCATTTTCTTGGACTCTAGGACAAATATTGTTAGATTGCATGAGCAAGCAAAGGTCATGGGTTTGATCCCCAGGGAGGAAGTACACATACAAAGTTATTTAAAGGGAAAGTTCACCCAAAAATGTATATGAATTTTTTTTCTGATGAACACAAAATAAAATATTTTGATAAATAAGCACACAGCCAGGCCTGGATTGGCCATAGGGAGGACCAGGATAATAACGCCGGTAGCGTTACAACAGCGGCCCTCGTGGCCAAAAAAACTGAGCGGCTGGTTGAAGGTTGCTGTCCATAGGTCGCCAGTACGAACAGCAGCCCCACTCGCATAATTTGCAGATGGGAGATGTCCGAAGTTGATGTCACGAGTCCCGACCACTTATTGAAATAATTGTTGCATTAGGGTTCATTAACGGATCTAGAATGCACGAGAAATGCAGTACGCGCTGTTTTCTTCTGCTTTTCAAAGCGCTCGTCTGTAAACACGAGTTTTGTAGACACGCTTATATTTGGGTGCACTTGCCGTGCGTCTATTTAAAATAAACTTGAGCGCGACTTGATACGAACGGCCTCTAACTGTGGGTTTACACCAGATGCGAGTTTAACGAATTCACGAGTAGATTACATACAAAGCCAATGCAAAGACGCGATCAGACGCATCCTCGCATGGGGCGATGCGAATGACATGATATGGGCGGCGCGTTTGCCGTGAAAACACGCTATTCACCTCAAACGCGTCTTCGTCCAAGTTAAAAATATTCAATTTGAGCGAAACATTCGCATGACACAAAGTTAAATCCTGCGCGTAATCTAGAGCGAGCAACGCGATGCGATTGCACGCTTCGCGTTTGGTGTAAACCCACAGTAAAAGAAAAAAAGGGTGAACAAATCATTTTTATTTTAAATCTTGGTCATAAATGTAACAATGAATCGTCTAATAGTCTTTATTCATCGTCTATTGCAAGAGTAACAAACTATTTGATGCAAAACTCATCAGTTTATTGGAAAAAAAATAGGTTTATGAATATGACGTTTTCTCAAATAAAACAAAATGTTGAAAGTCCATTATATATTTGTTCTTTTTTGACACAAGGTATATATGATCTAAGTAGGCTACTAAAAAATTAAGATGAGGATTTGTATTTTTTCATCTGTTTCCCCTACATACTTTATAAATCTTGCTTGTGTATTGTAAATATATGGGGTTTCCAAACCTTTATAACACAACAGGTAATCTCAAGACCCACCATTTAAAAAAAATACAAATATGTATTTGCATTAAATTGGAAATTTGAAAAATAAAATGAATTGCAAGGCTGCAGAGAACAGTGCACTATTGCAGACTTGTGTATATAGGCTACTGTGGATTTAATTATTTTATTTTAGTAAGTCATAACCTAAATGGGCCGGTCTAAGGCATAAAACTCCAGGGCTGAAAATGAGTCCCACTCCGGTGTCATATTCAATATGAATATGACACATGTACTGTGTGCCTACCATCAGTTATCAAAATATTTTTGTGATCATTTATCACAATACTTCCATATTATTTGTTTAACCTACTATGGAAGTCAGTGTGATAACCATCATTTATCAAAATATCTTCTTTTGTGTTCATTAAAATAAAAACAACTTTTTTTACAGATTTACAACAAAATAAGGGTGAATAAATGATGACAGAATTTTCATTTTTGATTGAACTATCCCTTTAAAATAAACCTATTCTTAAAATTAGTTACTGAAGTAAGAAGTGTGACAAATACCCCCCCTTCTCTTTTTGTACAGTAATGCTTGCACAGCTGCTGAGATGTCTGTCTCATAGGAAATATGACACTGACTTTTAATTATATTAAGTTCCACTCTGTCGCTCAAAGGCAGAGAATGACACAATATTTGTTAGATACTGAGGTGTGGATGTACTGTATATAAATTTAACACACACACACACACACACACACACACACACACACACACACACACACACACACACACACACACACACACACACACACACACACACACACACACACACACACACACTCACACACACACACACACACACACGCACACACACCCACACACACACAGTTTTAATGTAGCGGTTAATAATTGCCATCCTAATGGAGTATCTTTGGAGCAGCTTCCCATGTGTAGGGTTCTGCCATTATGAGTCATTACTAATTTACCCAGCGGGGCTTTAATGTGAGAAATGTTTCTGACATCCATCGGTTTTCTTGTTTATGCTTTTCCTGTGCGTTCGAATAAATTTATTTGATTTGGCAGCCGGCTAAAAACCCAGAGCCATTCATTTCGAGTGGCCAGAAACTGGGGACCGTGTCCTCTAAGCCAACGTGTGGATCCAAATCATGCAGTTCTTTTTCTCATTACACTGAGGAACAGCCAGTTTCTTTCTGCTCGACTCTCTCTTCCTCTCATCTTCGTGTTGGCGTCGGCCCCTCGTGCACAGAGCTCATATCCCCTTTCGCCCTCATCTTAAAGTCATCGTGCTATTCTACAGTGCCGTGGAAAATGCTTTTCCCTACTGTGCATTGGTCTTCATTTTTCTCCGGATCGCTTTTTCTGTCATCTTGAAGTCGTGCTAAGCTGGTATTTCAAAGGCGGCCTGTGTTGACATTCCTTTAATGTTTAGTGTGCTCATCTTTCATTTTGTTTGTTTTTTTAGAGCCTTAGGGTTTTTATATCTCAGAAACACTTTACTATAAGGTTGTTAATGCATTAGCTTACATGAATTGACAGTATACAATACTTCTACTGGGCATTAGTTCATGTGAATTAAACCATTTACTTATACATTTTTAAAATCAAGTATTTTAACCGTTAACATTAGTTAATCAATAAATGCTGAAAAACGGCTCATTTTGAGCCTAAAGCATTTGTTAATGCTTATCTTTCTTAACAGTATGAGTAAACCTTACTGATATTGCACGTCTAATTGCAATCTGCATGTGGGATGTCTTCTCCCAAACAGAGACACGGGTCATGTTGTTTTATCATCATGATCACACAAATAAATGCTTTTTTGTTGAATATTAGTTTTCAGTTCATCAGTTACATTTTATTTTAGTGTTTTTTTATATTACCTTAATAGTCCTGGAGTGTTGTGCCCTGTTTCCCATTTAGCATCTCTTAATGCCACCTTTGATTTCTCTGCTCATTGGCCGCATTGTCTTTTCCTCTCCGCCCCTGTCTTTCTCTTCTTCATGTTTCACTTTTCAATTAGAGTTGAATGGATGACTCATGAATTGAGGAAGTGGCTATTTAATTCTGTTTTAGGTTATCCACTTTAATGCATTAATGCTGCATCTGTGCTCTATTGGTGCTCACTAAGGTTTTGTTCACACTGCACACAAATTTGATTTGGATTTCAAATTCAATCTTTGGGACTGACTTTTTGCAAGTGATGAAGTCTGATCCATTGGTTCAGGATAGTGTAGTGTATGTACAATGGTTGCTCTAGTAAAGATACAGTGATGCCAGAAGAGTTTAGTTTTAGACTGGGCTCCAAATAATATCAATACTTTGTATGATCCTACATTAAGTGTCTTACACCAGATGATAAAAAACCTTTTTCAAATCTGATCCATTCAGACTGAGATGTATCTCAAAAAGTCTAAGATAGATTAGATTTAAAGGGACAATAAGTAGGATTTACCCCCATCTAGTGGTAAAATTGTATTTTGCATTCAAACGAACAGTGCTCTCTAGCGCCTTGCTTTTCCAAATGCGTCTTGCAACTACGGTAGCCATTATGTAATCACTGATCTCCGTGTCCTTTTCAGCTAGTTCATGTGTTCTGAATGAAAACACGTTGTGGAAACGTGTTGGTAGGCAAGTCCTTTTTGTCACTCTCTGCTATTATAGTTTATCAATACGGTGGAACGACATGGAAGCCTCCTTGGACAATGTTAGTAAAGAGAAAAGTCATTAGCAGAGGTCATTTGACACCAACGAGGACATATTTATGAATAAAGACATTGATTTTGATGAATAAAACACTTAAAACCCTACTTACTGTCCCTTTAAAAAAAGTTCCTTACTTTTGTAATTCAAGGATCAGATTTAATGTGTACAGTATTTCAATGAGTACCTTAATGTATTTGAGTCAAATTTGTTAAAAATCTGTCAGTCCAAATTCTACTGTATGTGATCTAAGTGTTAAACTGATGTCTCCTATTGGAATAGCTGAGATCACAAAAACATTATAGAACGTTTCAGCAGTAACAACATAAACAAGCGGCTGTCGCGGTCCGCACGTAACTTCCGGTAAACGCCGTTAAGAATAAATAGCAACAAAGTTCTTTAAATGTAGTTTATTTATATAACAAGCAAACAAACAACAACACATAGATTACATAGGAAACCAAAACATTTGTTAGTTTCGACGAGGCATTTGTTCAATAGATCAGTTTAGCAACTAGTCAGACCATTAAAAAATCTAAACCGGAAGTAAAGTTTGGATCCAGACGTGTATCTCGTGCGTCTGATGAAACCGTCTATATGAACAGTTTAAAGCGATACTCAGCCAAATATCAAAATTACCCCATTTAACCCCATAACTTTATAAACTATAAAAACAAGCTTCCGGTAACGGCACATCTTGGACGCAATGATATTACCCAGCACCTGAAAATAGTTCCCTTGGTAACTTTCAGTAGCAGGGGACTATTTTCGGGCAGTGCGTAATATCACTACGCCTGCTGCAGCCATGTTATGGCAGCAAAGTCCTTGATTATTACACCAGAATGAGAGTATAGTTCCTAGAAAATTGCAACTTTTAATTATCTGTTAGCCTTAGTAGTACACGATGTAACTACAGAAGAGTCAAGTTTTAAATAGGAAAAATATCAAAACTCTTTGGTAATTTTTGAGTGCAATGCTAATGGTCTAATCAGATTCAATGGATTGTGCTAAGCTATGCTAAAAGTGGAAACGCCAGACCTGGAAATCAGCTGAATGAATTCCAAAATTGTAAAAATTGAATGTTTAATTCTAGGTGAGCTAGAAAATGAGCATATTTTCAAAAAAAGTGGAGTGTCCCTTTAATCCCAATGAAAAGACATGTTGTAAAAAGGCCTATTTCTCACATAGACTGTTGTGCTTTGGTAACCACTGTATTGTTAGTTGATCTGTGTTTCTGCATAAAGCGCAGTCTTCTCTCCCATTTTCATCCAGGCTTGGGATAACAGCACCATCTGATTCCTGGCCACGCTTTCTCAAGCAAGCGTTCCTTCAAATTTATATTCTGCGGCCGGCTCCGGGGCCTTTAGTGACATGAGAAATTAAACAGCGCAGCCATGCAGCCAAGCCCGGGCAAAAACTCCCCGGAAAAGGTCAAGATGAGAGACCGCTGAGCTTAATGCTGCAAAACTGAATCCAGACAGATCAGCAAAACGCTCGGCTCTCCGAAGCTTGTATGAATTCTGGCTGTGTTTTGTACGGACATATGTGCATTCAGAACACGCATCTGCTCGGCTCTCAGAGATGACCGGAAGGCAATAAAATCGCAGGCTGGTTCTGATGACCAGCACTGATAACGCCGCCCCTGCTTTAAATTCACACCCGGTTTCCCCACCTCGCTCATCTCCCAGCCCTCCGTGTCCCCTTTTCAGACCCCTATTATAAACAGCCAATCATCATAATTGTAGTGACTGTCATAGCTGAAGCCCTGTCTGTACAGTATGATGCTGGCAAATGAGAGACATCAATTTGCTGGGATGATGTCAGGTGCACTTTGTCACCTCTAGTTCTGCCAGGGTCACACACACATGCATGATTGTGGTTGAGCCCGTGATGTGGCCAAACTAATGGGCTGTTTTGTACACAGGCTGCTTGACTAATGAAAATAGATTCAATCTGGCCCTGTCAGAAATAACAGGCTGTGTGTTTGTGAGGTATCAGCCGGAAGAGGGCGGAAAGAAGAACACTTAATCCCTGTCAGGAAACATTTACCGTAGGGCTGTTGCACAAACTTAGTTTGACATAGTGGTGTGTTATTATGAGAGTGAAAGGGATGCTTTTGTTGTCTTGGTTGTGCAATGGCTTAAACGGGAATCTCTGAGGATTGTAGTCTATAATTTATTCTCATTCTTTCTTTCTCTCAATTTCTCTATCTCTGTTTTCCACCATATTAGATAAATTGTTTTGACTGCAATGCCGTATGGGATTGCATCACCAGAAAGGATGAATGCTGTTTTATCATTTGTCCAAAACAAGGTTTCTTAAAGTGAGGCAGGTTTATTATGCAACCCTTTGGAATCAGGTTGGGTTCACCTACACGTATAAATCTATAAAATGCTGTATTGGTAGCTGACTAGGTTCTGTAACAAACTTCAGTCTGTATATTTAAAGTACAAGTGAGTTTTATTTATAGACATGCGTAGAAAACAAACAGATACACAGAGTTGTGCCTCACAGGTTGCAACCAATTTAACATAAACTTTCAGAAACATGACAAATGAACATAAACTAAACAAACAAATACATTATTTTAAACTTGGAGTAAGTAAAACACAGACAGTTCAAACTGACAATTGCATAAATGTCTTAACATATCGAACTCTTACCATCATACTTTTTGCATTTCCTCCAGTCGATGACATCCACAGCTACCCGGACGTGTTTCTGCACGGCAGCACGGTTCCATCGAGCGCCCCTCACTCCTCCACTTCCCAGTCTGAACGGAGCGCAGTTGGCCGGGTGGGTGGCGAGGTCCGCAGGTCCAGTTTGACCAGCATGGACAGCCAGTTGTCGGGCTGCTGGGAGAGCAGGCTGAGCAGCACCATTGCCAACAGTGAGTAGGCAACGGGTGGGCGAGCTCCAGGAACAAAAGTCTCTTAGCTTCCCTCCCGCACCAAGTGTTTGTCTTTGGTCTTTTGTGAAATTCGCTCTTTACACTGCACTGCGCAAACCTCATAATTAGTGATGCTTTTTGCTCTTTGGCCCAGAGGCCCAGTGTTGGGTCTCTGTGCTGCCAAAACTCTTAAACTAGATTATTTGTCTGCCACAATGGAGCAACATGCCATTATGGCCATTGTTAGTCTATAGAATGGTAGTTTTAGACATTTGCCTTTATACGGGTGATTCTCACGAAAACTTGGTTTTAAAAATGTCAAGCATGAAAATGTAAAAATTGCTTTAATTTACTTTTTTTCCCACCAGACATTGAAAAACAGTCTGGAGTAAATGGGAACATTAACTTTTACTTATCATTTAACACTTTTTGTAACATAATTTAAAAAATTAGTCCTAAAAAATCTCATTACCGCAACAGTCAGAAAACATCAACACTGACATATTTTCAAAATGACATGACAAAGCTGAAAGAACATAATTTGGAGATTCTGCACATGCATTTAAAATCAAAGTATTATGCTTTTATTAATTAAATTAACATTTAATAAGCATCTGTTGCGGTAATGATAATCAAAATGTCGTGTAAGCATTCTGACAAGACAATATTTCAAATTAACTGTAAAAAAATGATCTTACCTGGTAGCCATCTTGAAGTAACTTGTCCATGTGCTTGGTCACTCAAAATCAAACTTTATTAAAATTCTGTATGTGTGCTTAAACTGTTCTCAAAAAGTGTTGCGGAGGATGAGAACATCAGGCATGGACACATCATTTTCCTAATTTTTCTTCATTATTATTATACATGAATATTCAGTAAATATTTTTTCTGTCATCTAAAGTAGTCTAGCAAAACATCCATTTATTTTTTTTCTTAATATTTTTGTGTTAATTTGATTAAATTACAACCTAATGCATGTTCAAACACAGCCGGACACATTGCGGTAATGAGAATTTCAGCAGAAAATGAGATACAATTTACAATTATAAATTCTTATGTTTAAATCACATATTGTGCAAGGTAGAACACAGTATTGTGTTAATTCTGATGCTTTTTAATGTTACTATATTACACATTTTAAAGCTAAAATCATTAGTGCCGTGGTGTTTCAATGGTTTCGTGAGAATTACCCATACAGTGGTAATATGGAAGCAGGTGTGTTAAATATGAAGAGTTTGGTTACAAAATGGATGAAAATTAAAGATGGCTACACTGTCAGCAGATCGTGTCACGACCGGGAGAAGCAGGTGTGTTAAATATGAAGAGTTTGGTTACAAAATGAGATTTTTTAAATGTTTCAAATATCTTGTTTTGTGATTGTGCATTCCAATTGATAGTTTGTATCAGCATTTATCGTCGCATCCCTTAAAAAAAGACTTATGCGGCTTTCACATAGGAAGCGGTGTGCGCTACGCTCGTCGCTGGGTTCAGGGCAGCCAAGCGATTTGTGCTCTGCTGGCCAGACAAAAGTAGGCGGGTTTTCAATAACTTACTACAGTGTTTATATTTGCGTTAAATAGTCGATGAGGAATACAGAGACTGATGTTGCCCGTCTCCATTTCACGTAACTTTAAGCTGCCTACCTACAAGCTACTTGGCTTAAATTGCTTGAATTGCTACGTGTTTCCATGACACAGCTTTCCTTCCGATGTCTCTGTAGGAGCATAAACTTGTATTATAAAGCTCTGGGAATTCCGAGTATAAGCTTTTCGTCCATTTTGCTTGTTTGGATGCCCCGTTTCTATTGGACGCGCGGGTAATCGTCACAGAGCGCAGCGCAAAAGGTAAACTATTTTGAACTTTGACCGCGGCGGGGGCACAAGCTGCCCTCTGCTGCACTCGCGCTTTGCTCGACGCAACAAAAAACTGCCCTCGCGCAACGCAAGCCATTGAAATGAATGGGTTTCATAGCGCAGCACATACCGCGTCCTATGTAAAAGCCGCATTAAAGTCATACTTTCTGTGTGTATTGAATTGATTTAATACACGAGTTCCACAATTTGTATTGAATTACTGAAATAAATGACATTTTCCATGACATTCTAATTTATTTATGGGCGCCTGTATATAGTATTTTCCTATAGCTCAACTACCAAACATTGCAGTTCAAAGGTCATGGGTTTAATTTCCAATGAACAGACATACTGATAAAATGTGTAGCTTGAATGCAATGTAAGTCACTTTGGATATAATGCTGAATGCATAAATGTAAATGTGTTTTTGTTTTTATGTCATAGTCTCTAGCAGTTGGTGGGGCTCTAAGCGGTTGGATTACGCTCTGTACTGTCCAGATGTCCTCACTTCGTTTCCCACAGTGGCTTTGCCTCACCTGTTCCATGCATCATATTGGGAGTCCACTGATGTGGTCGCCTTTCTTTTGCGACAGGTACATTCAGAGTCTGAACTGTTATTGTGTTTAGTTTTTTTTATTGTGTTTTAACCAGCCTAATTTGGTTAAAGGGGCGCTCCACTTTTTTTAAAAGGCTCATTTTCCAGCTCCCCTAGAGAAAAAAAACATTTGATTTTTAATGTTTTGGAATCCACTCAGCTGATCTCCGGGTCTGGTGTTACCACTTTTAGCATAGCTTAGCATAATCCATTGAATCTGATTAGACCATTAGCATCGCGCCAAAACATAACCAAAGAGTTTCTATATTTTTTCCTATTTAAAACTTGACTCATCTGTAGTTACATCGTGTACTTAGATCGACGGAAAATTTAAAGTTGCAAATTTCTAGGCAAATATGGAACCATACTCTCATTCTGGCGTAATAATCAGTGACTTAACTGATGTAACATGGCAGCAGCAAGCGTAGTGATATTATGCACTGACCGAAAATAGTCCCCTGCCATAGAAAGTAACCAAGGGGACTATTTTCGGTCTGTGCGTAAGTAAAACACAGACAGTTCAAACTGACAATTGCATAAATGTCTTACATATCGAACTCTTACCATGACCGAAAATAGTCCCCTGCCATAGAAAGTAACCAAGGGGACTATTTTAATAATCAAGGAACTTTGCTGCCGAACCATGCATGCAGCAGGCGCAAAAAAATTACGCAGTGCCTGAAAATAGTCCCAACTGCAACTCTGCAACTTCACAAACTTAGTGCCGATCACATTGAAAGTTACCTATTTTTGGGCGCTGTGTAATTTCATTGCACCTGCTGCACCCATGTTACAGCAGCTGGAGCTGGAAAGTGAGCCTATTTTCAAAAAAAGTGGAGTGTTCCTTTAAAGATTAGACTTCTTATAAAACAAATTGGGTTAAAGCAGGTTAAAATTCACATACAGTGGATTAATGGAATGAATTGAGATCATAGAAACCCCCTGACAACCAGCCAGAACATCCTAGCAACTGCATCCCGCTACTCCTAGCAACCATTCTTTCTGATTATTGCTTATCTCATGCCAGAGGAATCAAATTAGTGTTACGTGACAAGACTGCAAGACTTGACTTTTAACACAAAAAGATTTTGAATGGCCAACCTCTATCTGTCCTTAATCAAACGAGTCTCACTGCATCTCTTTCTCTCTACCCACTCTTCTTGATATGTTCCTATCTTTTTTCTTTTGTGCCGAAAAGTTTGATGTATGCAAAGCAGGAGAATATCCGTTATAATATGCCCTTTATATTCACATCATTCGTACTTCGAGCCGGGAGACAAATAAATCTGACACATCCATTAATAGGCACCCCAGCTTCACTTTCAGAGATATTTGAAGATCAAATAGTTGATGTAGTTATCAATGCACATCTATGGAGTGTCATATTCAAATGTGCTTTTTCTATGACATTGATCCTTAAAAAGCTGCAGCATAGCAAAGAAGTATTCATTTTTTATAAGTATATCATTTAAAAAAAAATTCTAATCGTCTTTATCTTAATGGCAAAGAAAGATTGACACAGTTGCAGTTGAAGCGTTGAATTGAGGGGTTTCACACATGAGTTCAGTTTTAGGCTTTGCTTACATGTTATATTTAATCAGTCTGATCTGCTTAGTGTAGGATCAGTTTTAATGCATGCTGATAGGGTAAAGCTTAAAGAAGGATAGTGTAAATACATATTTTTAAGTTGGTGAGCATGAACCTGTGACATATTTATTTTATACAGGCAGTACACATACTGTACAAATACCTGTTATCTGTTCAAAATTGCCATGATTTTGAAGAAAATCCCCAAGTTCAACAGGCACCTTCAGAAAATCTCTAACCCTTATGAGTACTCGGTATGAAAGAGGGATAAACACTGTCCTGTTGATCCGGCTCCTGTTACAGCAGCAAAGAAGTTTCATCTATACCCAAATCCACTGAGCGATTTATTTTTCAAATACCAAAGGTTATAAAATCCATCTAGCATTCAGTTGTGTATTACTCATAGCAGTGCTTTATAAGACAGTGTGAAAAGAGATAAAATGATAGAAATGTTAGCTTAGCTTTTTTTACTTTGGGCAGATGTAAAATACTAGATGTTGTATTACATATGTGTTTATGCATTCTTATTTAGTTAAAAGTAACTGGTAAAATTATAGCTTTTGAGGAATTACAGTATGTGTTGTTATCCACAGATGTTTATCTTTAAGAAAAGTAGTTTTCTTTTTATCTGTGGTTGGATGAAAAACGGTTATAGGTAAAAGGTGTAATTTTTCAGTGCTAAAATATTCTCTTTTATCCCTGACTTTTTATCGGTTGATCCTTCAAAACGTGTAAACACTTTGGGAATATCAAAACATTGCCGTACTTTTAGGCTGCATTTACACTGTCACAAAAAATCGGATTTAGTGCTCACATCTGACACAGATCGGATATTGCAGCATGTGTGTAAACACAAGATCTGATTTTTTCCTATCCGATCTGAGCCACTTCCAAATGTGGATATTTATCGGATACATATCCGAAATCAGACATCCAGACTGCGTCTAAACACACATATCCGATTCAGCTTGATTATGATGTCAGTGTTGCACGACCTTTTGCACTGACCGTCATCATTTCACACCTGAAGTAAGGAGGAGTTAACACGCGGCTGCACCTGGATGCAATGCCAACGCAAATTAAAGAGCATTAAAGCTAAGTATTAGGAAGTTAAGGATCACAATTGCAGTATTCATGACAGAATGACTTGCCCATTTTATGAGCAACTGGAGCGAATTTTGAACGGTAAACCTAGCTGCCGACCCCTAGAAATTAATGGCGGTTTTTCAGAGGAAGACGTGATGACAGAGAGACAGTGTAGATGATGAGTATGCCGAAGGTAATCATTAACAATGGCCTTTACTTTAATAAATAATTGATGATGATATTAATGTTAGATAGCCAACACTATACCCAGTTAAGCTAGCATTCTGTCTGGGCAGAAGTTTAATGTAAACACGGACATTGCATATGAGGCCTGTCTAAAGTATGTGTAAACAGACAAGACAAAAATCGGATATGTTCAAAAGATCGGATCGGTGCTTTAAAATTTGAAGTGTAAATGCAGCCTTAGAAAATCCCAGCCAGCTTGACACATCAATGTTGATGTGAATTTTGAGGGAAGCCACCATTTTGTCCGACCAATAGTGTATGCAAGAGCACAATCATTGAAAACTATTCTTGTTAATTTGTTTGACATAGAAAATAAACAAAAATAAACAGCCTCACGGTGATTGATTGGTTGCAATTTTCCATGTGATTGATTGACAGGTGATGCACTGCGACGCTGTGAAAACCCAAGAGAATGACAACGCTGACTCCGCCCCCTTTTCACCTTCTAGTCCAAGAGAGAAGTGGCTACGAAGACGAACACATGTCAAGCTTAGGGTGAGCATGACATTATTGCCTCCACACTATTTCTACATTTAAATGCATGTAGGTTAATTTTGTATAAGGTAGTAGGAATGCAGGGCTGTTCACAGGTACCCGAAAATCCCTTGCGGTAGCTCTGCCACCATATTTATTTATGCTACGGTCAGCTGTTCTTCCACCTTCACTTAGCTCTCAATGTGATACATAAAGGGTTAATTTGGTTGGTTGTTGTCACATGAACTGCGATGTACCTGCTGCAACATCCACAAAAGTTGAGATTTTATAGATGGTATTGGTGCAATGTACGATAGATGCGCCTGGAAAAAAGGCGCATGGGTGTCTACATAGGGCTGTCACAATGATTAAATAATCATCTCATTGTGATTGTTTGGCCTCAGCGTGATGATTTCAGATCACCGCAATGATTGCACATCTGTTTTAAAAACACAAGGGGGAGCTGCAGCGCCTTTATAAGCGAGACTGTACAGTATGGTGCTCCTTAACTGACAGTGTAACGTGATACATTGCAAAGCCATTCAATACAGTGGAAAAAAACAGTATTTAAAGAAATGCTAAACTTTAATAAGTGGTATGAACTGCCAATTAAAACATACATTTCCAAAGAGCAATTCCAAATTTAGGGAAGTGAAGGATGCTTTTCCTAAGGATCTGTAAGGAATTGATTTTTTTGCAGCCACTATATGTGGTCCAGTACTAATATGACCTTTTCTGGTGTAGTCAGTATATTTTTATTGCATTTTTATTTTCAGTTATTTTTCAGACAAACTTTGTGTTTATTTCTTATGAAGAATTTTCAGTTTTTAAAAGATGTATTGATTAAATAATTATGTGTATTGATTTTTACTGCCAGGTAAACCTTGCAAAATATTTAATTTAAATAATCACAACAATGTGTGAAATAATTTCATGAACAAAAAAAAGAGAGATTAAATGTCGAAGCAATAAAACAGGCAATTAATCATCATAATCGCCACAATTTATCAGACAATTATCCGTCAGCCAATTTTTATAATCGTGACAGCCCTACGTCTACATTTAAAGGCGGAGTGCACAATGTTTGAAAGCCATTGTTGATATTTGATAAATCACCTAAACAAACACGCCCCTACCCCAATAGAATCTGGACCTTCTTTTAAAACAGTGGTTTTCAAACTGGGGGCCGCGAGATGGTGCCAGGGGGGCCCTAGTTTTATGACATTTTATTAAATACATTAGTTTATCATGAATTCTGTGTAATTAAACCTAAAAAAATTGGCTACTAACCAAAAGCACTACTTTTTTGTATAATTTAATGTTTTTTTTTTATTAAAATGTTGAGTTTTAGAACAGTTTTTCTCATAAATTTTCTTTGGGGGGCCGCGAAGGAATGAACCGTACACAAGGGGGGCCACACGCTGAAAAAGTTTGGGAACCACTGTTTTAAAAGACCCGCCCCACACATACGCAACCCAGGCAAGGATGTCGGTTAGTAGACACGCTTCTTACTGCTGATTGGCTACAAGTGTGTTTTGGTAGTCGGCCCGTCTCCTTTTCCAAAGCGTTTTTCAAACATTGTGCACTCCGCCTTTAAAATAACAAACTCGAGTGCAAAAAAGCGCATCATGTGAGCGACCTCATAGATCTCTTTACAGCTTAAAGACATCGACTGAAAATAACAATAGGAACTTTCATTCTTGTGATTTATTATATGCCGTAATTAATTGAATGCATACCTCTACGCATGGTCTGCAGGCAAACAGGCAGACAGCGCACACACATCCCTCCACAAGTAAACTGTGGACTGCAGCAGAGACCCGACATTGTACAGGAACTAAAAATATCCCACCTTTTCCATGGCTTTGAGTTTTTCAAACGCTTCACAATAGCTCTGTATGTGTGGGCAGAAATCTGCTCTTTACAAAAATAAGCATCATGTTTGACCTTGATTCACTGCATAGAGACACATCAATACAATTACCTAACAGTGCAAACGAAAACTGCTTCTGCAGGTTTGTTTCCGCGCTCACTCACTTCATATAAACACTATCCTGAAGAATTATGCCTGGTTCTTCATTGAGGTTAAGTATAGCTCACCGAAACACTTTGGCATTGCCAGTGCTACTTTCTCTTTTAAGAGTGAATGGTGTTTTGATCAGCCAGGACCTTGATCTAAAATCGCAGTTATTTCTTTCACCTGCGGTGCCACTCTAAATGCACTGATGGCCTCGGTGGAGTTTGATCAGAGTGCTTGCAAGCCTTTCATGTACATATGTTGTTTCCAAAGACTCTTGATGGGCTCTTTCAGACACTTAATGCCATGTATATGTGGAGTCGGATACAGAGGACTGGTTTTAGTCAGCAATGGTTCTTTTGAAGAATTTTTCATGTTTACATTTATGATTTTGGCACTTCACTTAGTATTTTTATGTAAAATATGGGCAGTTTCTCGGACAGGGTTTACAGGACTAGGCCTTAGTTATATTAGGACATTAAGGTATTTTTTACAAACATACCTTACATAAAACATTTATTGTGTGCATCATCATGAGACAAAACAATGGCACTGATATATTTAAGATGTCACTGTAAGGTTTTATCAGTTAAGACCATTTTTAGTCTAGGACTAGGCTTAAGCTGTGTCTAGGAAACAGCTCCATTTAGAAAAGTAAATAGATTACATTGCATTACATATGGCATTTTTCATTATGTTTCTTGTATTGATAATTTGACATCAGACTGCTGTGGGCATTACATGCACCAAGAAAACCTGTTTTTCTTTAAAACAGAAGAATGTTTCTTCTTCAAAAGCCATTAAATAATCATTGCTATGTTACTAACATTATTTACAGGAATCATCACTCAAAGCAAATGATATTGCATTTCCATATGATTTTTGGTCACACTTTACATTAGGTGTCTTTAACTACTATATACCTGCATAAGAAAACATGCATACAATCAGTGGCGGCCATTGACTTCTTTTCTGCTAGTTTCCACCCTGCGCAATTATAATTTTCACGTTTAGCGCCGCGTTGATTAAATAGCAAATGCATTTGCGCCCCCTTTTGCGCCCATGGGCGTTCTGGTCTGGTGTGTTCAGGCGCATTGTTGGCAAGTTGCTATTTTGAGGCAACTAAAATAGACTACGCCATTGACCAACAAAAACTTGCTCTAAAGTCTAAAGTCAATGGTGCAATATGTTTTTTTTTATTTAAAGAGCGCATTAGTAATATGCGCCTATAAATGGGACGACAATGCGGGTTTGCTTAAAACATAAAAACTGACGCTGTCCAAGTGCTGAACCTTGTGGAGAGCCGTTTGTAAATTCTTTATCTTCTGTTTGTTACAAATAAAGTATTTTTAGAGTACAAACCTTTTCTTACATACAAATTATTTTTTGATGATATTGGATAGCCATACATTTAAAGCAATTAAAAGCCTGCTTTTTACTTCCATGACTAAATGAAAACGAGTTTAAAAGGTTTTAATGAAAAAATAACAATTTCAATACAAGTGAAAAACATTAATCTTAAACTGGGGATCTTCTTCCTCCGCTTAGTTTTTCCGTTTACAAAGTCCGTCATCTAAATAGGAATTAAACATAGCGCCAGCGCAACAGGCTTTTAAAGGGGATGAGAGCTGAGACTCTCATTGGTTTATTGCACGTTACGCCCAAAATACTCCCATTAATCATTAAAAAAATAGGACCAGCCATTTTCGACTATGCGCTCGGCGCACAAACCATTTTTTCCGTCGTTAAATTAGCAACTGTGGATTCGGACATGCCCATTTAGACGTTGCGCTTTGCGCTTTAGACAATGTGCTTAGATCGTAAATCTAAAAAATGATGAGCAACACAGATGACACTCCGAACACATATTTTGATCTTAATCTGGGGAAACATATGGGAATTAATTGGCAAAATTAATATAGACTATATCATATACAAACATAAAATATTTTGTTTGGCCATAAGCAAACCTGGATGCAAGGTACAAATTTAATAAATGACGTTTGGTAAAAGGAAAGAAAAATATTACTCCAAACTTTTGAACGGTAATGTGTGAACTGCAAAAAAATGACTTTCTTACATTGTATTTTTATCTTGTTTTCAATAGAAATATCAAAAAATTCTTAAATTAAGATGCTTTTTCTTGATGAGCAAAATGACCAAAGAAAATAAGTCTAGTTGTTAGACAGAAAATATACATTTTAAGTGAATTTGTGCTTAAAACAAGCGAATGAGGCAAGAAAAAAAATCTTGAAATATGTTTACTTTTTTCTTAGACACTTAATTTAAAAAAAATTCTCACACCTTTGGCAGATATTTTTGCTTGTTTTAAGCACACATTCACTTAATTTTTTTTTCTAAAAAACTAGACTTATTTTCTAAGGTCATTTTGCACATCAAGAAAATACTTGAAAATACTATCTTGATTTAAGAATTTTTAGATATTTCTACTGAAAACAAGACAAAAATATGTATGAAAGTCTTTTTTGCAGTGTATTGTTACAAAAGATTTTTATTTTAAATAAATTGTGTTCTTTTTTTTAACTTATGATTTTTTTTTATTCATCAACGAATCCTGATACATGCACTCATCAAGCCTAGATTTTATTTTATCAAAAATCCTTCAGAAATCATTCTAGTAAGCAGTGTGCATGGTACAAAAATTATGCTTCAAGATTTTTTTTTAACTACATTTACATTACTCTTATAGGAAACTTTGCAATTTTTACAAATTCCCAGTTTATTCCCACTAATTCCTGTTAATTCCCATGGAAAGTTCCCAGCCATTAAAATTCCCAGAATTTTGCCACCCTAGCTGTACCCTTTCAAAAAGTACCCCTTTGCACCCAAAGAGCTTATATTAATACCACAGAGGTACATATTGGTGCCAAAGAGTGCATATCAGTATTTCAAAGGTACATATTATTTCCTCAAAGGTACACTTGGTACCAAATGTATACATATCTCTTATTTAAATTCTTATACCGTGTAGTGACTTGAATTCATTCCAGAGTCATGCATGTTTTATTTCCCAGTGATCTACTCCTGCGTTAGGAGCTGTTTTGTGGAATGCACTGTGACATTTCACTACACCTGTCAGCTGTTACAGTCTCATGGCTGTGATCCGTCATAGCCGATGAGTGTCTGAGGATCCGCTCAGGTGTGCAGCTGCGCGCTGTCATAACACATATGGCAATGTGATGCATGTTGCCTGTCTGTGCGTGCGTAGTGCATCCATACGTATTTGTTTGAAAGCCCTTCATGTGACAGTCATATATGAGCACATGCCAGGATGAATTTTTGACCGACTTCATCAACATGCAAATGTCTGCAAGCTGGGAAATGTTTGACTGCATCATTAAATGAAAAATCTGAGCCATCAGGCTTATTAGCTTGTGTGGGCTAATGATTTATGGGGCTGCACGGCTATGGGTGGTTTAATGGTGCCACGCTAACATGACAGCATAACATTAACAATGTCAAAGCACTTAGCGACTAAACGCATGGAAGTCATTTGTTTTACGTGAGTTTTAGCAAACAAAAACCAATAGAGCTGCTTACAGTTTAACTGCATGCAAATACAACCAAACAACACCGATGGTTCTTAGTGAACTGGTTCCTAACCACTGGTTTATTTGCTAAATGCCAGCAAGCAGTATTTCAAAGGTCACTGTTACACATTAATCTTACAGGATTAGACCTACAGTACAGCCTGGTTAAGATAGATAAGCTTCAATATCCTGTTAGATTTCTTCACCATGGTAGTTTGTATATAAGTGAAACACCTTGAATTGAGCACATATGAGAACATTTATAAATTCAAATGATGTAAAGCTTTGCCTTTCCCCAGTGGAGGAAAACCTTCTGGCATTTATCTCCCGTGTTTGCCCCCGTGGAGGTGAATAACTGCGGCCAGTTATTTGCGAAATTTGCATAGCTTTGCATTTTGGCTGCTTTAATTTTCCATTTAAGTTCAGCTGCATCAGCAGGCACCGTAAGGTTTATCGTCCCTGGGCTTTTTGTGTCACACAGCTTCTACTAAAATAAAATGTATTAAATGCAAAAAGCATTTAAACCTGACACCCTCTTGTGGATGGACTTACATGGGTATTATACTGCCACCTTTCTCATTTATCACGTATAGCGATATTATCAGTGTCATATTTTGCCACCTCATTATTTACATTTCACCATTGTTTTTCATAACAGATGCTCACCCTTTTTTCCCCCTTTTTCTCTCTGCAGAATGTCACCGGCAACCACAGAGTTAATGATGTCATCGCCACCGAGGACGGGCCACAGACGCTGGTTGGTCGCTTTATGTATGGACCGCTGGATATGGTGACCCTGACTGGTGAAAAGGTGAGAGAGATGGATTCACATATGCTGAAATACATTAATATAGACGCTAGGATTCATACAGTCACATAAAGCATTTGTGTACATGCACATGCAATTTGAAAAACACTTAGATTTGCACTTCCTGGGCAAAGTATCAGTTTTTAAGGCGTTAATGTAAACACTGTCTGTTGTGTGATGATAACTGAATGTAAACAAGATGAACAGAAATTGTGTTTTGGTGACATCATTCCTCTATATTTTTACCTCATCAGGTGGATGTGTACGTGATGACCCAGCCACAGTCTGGTCGCTGGGTGCATCTAGACACTGAAGTCACCAACAGCAGTGGCAGGGTGACCTACACCATCCCCAAAGCCAAAAAGCTGGCTGTGGGGGTCTATCCCATCAAAATGGTCGTCAAGTAGGTCAAAGCCCAGAGGTCTCTTTATTCCAAAAGGTCTCTGAAGATTATTTGTAATGTGGCAAAATAGTCACGCTCTCAGTGTTGTCTCAGCGGGAATCATTTGTGAGGATACTAAAGTGGGTTCAATTGGCACTCATAAAATTCTCGCCCTCAGGGTTAAAGGAAGACAACTCCGCTCTATTAAATAGATATCAGGCCACGTGCTTCATCAAGAAGTGAATCTTTGTGTTTCCCCTGATCCTTTATCTCTGCAGGGGAGACCAGACGAGCGCGGAGGCCTTCCTGACGGTGCTGCCGCGGGGAATGGACTGTGTCGTCTTTAGCATTGACGGTTCATTTGCTGCTAGCGTCTCCATCATGGGCAGCGACCCGAAAGTACGACCTGGAGCTGTAGATGTGGTCAGGTAACAGATTTTGTATGTGGCTGTGTATGAGAGAGAGAGAGAGAGAAAGAGAGAATCAATGGTTTTATTTGATGCCATAGCAATATTGAAAAGAACCGCTTCTCCAGTGAAGCACAATTGGATTTAATTTAATAGAGAGATAGCAAAATGCTGATATCATGTATCAGATGGAGTGTAGTATTCACAAATGGAGAATATTGGGTTGTCTCCCGGATTGTCCTTGGGAAAAATGTACTGCTTGTCAAATGCAATCTGTTGCTGGACTAGGCGGCATTAGTATCCAAGAATCAGTCCCCGAATGTTTTTCATCAAGCATCGCGGGATTGTACAGAGGCTGAATTAAAGTATTTTGTGTGTAGACACTGGCAGGACCTGGGATACCTGATTATTTACATCACCGGCCGTCCAGACATGCAGAAGCAGAGGGTGGTCTCCTGGCTTTCTCAACACAACTTTCCACAGGGAATGATCTTCTTCTCAGAGGGATTGGTCCACGACCCACTTCGTCAGAAAACGATCTTCCTCAGGAACCTGGTACATGAGGTAAGTCTTGTATTATAATAAAACACATACAGGGGCCGTTTCTCAATCCAAAGGCTGCAGCCTGCGGAGGTCGCATATGCAGGGTGCATACATCATCAAGCCTGGTTTATTTAAGTGAACTGACCATTACATTCCCAAGTCATAAGCATATTAAACAATTTATTATTAACTTAAAATAACAGTCAACTTTATAATTGTTAATATTCTGAAACAAGACAGTCTTGATGATGTATGCAGCCTAGAAATGCGACCTCCAGAGGCTGCAGCCTTCGCATTTAGACACGGACAGTGTCTGGGACCATTAGTGCATTATTGGTATAACATCCCAAAAGCTAAAGGAATATTCCACTTTCATAAAAAATCCCGATATTTTACTCACCCCATCCAAGTTGTTTATATGTCTTTTTTGTTCAGTATAGAAGAAATTATTATTATTTTTTTTTTTAGAAAAGCATTCCAGG
The DNA here is from genome assembly GCF_027580225.2 of Misgurnus anguillicaudatus. NCBI lineage: Eukaryota > Metazoa > Chordata > Actinopteri > Cypriniformes > Cobitidae > Misgurnus > Misgurnus anguillicaudatus. The sequence goes on along the minus strand of NC_073360.2, from coordinate 22,815,674 downwards.
ATTTCTCTCAATTTAATGGACTTTATTGGACCTCAACAGTTTACAGTTTCTATGCGGTTTAAAATTGCACTTTTAAAAAATATTCACTTTCAAACCACAACGTCTCGTCTTGCACCAGTCGTGTGAAGCGCCAGTGCGACCTTGCGTATTGCGTAAGCATGCCAAAAGGTCACGCATCACATATGAAACATTTTGCGGACCATTTTAAACAATAAACTGACCCAAAGACATTATATTAGTATCATTCAACATACAACAATGTCGGAACGGTCCTCTTCCTCCCCACTTGTAAACACTGGGGCGTAGTTTTGCATACGCCATGTGTGACCTTTTAACGGCATTACACAATACATAAGGTCGCATTGGCGCATCACATGGCTAGTGCAAGATGAAAAGTTGTGGTTTAAAAGTGCTTATTTTTTATTTTTATTATTTATATTTTTTATGGCAATCATTTTGCTAGATAAGACCCTTATGCCTTGTTTGGGATCATTTAGAGCCCTTTGAAACTGCATTGAAACTGTACACTGTTGGGGTCCAATGAAGTCTATTAAATTGAGAAAAATCCTGGAATGTTTTCCTAAAAAAAAAACACTTTAATTTCTTGTCAACTGAACAAAGAAAGACAAACATTTTGGATGATTTTTTTTTTCATTTAAAAAATCCTGTTAATTTACAACAGGATTTTTTATGAAAGTGGAATATTCCTTTAAATTTAATTTAATAGCATTTGATCTTATGCAAAACTTATGCAAATTATGATTTCCCATGTATGCATATTTTAAGATTGCAGAATCTTTTGTGCTTTAATAAAAGCATGGATATGTTAACAAATTGTGTTATTTGTTTAGTGACCTACAAGTAGTAAATAATCTCTATACTCTCAGAAAAAGGTAAAAAGTTGTCACTGGGGGATGGTACCTTTTAAAAAGGTCCTAATATGTATTATTTTGATAAAGATAGTTTCTTTGAAGTACCAAAATGCACCAGGTACATTTTTCTGATATTGTATTTTATGCTTTAAATTTTTTAAAACGAATATTTTGTTTTCTGGTTTACATTAGATTTAAAATACCACTTTGTCAATGTGACATTTAGACCCTACTGTATCTTCTTCCCAGCGTTCTTTACTTCTTCCCTGGGTTCATTTCTCTCACGCTTACTTCCCCTGTCACACACATGAGTAGTCACAGGAAGTGAAGGTGTTCTCAAATCGTAACCTCAGGCTGTCCATCACACTTGCTCTTTTCTCATTTTGGCAGTGTCACATTAAAATCAACTGCGCCTACGGCTCCATGAAGGACATTTCGGTCTACAGCATGCTGGGACTCAGCCCCAACCAGATATATATTGTTGGACGGCCCTCAAAGAAATACCAGAATCAGTGCCAGGTTAACCAACTTTAATTCTTTTACTTTCATTTAACCTTGATATTGTTGTCTCCCATGTCTTTTTTGCTGTGTATCTGATCTCATCTGGTATATGATCCGACAGTTCCTGAGCGAAGGCTACGCGGTACACCTCTCCTCCCTGCAGTTCAACCACAGAGCCCGACCCAAGAAGACCTCTTCGGTGCGCATGGTGCTGCGAAAGGGGTCGTTTGGTCTGTCTGCCAAACCGGACTTCCTGTGCAAGCGCACGCACCTGCGTCGCACGATGTCGGTCCAGCAGCCTGACCCGCCCATTACATCCAACCCTAAACCGGAGCGAGCTCAAAGTCAGCCTGAGTCGGACAAGGATCACGGGGGTGGAGGAGGAGTGGGTCATGGGGTGTGGGGACGGGGGTCTATGCATCGTGGTGACACCACTCCCTGACCAAAGAGATGTGGAAATGGAGGAGATGATCTCTCAGTGAACAGGTGAGATTTAGTGCAGAACTGGATACTGTATATGACCCTGTCTGTAAAATGCAAAGTAAAGTCTTATAATCTAATTTTGAGATTTGGAGCATCACTCACGCTGATTTCAGTCTTTGACATGGCCTTACTTGCCCAATATTAAATATATCAAGGTATTATGTATACGGGTGATTCTCACGAAATCCAGACTTAGAAGGTGTCCAGCATCAGAATTTTTAAAAAGCCCTTGAAGCCAATTTTTTTGCACATATAAGATTAAGGTCTGAACTTACTAACCATCATTTTTAGAGGATTTAAAAATATTTCCTATAGAATTATTTACATTTTTTAGATTATCATTATCAAAAATCATCATTACCGCAACATGATATTACATTAAATATTTGCATTTCCAAACTCATGTTTCGGTAATGAGAACTAAAAAGTTGTCTAGGTACTATGACAAACAAAATTTCAACTTTTATCTGGAAAGAAAAAATAAGAACTGCTTAGCTGGTAGCCATCTTGAGTGTCACAGTCAATTATGTCCCTCCCAACATATTTTTTTTTTTGAAAATGTTAGTTCATTGAGGGCTTAAACAATTATTGAAAATAGTTGCGGAGGATGAGAACATTGGTCTTGGACACATTTATATTCCTTATTATTGTCTCTACATTTACCAATGATCATCAAATACATAATGTGTCTTTACTGTAAATGTTTATAGTTTAACATGCACTGAAGCTTTTTATTTTTTAGATTTTTTTATTATAAATATTTCCATGTCAAAGAATCCAAATCCAGTCATGGACACGTTGCGGTAATGAAAATTTCTTCCTTAAATGTGGAAAAAACAACAAAATTGGTTCATAATATGATGTCATTTGAAATCATGTGCAAAATAGTACATGAAGAGATGTTTGTAACTGTATGCTTCTTATTTTGATACTCTTACTTTGCATATCAAAATGTTTCATGACACCTCATAAGTCTATTTTCGCGAGAATCACCCATACGCCTATTATAAAAAAGGTGTGTTTTTGCTCTATTTCATCTTATTTTGCTTTGAAATAACAGGCTGGGGTTGGCAAAGCAGAGTTTAATGACCTCTCTCCTCTGTGATATTTTGAAATATGTGGCAGGTCTGTAGTTCAGATTTAAATTTCAAATGAAGAGACCCCGTCGAGCACAAATCCAATATTCTCACCACCAGTCCGTTGCATCAAAACTCCTGCAGTAAAATATTCCTAAATTGGATCTCAGCATCACCGAATTCATTGCCAAAATTTATATTCATACCCCAGAAAGACCCCCACAGCATTAGTCTCCGATGTCCCCGAATGATTTAGCCGTTTTGTTCCGTCAAATATGAAAAAGTGATTAGAGACGGTATCAGTGGCCCGACATCCTTCTGAAGTCTCCGGTTAAATCGGGGTACCACCCCAAGCGCCGTATCATTCATAATCAGGATGTAAAAAAGGCTGAGGGATTATTAATAGAGACTGAGCCTCCCACCGAACTTCCCTTCACGCCGCAGAAGTCCGCATGCAAATGTGCAATTTAAGGGCTCCACTGTGGGCCCAATGATCTGCAAATAGAGTGTACAGACATGTCCCAAATCCAGCTCCAAATAATGTTTGCCTGATGAGATAAATCCCAACAGAAGCCTTTCAGGCTCTTCGGGAAACGGTTGCTCAAATGATTTTCGTAATGAAATGGATGTTTAAATGTGTTTGAGTGTGACTGCTGTGTAAAGCGTTCTTTAATTCTCTTCTTCTCCATCTCCACAGCATCCTTGCATCCTTTCAGGCCTCTGCTGATTTTGACTGAAACACAAATAAGATCAATCTCGACTGATATGATAAAAACTGCTCAGCAAAGGACCCACGGATCTGGCATAGATTTATCGTTGCCTAAACCCTGATACACCAGCTCACTGCTTTTCTGTATTCAACAGCTGGAGTAGAGTTTGCGGGATTGTTTCTGAATCAATTTGTGAGCTGTTTTTCAACCAACTGTGAGTCGCTGGAGATGTAAGCAACGTTTTATTGTGATGCATTTTAACATGTGATGCATAATGGTCACAAAAATGGAAAGTTTACAAGGTGAAGGATGAGCTTTATACTAGATTTGCCAAAGTTTGCAAGATTATTACCGTCATATTGTAGTTTTGTTTAGTCCATGTAAAATAGTGAGCAACTAGCAAGCAAATCCGTAAATTGAATTTACTGTCCTTGGGTCAGAAATTCTGATCACAAGTCTATACACATCACATTAACAGTTTTTCAATGTAATTGTTTACCAACGACTCTGTGATACAATATATTTCCTGTATACAACTGTGGTTGGTCGCTTAACATGTCAGTCTGGTGGTATCTTTCTAAAGTGAGGCCTGATAAGGCGTCTAAAGGAAGATATTTTCTGATAAAACATCAAATTTCAAGCTTAAGCAATACACACCATGAAATAAAGAGAGTGTGTAACCTGCCGTTCGGACGGGTCGTATAGTGCTGACACCGGCAATAATCTCTCCGTTTTAATATTGCAGTCATTTATCTGCTCTATGGGTGGCTGTCTGCGGGCCGCTTGTGGCCAGACGGACTTGCAAACTGTACATTAACCTTGTGTGCCAGCGTGGCGACCCCTCGTGAACTCTGTCGCCACCGCTTATGTTCAGCCAAAACAGAGCCCGAGAGCGACAACCTGCTCCCACCATGCGTTCACTGATAGTAAATCTGGAAGATATTTACAACCGTCAATGGTTTTACTCGTGCCTGTCTCTTACTCGTGTTGTAAATATACGTAAGCGACACTTGAGATGAAACAAATATGTTTGATGTATTTGCATGTGGCAATAGCTGGCTGCAAAAACACACATCCTTATAACAAGATGCATTTATTTGAGAAGAAAACAACATGTGAATTAATGATTTACTTAAGAAATAACTAATCAGTCTTAATCTCGACATTTTTCTTTTCAAGCAAACCCTTTTGAGGAATATTTTCTGTTCACCTTTATATACCAAATGATCATTTTAAATTTGTATTGTACAGTGATCGTGGTTGTCAATATGTCGTCTTGTTAACCAGTTTAGAGGTTTGACGACAAACACTGATATTGTTTACATGTATCTCACACACGCACGCGCGCACACACACACATACACGAGTGGTCGCAATGGTCTTGTTTAAGTACATATACTATATTAGTATCTTCTACTTTACTTGAGGGAAACTTTGGTGTTACGGTAAACTACTGTGTTTGATCGAAGGACTATCAGGCTCACAATGCTGGCTTTTAAAATCACAGATATCCATAGTTCTTGTAACGTCCCATTTTTCTTTAATCGTTCCTGGTTTTTGGTATTTTGTATTGGGCTGTCTATTGAAAATTGTAATTTGCAGAAGTATTTATGTAATGGTATTTTCTTGTATATTTAACTGTAAATGTTTATAGTACTCTTAAGATCGTCTGTATTTACTATACGTGTGCGTACATATAAATATGCAAGTCTGTCCGTATTTTCAAACGGAAATGTAAGGTATCTTTTGTATTTATTGTATATATTTGTACTTCAGAAATCGTACTAGTGGCCTTTTGTTTCTCCACAAAGACCCTCCGATGTTTAAACGTATAAACTGAGCCTGTAATTTGTGTCAATGAAACCACGACAATGGAGATTTTATAGACAGACTTTATTTTTAATTCTTTCGTGTGTGTGTGACAATGTGGGGCAGTGTTTCTAATGAAGTCTTTGCTGATTCGTCGTATATACAGTATATGAATGTTTTCAATCTTACCACTATGTATATTTATTTGTCGAATATCTATATTCTCGGATGTTGAGTGATAAAGTACATTTGTATTTTTGAAAAGCTGTCAAGTGAGCGTAAAAACCGCGGAAGGTCTCTTGACTATAACAATTATTGTGGTTTATGATCCAGTTGGTCTATTTCAGTGGATTCACCTGTACCAAGCTGTATCAACAAATGTGTTACAATCTCACTTCAATAAACCAGCTAGTTAACTCGTCATTATTAAACTTGTCTGATATATTTATGTAAACTTTAGCTCTCAAATACATTGAACTGTTTTATCAAAGTTGTGAAAAGGTGACCTTTTCTCTGACACTTATCATCTCACACACACAGTATATGAGAGAGCTCTGTTATCATTTTAATTATACTGTCAGACTCTAGATGAACTATTTTATTCCTTAATATGTATGCAAATCCGAACCACCCTATTCAATCCCTGTTCTGTTGGTGTAAATGGTCTTTGAGTTATTTGAAACCACCCAGCTCATTCGCTCACATATTTTTCACCTTCCCTATCTGTCACTGGGATGGTACCCTTTTAAAAAATACACATTTGCATCTAAAGAGTTCATATATTAGTACCTCATATGTACATATTGCTACCAAAGAGTGCATATAAGTACCTTTAAGGTGCATATTGGTTCCAACTAAATGGTAAATACAGTACTGTGCAAAAGTCTTAGGCCACCACCACCAGACTTGTTTTAATGCCCATCCATATTTATTTTTTAATCTATTTTATTAAGTTGGCGTTTTTCAAACATCGTGGACTCCGCCTTTAAGATACAAACAGGAAATATGTCAAAACAAAATATATTTTGTAAGGAATAATTGACGACGGGCCATTGAATTATAAGAAAATAATGCACACCAACAATTAACACTTAACTCAACCGTTTTTTTCAACAGAGTTTCAAAGGACTATAAACAATCCCAAACGAGGCATAAGGGTCTTATCTAGCGAAACGATTGTCATTTTTGACAATAAAAAAAACAAATATACACTTTTAAAGCACAACTTCTCGTCTAGATCTGATCGTGATGCGCCAGCATGACCCCACATAATACGTCATGACATCAAGAGGTCACAGAAGACGAACGCGAAACTCCGCCCCAGTGTTTACAAGTGTGTTGAAAGAGGACCGTTCCTACGTTGTTGTATGTCAACTGATACTAATTAATGTCTTCGTGTCAGTTTATTGTTTACAATGGTCCGCAAATGTACGTTTTATATATGTAACACGTGACCTCCCTACGTCACTACGCATTTACGTTAGGTCGCGCTGGACCGGACCTAGACGAGAATTTGTGCTTTAAAAGTGTATATTTGTTATTTTTCTTGTCAAAAGAAAGACCCTTATGCCTCGTTTGGGATCGTTTATAGTCCTTTGAAACTCCGTTGAAAAAAACTGCTACGTGTTGAGTTAAGTGTTAATTGTTGGCGTCTATTAAAGTCCATTAAAATGTGAAAAATTAGGTGTGCGGTCCACAGAAAAACAATCAACACCCACAGAACATCTCCCAGCCAATCAGAATGCAGCACCCAACAGACCCGTGGTATAACAGGACTAAATTTCTTCTTTAGGCATCGTCAGAGGTCACACTAAACACATCTTGAGCGTTTTTGAGCAGAATGAAGTAAAAAGACAAATATCTTTAAAATGAGAAATTAGGATTTAATTTGATTTAGGTTTCAGAGATCCTGCAGTTTTCTGCTATTGCTCAAGTGGAAGGGGAGTTTACTCTAAAAACTTCATTTTTATACAGTTTTTTATACTATATACACATTTCCTGTATTTTCTGGATGTATTCTGTTAAAGAGACTGAGAAATAATTATATATGATCACTATAACATTGCAAAAACAACAAATCTAATTCTGGCATGGTGGCCTAAGACTTTTCTGGCAGATTGTTGAGTGGTTTAAACCAAGCAAGAGTAGCATTTATCCTTTAAACGGACAGATGTGAATGTCACAGGTTTTCAGTGAAATTTGCTTCCCTTTGCCCTCGAGGGACAGTTTACTACTTTCCGCTCATCAGATATTGACACTGGTTGTCGCTTTGTAAGTTGGTTGAACAAATGCTCTCTGTAGCTGTCGGTGTTAATGAATGAACCCTTCTCGTGATGTTGAAATGGTCCTTTAATCACAGTTCACACACTTTAGCTGATTAATGTTCTTGACATGTGTTGATAGGTCAACATGAAGAAAATGCGTGAGCCTTTTATTAGGATTATTGATGAGCTGTCTGTTACCCATTGGTTTCGGAATGCACCCATTAATGAAGAAAATATTTTTTTACGAATATGTCTATATCATTTTGGGTTCTAATGTGTCATTTTGACACTTAATATATGCAGTATCGTGGATTTATCAGAAAGAAATGAGCACTAAATTCCCTATGAAATCCAAAAAATCTTATTTTTTAAAGCAAATTGCAGTGTTTATTATAAACAATTTATAGTTGTAGTTGGGTGTGTGGTGAGGGTAGCGTCGGCATGGGGGAAAACGCAGCAAACATTGTGTGTATTTGAATGACAAAAATGTCGTATTGCGAGTCATTGACACCTGCCAACCAGCAACGGTACGTTGCAAAATTTACTGCAATAGCTTATGATTACCCTTATTTAATTATAAACTGGGTCAATGACCCAACCAAATGGTTTTCCCCCATGGGCTAAATTCACATCACGTGACGGGCCGTTCCCGGGGGCGTTCCCAGACTAACCGCCTGTATGTATAAACTTCAATCAAAATCTAAAATTGTACTTCCAGCCTCTTGTGGCGATCCGTCTTTGATGACGTCAACTAGACAGTTTGGCCGGGAGCATCCATTAACAGTCAGTTTGATGCCAGTTTCATTTCTGAATGAAACGCCTACTTTACTATATCCAGTCAAAACATAGTGGAAAACACAAGCCACACCCACTATTTTTTCTAAGGGAAAACACCACAGTTTTTCAGTGTTTTACTGTGTTTTTACATCAACTTGGTTGAATTGGTACATACCTTTCTTTTTTCAATGTGTGCACTTTTGATTTTCGTGCGGAGCTTTGTGGATGTGTTGGCATTTGGCCTGGCCCCATTCATTCCTATGACTCCAAACAAAAGTTTTATATTGTGCCACCATACTTACTCATGTAACTACTCATGTAACAGTCTTTAAACAGGGAAAACATGGTGGCTTATAAATGCATCCCTGTTTGGGGCCATAGGAGTGGGTGGGGCTGGGCTGAGTGCTGGCACATTCGCGAGGCCCTATAAAAAGATTAAAAGTACACGCATTGAGAAAGGAAAGATATGTATTAATTGATCTGGGTTAGGAACATAGTAAAATGTTGAAAAACGGTGGTGTTTTCCTTTAATCTTTTCATGAAGAAAATTTGAACACCTTGGATTTGTTTCTGATCTGATCTCAGCTCCATTTTTCTTTTTATAGAAAAGGAACGATTGGTTCTTACAGACAGGGGCCGTATTTAAACCTTAACAATGGAGCAAATGGGGCTGATGCCAGTTATAGCTTTGACTCGGTGGCTTTAAAAATGAATAATTACGCATTAGTCTCTTTCTCATCATTATGGATTGGTCCCAGAACAGCACCATCATTAAGTTACCGTATTTTTCTGTCTTTATAACAGACGGCAATCAAACACAATAGAGTAGCTATAGGTGTGATTTTTCGTAAATTGGCCCTTAGGAGCACTTTTACTTCACTGCTCTTTTAACATGAACATAGATTTCTGCGAAATCAGATTTATAAATACAGATCATTCTGTTCCCTGCTACTCAGCTTGCTTTTTTACTTTGTTAACCATTTAAATTTTGCTGCTGAACACCATGGCACTATACCAGCATTAACCTGGCTGAACAAACATTGATGTTCTTTTCAGCACGATTTATTATTAAAGAGCACCTATTGTCTGATTCATTATTTGAAATTTCCTTTGCTGTTTAAGTGTGTATTACATGTTAACAATATGCAAAAGGTACAAACCCCAAAGTTAACAAGTTGTCGCAAGTTATCGTCTCCAACATAAATCTCTTTTCTTGGACTACAACAAACACACAAATTTAAGGCAACAGTTTGCTTCCTGAGATTGGTGATGTAGACAAGACCGACATTATCATAATTACTCCCGCTTCAGACTCACAGCCTGTAAGTTAACTCCTGTCAGCATTGCATTGTAAGCGAATTTTTCAAACATGGTATAGAGCGTCACATTTCAGGCTGACGTCAGGGTATTCAGGCCAATCACAATGTACAGATTGTCTGGCCAATCAGGGACACAGTGCTTTTCAAATCTGTGTGTTTCAGGAAGAGAGTGAAATCTGGAGCTACAAAAATGTATGATATGTGGAAAATAATGTGTTTTTAACCATAAACCACACAAACACATTCTATTATACCAAATAAACAAAATAATGTTGTTTTTAGCAATTAAAAAGGTGCTTTTTAAGTGACTTTCAGAATTGTTTTGGAGTAGATGAGCAGACAAGCCAAGCTGCAAGGAGAATTCACCCGGAAAACACGGAGCTCATGTAAACAAAATGAACACACAAACTGTTACAACAACCATATCCTGCTACAGAACATTCTTCAGCTGTGGGGTCATGACCGCAAACCCCAGGGGTCTTAAATTTTCAGTCAATGTACTTCATGGGAAAGTCATGTCATCTAATCTAAGCTCACTTAAAGCAATGAAATGTCTATTAACTAGTGTTAATGCCCACAACTATTGCATAAGAGTTATTCTGTGACTTTTAGTTGTATGTGTATGTATTTTCCTAAAGCCTAACAGTTCACTTATACTGTATATCTTTATATACATTTATTATAAATTTATTATAAGTCTTTCTCTTCTGGGAAAACAGATTCAATTCCATTTGTCCGCAAAAAAGCATAACATTAGTAAAACTGTAAGAAAGAAGATAAGTGTATGTATTTTCTTACAGATAATTATAAATAGATTTTTTATGTAATATTGCTACCGAATCAGGCCAACCTGTAAAAGTAAAATTATACACAAAAAATGCAGCGTGATGTTTAAACAACTTGGTTTTCCAAGTCAATTTAACTATTTAAAGTTTTTACCTGTGATCAATTGACATAACTTATAAAAACAAGTTGAAATTGTTTAACTTAATTTGTTAAGGTAAAGTTACATAAAAATAAAAAAGTACGTTATGTGGTTGCAGAGTTAATTTGACTTAAATATATTAGTTGACTCCAAAAATTGTTAACTAATATTGTTGAGTTCAATTGACTTTAGGTAACCATATAACTTACCTTTTTAAGTTGAGCGAACCTTTTTTACAGTAAAATGATGTATGTTCTGCAAATGAAATGAATCCACAGTACAGACACAGTAGAAAAGCTCTTTGTTGAGACATACGTGCACCCTGCTGTCCTGAGACAGAATACACCTGTCCTCCAGACTCACATTGAAGGTTACAGTGTTCAGACTGACACATTTAATGTCAGCATCTTTCCTTCCAGACTATTAACCAGAAAACAACAGCCATTTTCCCTTAAACCAGTAATAATATCTTTACTGCAGTTTTTTATACTTTTCTTTTATTTAATATATAGATGTATAGCATTAATACATTATGATGGAAAAATAACTTTTTCTTAGCTGCCAACAGATGACATACTGTTAAAAGCACAGGAGAAGGTGAAAAATTGATCTGTATTCGTGTTATTTTCATTGCCGACTCTAAATGCTGTACAGAGGGACCAATACATTACACCTGACAGAAATAGTCAACAGTGGGCAGAGAGGGTTTTAAGAGCCCACTTTGTGTACAGCACCAGAAAAATACAAAACACTGACACATAGGTCACATACACTACACGTCAAAGCAGGTGAAGAAGTATTGATTTGGAAAGATAAGCTAAGGGTACCAGCGAAAAATAAATACAAAAAATACCAAATCGTCAGAATTTCATCAAATGAAATAGACTTGCTATATATCATTGTCTGTCACCTTCACTGCTCCCCAAAGCAATTAGTTTGTGATGCCTCTGTGGACAGTATACTGGAGAAATACTTTGTCTTTGTAAAGATAGTAAACCTCAAACATGCTGCAATGAATACAGCGAATAAATATTGGCATAATACAACAACAATGCTACAACATGTCAGCCTAAATCATGCATTTGGGTTTTCTCATAAACCACGACATCACACGGTAATCCCACGGTTACCATGGAGACCCAGGTCTCTCTCCTCACCGCATCCCATGTAATTAGTGGATGATCACACCTTGACAATACTCTAAATCTGATGGGGAAAATGAAATCTGCAGAATGAGGTGAATGTAAATGTCACATTAAAAACAATTAGAGAGGTTCACAGAAGAACAAACGTAAATAAGACTGATTAAACATAATGATTTAACTCTTTATGAAAAGCACATGACTAAACTAAACTAAAATAGTTTTGTGTGATTTTATTTTACACATATAAGGTTTTGAGTTTTTTCATTCTGTTTTGTGTTATAAGATCCTAAAGAACCTTCCACATCTTTGTTGTTGTTATCTAGACAGCAATGAGATAAAATGGAGAGAAAATTTAAATCTTTAGTTTCAGAAAATATCTCACCGTTGTCTTAAATTGTGATCAGAGTTACAAATCTCTACACCCTCAGAAATATAAGGTACAAAAGTTGTCACTGCGACTGTGCCTTTCAAAAATATCCTAATATGTATAATTTAGGTACAGATATGTAGGTACCAGTATGTACCTCTAAGGTTCCAATGTGTAGCTTTGAGGTACATTTTAGGCACAAAAGTGTACTTTTTGAAAAGCGTACCATCCCAGTGACAACATTTTTATCCTTTTTTTCTGAGAGTGTTCAATGAAATCAGAAAATATTGATTACGCTATCCACAAAAAGTCTGTCAACATTTTTTGTGTACCTTTATTTATCCTAACTTGTATTGAAAGTGCAGTGGTGTTATAACTTTTTCTTTGTCATACAGCACTTTCAATAACCTTAGTTGTGTAATTCAGAGTAAATCACATACTTACTGTAGTACTACTACTACTAATAATAATAATTCCAATTTGGTACTGTATCCACATACTGTACTGTAAATACGCTACTGTTTGTTAAGCTTGTCACAAATTATGTCAGGGATGGGCAACTTCGGTCCAGGAGGGCCAGTGTCCTGCAGAGTCTGGACTTCATTACCCATGATCCCTCACCTGATCGTCATTATCATCAGCACATCTGCCAGCTATTGTAATCAGTCACCTATATATACTCTGTTTGTCCTCCTCACTTTGTTGGTCATTGAAGTTCCAGTCTTGTCATAATTAATAAAAGTATCATTTGATTTATTACCTCAGTCTTCATCTCAGCTTTATCCTGCACCACAGCCTGACAGAATGACCAACCAAAACAAGATTACCAGCACCCATTCTCCATAGGACACAAAGATCTTCACCATTTTCCAGGATGGCTGGCCTCTGGAGGACTATGTGCTGAAATTAACGGACAATGCCCATCAGGTGAGCTGGAGGGATTCAGCTCTCAACAAAGGCATTAGTTTGGTCTTCAGTTGTTGGTTTCGTCCGATCTAATTGAAAATGTCCTTTATTGATTTCTTAAATTATGTTCTCCAATTAAACGGCTCTAATTAAGGGATTGATATTGTTCCTGAGAACAAATTGAATGTTGATGATCCAGTCCCAAACCAAAACCACCCTCCAGTTCACCACAGCCATCACCCAGTGCCTTCCACCTCATCCTACCTTCACCAGTGCCCTGTTCTTACCTCTGAGATCCACAAACCTCTTCACCAGATGGCCGTCACCACTTCTGCATCTGTTCCCCACAAGACAAAGACTCATTCCTTTGTTTCCCATGAGCTTAAGACTCGCTTATCAGTTCCCATCGAACCTGGTGGTCGGCATACTGCACAGACTCAAACTGAGCTTGATGAAATAGATGTCACGTGAGCAACCTGTCTGACATTGTAAGTCTTCTAATAGCTGTGCCAAGATAAATCTGAATCACCCATAGACAGTAAAAGGATCATTGTTGAACAATTTTGCCCTGTTGCTTTTATGGACTCTCTATGGGCTTCTTCCTTGAATTTATGCCTCCATGTTCACCCGATTGCCTCATAAACCGTAAAAGATTTCCTGCGAGCTTCTCATCCTGTCCATACGGTAATTTCTCTACTGTGCGACAAGAGCGTCGCAGGTTATGACGCAATCTTTAGCCTGTTTTTACAAAAACTGCTTCTACTGGGCTATAACGTAAGATACAAGGTAATGAAGCATTTTATACATTTTCGTGTTTCTTTAGAATGCTAACAGCAGGTGGGGGTCCGCTAATCAATGGCGGAACCCGGGGAAGCTTCAATAAAATATGAAACCCTGCCCCCCTGGTTCCCAGCGAGCTGAAGACTCACTTATCTCTGCCACGCAAGCTAAAGACTCGCTCCTCTGTTCCCAACAAGCTAAAGACTCGCTCCTCTATTCCCCGTGAGATGAAGCAGCAAGGCATGATGTCTAGTCTGGAGGATACTCCAATGGTCTTTGTGCAGACGGCCAGAATACAGAGTCCGGTTGGGTACGGTTCCATGTTCCCTCTTGCTTTGGAGGGATGTCCATGGCCCTGTGGTGTATGTGGTCTGAGTATTGCTCCTCAGTTTCCTGTGAGTACACTCAACCCAACAAACATGAATCGCCTGAATCACCTGAATCGTCTGTTTCACCTGAATCACCTGTTTCACCTGGTTCACCTGAGTCGCCTGTTTCACCTGGTTCACCTGAGTCGCTGGTTTCACCTCATTCACCCAAGTCACCTGTTTCCTCTGGTTCACCCGAGCACCCTGAAAACTCTGCCCAACCAAAGATGCCCGTTTTCGGACTCCTTGAACTCTCTGCCTGGCGCAAGATGGCCGCTCCCAAATTCCCTGAACACTCGGTCTGTCCCAAAGATTTTTTTTGGGGGGGGGGCATACCACTACGGTCGCAGTGACCGTGAGCTCTTCATGCTCACCTGTTCTCAAAGTCACGGTCACTGTGACCATTGGTGCCCTGCTGGCGCCTCCAGGACCTCCCATCCTGCTGGTGCCTCCGACGCCTCCTGTCCTGCGGGCGGCTCCAGCGCCCTTCTGTCCTGCCGGTGTCTCCAGCTCCTGTCAGCGCTTCCTGTCCTGCTGGCGCCGCCGGCGCTACATGTCCTGCCGCCGCCTCCGGCGCCTCTTGGCCTGCTCGGGCCTCCAACTTCTCCTGTCCTGCCCGCGCCTGGATGCGCCTTCCGGGAGGGTGGGAGTATTTTCACACCGTCATTCTCATTGCCCTCATGTTTTTCCTCTGTATTCACCATCTGGACTTCATTACCCATGATCCCTCACTCTCCCTCACCTGATCGTCTTTATCATCAGCAAACCTCCCAGCTATTGTAATCAGTCAACTCTGTTTGACCTCACTTTGTTGGTCATTGTTAATGTTAGTGTTATGTTCCAGTTTAAGTTCCAGTCTTTGCCATATCAATAAAAGTATCAGTTCATTTATTACCTCAGTCTTCATCTCACCTTCATCCTCCACCACAGCCTGACAATGTCTTTAGGGTATAATATTGTACCCCAAAAAGTACAGCATTTCAAGGTGTTGTATACACATTAAGGTATCAAACTGAACCTTTAAGGGTACCACCCCTGATGGGGTACCTTTGTACCTTTTTTCTGTCAGTGAGTAATGGTCTCTATTATTGTTTTTGGTTAGTCTTACAGTAGTTGCAGAATTTAAACTGAGCATTGCAGACTTCATCTAATCATTAAGCTTTTAAGATGGTGATACTTTGCCACAGTGACCTGAGAGAAGCACAGCTGCAGTGGAGGAGTCACTTCAGATCAGGTCTAAGGACGTAATGGATGTTTCAAGTCTCAGTACTGAAGCTGTGTCAATGGAGCCCACTTCCAAACTGTTTTGTTGTAGATTCATAAGGCGTTGCATCCCTCTGGTATATAGAGAGGAGCTTTACCACATCCTGTGCATGACTGGACCATTGGTATGAACTTTCTTTCTCTTTTTCACACATTTAAAACTATAATAATGATTATGCATAGTTGCCTATAAATTATTTTAAATTAGATTTAGATTGAAAAGCAAATTATAAAGAATGTGCTTATTTGTGTAAGTATACTGTAAATACTTCAGTCTGTCATTATAGGTCACGTCACGTATTCTGAATTTTCTTCTGCCATTTGTAATAACAATGTTTTGTGGTCGTCTGGGAAACACTATGCTGGCTGGTTATGGGATGGCTTCAGCTGTGAGTTTTTTATTTTTCCTCTATGTATTTGCACAAATAAAGCCAAAGCATCCATGTATAAAATGCATAAGTTAGCTCATTGTTAAAATGTTCAGACCATGAAAGTTCAGTTTTGAATGCTTTGACGTATCACACTGGTTTTGAAGTCGGGGTTTTGAAGTCGTTCAGAGTATAGCATTGTTATTCTTATTTCAGACTATAAACATCACAACAGCGGCTACAGGAGGAGGCCTGGCATTAGCAGCTAATACTCTAATATCTCAGGTAAAAAGAGTTATGCAAGGAAAAACATTTAAAATATGTTTATTTTAAATGTAAAATATATTTTGAAAATATATTTAGGTATATATTATAAGTATATTATTTACCTTTAGTAACATATACAGGTGCTCGTCATGTAATTAGAATATCATCAAAAAGTTGATTTATTGCACAAATTCCATTCAAAAAGTTAAACTTGTATATTATATTCATTTATTACACACAGACTGACATATTTCAAATGTTTATTTCTATCAATTTTGATGATTATAACTGACAACAAAGGAAAATCCCAAATTCAGTATCTCAGAAAATTAGAATATTGTGAAAAGGTTTAATATTGAAGACACCTGGTGCCACACTCTAATCAGCTAATTAACTCAAAACACCTGCAAAGGTCTTTAAGGGCTCTCATTCGAGTTCTGTAGGCTACATAATCATGGGGAAGACTGCTGACTTGACAGTTGTCCAAAAGACGACCATTGCACCTTGCACAAGGAGGGCAAGACACAAAAGTTAATTGCAGAAGAGGCTGGCTGTTCACAGAGCTCTGTGTCCAAGCACATTAAAAGAGAGGCGAAGGGAAGGAAAAGATGTGGTAGAAAAAAGTGTACAAGCAAAAGGGATAACCGCTTCCTGGAGAGGTTTGTGAAACAAAAATTTGGGGGAGATTCACAAAGAGTGGACTGCAGCTGGAGTCAGTGCTTCAAGAACCACTACGCACAGACATATGCAAGACATGGATTTCAGCCTTCGCATTCCTTGTGCCAAGCCACTCTTGAACAACAGAGTCAGAAGCGACTCGCTTGGGCTAAAGACAAAAAGGACAGGACTGCTGCTGAATGATAAAGGTAAATTTGCATTTGCTTTGACAATCAGCGTCCCAGAGTCTGGAGGAAGAGAGGAGAGGCGCACAATCCATGTTCTTTGAGGTCCAGTGTAAAGTTTCCACAGTCTGTGATGGTTTGGGGTGGTCCACTTTGTTTTATGAGGTCCAAGGTCAACACAGCCGTATACCAGGAAGTTTTAGAGCACTTCATGCTTCCTGCTGCTGCCAACTTTATGGAGAGGCAGATTTCATTTTCCAACAGGACTTGGCACCTGCACACAGTGCCAAAGCTACCAGTACCTGGTTTAAGGCCAGTATCCCTGCTCTTAATTGGCCAGCAAACTCACCTGACATTAACCCCATAAAGAACATCTATAGGATATTGTGAAGAGGAAGATGCGATATGCCAGACACAACAATGCAGAAGAGCTGAAGGCCACTATCAGAGCATATAACACCTGAGCAGTGCCACAGACTGATCGACTCCATGCCACGCCGCATTGCTGCAGTAATTCAGGCAAAATAAGCCCCAACTCAGTATTGAGTGCTGTACATGCTCATACTTTTCAGCTGGCCAAGATTTCTAAAAACCCTTTCTTTGTATTGGTCTTAAGTTATATTCAGATTTTCTGAGATGCTGAAGTTGGGATTTTCTTTAGTTGTCAGTTATAATCACCAAGATTAAAAAAATTAACATTTGAAATATATCAGTCTGTGTGTAATGAATGAATATAATATACAAGCTTCACACTGTAAAAAATACTTTGCTGCCTTAAAATTTTTCATTTTCAGTCATTTCAACTTACTATTATTTATCTTGACTAGAGATTGACTCTGTTATAACTACAGGTGAGTTGTTATTACTTATAAAATTAAGTTGACTTTTCTCAACTATATTTTATAAGTTGTGACAACTCATCTCTGTTGACATGACTTGTAAATCTGAGTTGATTTAACAAAAAATTTTAAGGAAGCAAAGTATTTTTTACACTGCACTTTTTTATGGAATTAGTGAAATATATCAACTTTTTCATGATATTCTAATTATATGACCAGCACCTGTATTTCAAAATGTATTCCAGGGGCAACAAATAGCCTACATTTCTAATTTTGGAACCCATATAGATTTTTTTTTGTCGGGCTTAAATATAAAACATTAGTGTATAAAGTTTAAGTACAAAATGTATAAGGAAGTATTAACTGCAAAAGTATAAGTATTTTGCAGTTAAAATATATTTCATTTTAATCTTTTCAAACTTGTTATGTTTTCATTGTAACATAAAATGGCCAAAAAATATATTGGTGAAAAATACATTTTTGTAAACGTATTTCAAAATGTATTTTCAGTACATATTATTTGGCTGTTTTTTGTATATTTTAAAACTATATTTAAAATTATATTTGAACATATATTTTTACCATATGGAGATTGCAGCGAAAACACTCGCTATGCACCTCAACGCGTCTTCGCACAAGTTGAAAACTCGAGTAAAAAATTTGCTTGACACAAAGTTCAATCCCGCAAGTAATCTAAAGCGAGAAACCCAATGCTTTGCCTTTGGCGTGTATACAGCATAAGTGACCATACAAGTGTGTGTTGGTGTGTGTGTGTATGATTTAAATAATACATTTGAGCCCCTGTTCTTTCAGACCTTTGGTGGGAAAAACATGTTGCGTGTTGGTGTCATCCTTCAGAGAAGCGTCTTGATTCTCCTACTTTTCTGTCTGCCCTGTTGGGCTTTACTCATCAACACCCGTCCCATTCTTCTTCTGCTGGGTCAGGACCCAGAGGTGGCCAGGTGACTCATTCATTGCTTATTCAACTAGAGATGTGGAGTTGCTAACCTAGATACAAATTGTATAGCTCAAAAATAAAGACAGACATAAATGTGTCAAGCAGTGGCGGATGCAGAACGTGACATATGGGTGGGCATGGATTAAGTCCGGGTGGGCCTAAATCTATGGGTGTCACTTTTGAATAAGAAACTATAACAAGTCTATAAAATTCGTCAAAACTTCAGAACACTAATTTAAACAGCATACACACACACCCGAACTGCACGTCACATTTTTGACATTATTGATACTTTAAATTGTAATACAACGTGACATTTATTAAGCCTTTTTGGTCATAGCCTACAAAAAAGAACCTGCACACACTGACAGGAAATATAAATGAACCAAAAAAAAAACTTATACTTTTTTAAATAGCCTATTAAAGTTTTTAAATAAATACGGCTACTAAATGCTTAAAATGAAGCTTCTAACATCATATTCTCTTCATGCAAATCACTAAAAATATATTTTCGTTCTCACATATTTAAGTTAACTTACTAAATAAAAAAAGAAAAAGGGAATTGCTAGAATAATGTTAGACTCTGAGGTTAAACGAAATGACAAATAAAGAAACATTTAATATACTTTTTGATGAGCACAAGAGCAAGCCTACTCGTGAAGAGCGGAGCCGAGGAGCGCGCATATCAGACGTGAACGAAAGGAATAATGAATTTAATGCTTTCACTTCATTTCCTGACAGTTTCACTTGTTAGTGAGGATACTAATGGCTAACAATATGACGCCGAATTACATACAACATAATTACCTAATTAAATCTGAGAGAATGCAAACACATTACAATATTTTTTCCTCCGCCCGACGGCCAAGGCGCAGATACATTTTTGTAGCCTGACAGGAATTCGCCATAGCCCGTAATGGACGTCGGGCAAGCGATTTTGCGAGGTTTGTGTAGTAGAAAGTCTTTCTTTAAAGTGAATTTCGTTTTGTATAAATTGTATCTTAATATTAATCAATGTTTGATCAAACAATTGCCTCGATTTAATAAATAAGAAGCAAACCAAGAACGTCTGTGGTGTGGATTGAAGTGAACCCACTATATTTCCGCAGCCTACGTCTTTCTGCTTTAATGCATTTCTTAAATTAATGTCTCAATTACACAGTAGGCTTATAGGTTGTTATGATAGGCTATTTGTTGCTTAAAAGCAATAGGCTATATTGTATAAAGTGTAGCAATAAGCTACCCAGTCTCCGTGGCGTGACTTATAGTGCTGCTATATCGCTATATCAAACAACATCACTGTGATCAGATGTTTTCTTTCTATTTTTTACCCCGCTGTCATATTTGTTGTGTGTTTATGTTACTGAGAGGAAAGCGCGCAGCACATATTTATAACGTGTTGTTATTCAAAATACGTTTCCCACTTGCTTGCAAAAAAAAGTTCTCAAAGTGATCAGGGCTGAAAGCTGCTCGGGAATATTTTTCTCATTATAACAACTGCTTTAATAGTTCTTAAATAGTTATCAGGCTTACTTATAATTTTACTGTTTTTAACATAACATGCAATAGATAAAATACACCACATAAAGTAGTATACATGTCTAACTATACACAGTAGTATTTTTTTTACATTTCTGATTGGGCGGGCCAGCTATCAATCTAGGCCTGCCCAGGCCCGCCCATAGCTCCGCGCCTGGTGTCAAGGGACTAACATTCGTGAGGATTTTGTATGTGCTCTATGATGACTACTGTACAACAGCTTTATGTAAAAAAAATGTATTTGTAGTTCCTGGTTTTTCTAGTTTTTCAGCTATGCTACTTTTCAAATGTTGTAAATGAATATAATAGATCATTCATGTTTTCACCTTAATGGTTTTTATGAGCACACAGATGTATCTCAGGAATAGACATTTCCCTATAGGAATAAAATAACATCTCTAGCCATCATCTCCATTTTATAAATTGATAGACAGAGTTGCTACATTCCAGGTAAATGAGGCATTTTAACGTGTCCAGACAGACACACTTCACACTTGATTCACAGTAGATGTCATACAGAATGAAATGAAATTTGCAGTGAAGATTTATTTCTGTTGTGTTATAATTCTTAAGATCCTCCCTTAAATTTTTTTCTGGGCACCTGTTGGTCTATTTCATGGTAACAAATGTGTTTCTTTATAGGATAGCTCAACTCTATGTGTTTTTTTACCTGCCAGCTGTTCCTGTGAGTCATAATAAATTGCATCATTTCCTCTTGTGTGCAAAATGATATTATTTACTTTATGATATATGATACATTACATACAGGTCAAAGACGAATAATGATAACTAAGATAAACACATGTGTCAAGCAATATTTCTCAATAATCAACTTTTGATAAATCTCTTTCCTGTTACTTTTCACAGGCTATGTTTTTATATCAGCTGCAAGTCGCCTATCTCCAAAATCAGGTATACAGTTTATGTCTTTTAATCGATAACCACCTCGACCAAGATTCCCATAATTATTGCTGTATGGCTCATCTTCACTAGCAACAATTTTCATAATGTATAGATTATGATGACCTATGCAATACAATGCCAAAGCAGTGACTGTTAACCCAAATGATACTTATGTCAGTTTTGGGCATGCAGGGTGTGATCTTGCCTCAGATGTATGCAGCCATTGTGGCCAATATTGCTAATGTTGGAACAAACTACATTCTTCTTAACTGGTTGGACCTTGGATTATAGTATGTATAAGAGACTTTCAGCCTGGTCATTTATTCACTGTATGTTTGTAGATTACCAGGGTACTGGTCAGGGTTCATCTGTTAAAGTACTGTACAAGTGCTGCATTACATCTAAAAGGCTTTTCTATTCTCTGGGTTTTAGTGGCTCCGCTGCTGCTAACAGCCTCTCCCAGATCTATATTTGTGGTCTCCTGTATTTGTATATTCGCTGGAAGAAGTTACACATTGACACGTGGGGAGGTGAGCAACAAACCGATAAACCAGAATGCAGACATGCAAGATCACGTCTATAATACTAATAAAGCAATTGATGTGCATAACACATTTTGTAAACATTAGACCACCATGTTAAAATAGCCGATTTTACCACAAAAATAAATATTTAGTTGAAAGTAGTACTACATTTAGTATAAATGTTTTTTTTGGTTTACTGTAAGGTGGGTGAATTTCTTTGTAACTTATCCATTTAAATAATATTAAGTCTTAAAGTTCTGCATAAATAAGGGCGTGGACACTTGAACGACAGGTTAACTGACGCTGCTGTCACTACCATCAAGCGAGGCATCATGATTTTAGCAACCAGGCACCTCAGCTCCACCCATGTCCCACTTCTTTGCCCATTTTTGGTTAACCATCAGTGGCGCATGGCGACGCGCTGCCAAGATGTCAACAGCCGGCTCCGCCAACTACTGGCTTAAAAAAACTCTGTATGGGTGACATCACAGATACTACGTTTATATTTTTTTACAGTCTATGGTTTCATTATAAACATAAAAAAAACATTATGTTGGAAATTTTCATCCAAGACATCAAATAAATATCAAAAACCAAACGGAAATATTAGATCTGAAAAAATGGTTTCAAGCTGTCATTGGGACGGTGCACTTAAAAAGGTCCTAATAACATTAGATCCTGTTAAGTACCAATTTTGTTATCAAAATGTACCTTTGAGGTACTAATCTGCACTCTTTGGCATTATTATGTACCTTCGTGACAAAAATGGTTTGGCAAGATGTTTTAAAAGCATGCATCAGGTTTACTTTAATGCACATTGTATTTATGTTAATTTTATGCTATATAATATTTTATGAAAGTTAAGACTGAATGGACCTAAAAAAAAAGGTCAAATGGTGTAACCGCCAATTGCCCCAAAGAATCAGAAATATTAAATATTTTATCCACCTTGATGGCAAGCGTAATCATCAAAAAAAGAAAATTCATTTAAAAATATAATTTTATTAGTTATTTCTAAATGTAAATTTCAATGCATTTTTGTAATATTTGCTGACACTGAAAATGGCTCTGTTTTCTAAATAATCTTTGACAGATGATGTAAAACTGTATGTAAAAAATCATATTACACTAAACTAAATGATTTTATTTTATTCCACATTTTTATGAATATATTTATATTTTTTACATTTAAGAAAAAAATACTAGTGACACCAATTGACACAGACCGGTTACACCACATTGACATTTTTGCAGTTATCCCCCAAATATTCTTTCAAAATGAAATAAAACCAGAAATTTTAGACTTGGTCCTCAAAAAGGAGAATGTTTGCAAGTAATCTGCAAATTTATTTTGAAATTTCATCTCTTTTACATTTAATTGAACCATATAGACACAAAATAATTAATGTCACATCATTGACCCATTTTTGATGTGTGTATGTGCAATTTCCGTATCTGCAATCTGTTTCTCTGTCTATTATAGGCTGGTCATGTGAATCACTTCAGGAGTGGGATGGATATATGAAACTGGCCATCCCCAGTACAATGATGTTCTGCTTTGAGTGGTGGATATATGAGGTTGGGGGTTTCTTAGCAGGTGCCGAAAATCATCATTTACATTGATATACAAAACTCTGACTTTAATTTATTTCTTTAATGCCTGTACAAACAAATAATAATGTCCTGCAGTTAAATAAATGTTGTCTTGATGGAGTTTTAGGTTAGTAATTGCATGATTGCTACAGGAAACTGCTGAGGTCTATTGTAAGCTTATGTGAAGGATTTAGGCCATTTCGATGTTTTATAATGCTATCAAACACATTCATTTGTGCCCATCTATTTCAGGCATGCTGAGTGAGTTGGATCTGGCAGCTCAACATGCAGTTATTATGCTGGCTTTTATAAACTACATGGTAATTAAACCCCCAATTTTTTCTTAATTATGAAGTTCCTCAAGGAACAGTAAAATGCCCCCAAAGACACTTAATCTGGACACATAATCTATCATCTATATAAAGCAATTTCACACAAAAAAATGAACAGAATTGATTTACTACACTTGCAGTTTCCGCTGGGGATTCAAGGCGCTGCATGTGTTCGTGTAGGTAACGCACTTGGAGCTGGAGATACTGCTGGTGCAATCCGCACCTGCAAGGTGTCGCTCACCTGCACAGGTTTACAAACCCTTCATTTCCATGGGTCAGGGATGGGCGGGGCATATCATAAACATTATTTCCTTGACTCATGAATATTAATGAGCTGAAATGAGGTTTGTTTTTAGAGTACCACGTACATTTTTAATCGTCCTGCTTCTTTTTCAGCTCTCTTGGCTGTTTTGCAAGGTCTTGTGTTAGTAGGGACAAAATCAGTGATTGGTTTCTTATTTACATCAGACAGGTAAATCTTTTCTCTTGTTTAATCAGATATATAGACATACTTCACACCTTTCTTTACTAATACATGTGTCTTATTTGTAGGCATATTGTGGCGCTTGTTTCCAAACTCTTGAATGTCTACTGTGTACTTCAGTTTTTTGATGGTCTTGTTGTAAGTATTCCTCTCTTCTAGTGCTGATCCATGTTGGTTTATGGTGGTTTGGTTCCGGTCTAACTTCATTATCAAAACGAAGTCCAGTTTAAACTTAAAGATAAAAAGCCTGGTAGACACCAGCACCTCAGCATCTCCCGCTATTAAAATTAATGCTATGTTATAATAGTTTGCTTAATTTTAAAATGCTTTATTTTCTCTTTAAGTGTGTCTGTATGGGTATTCTCCTGGGGTCGGGTCAGCAGAAGATTGCCGCTGTTGCTAACTTCTTTGGGTATTACTGCATTGGACTTCCACTCGGCATTGCTCTCATGTTTGCAGCAAAATTAGACGTTGTTGGTTTGTTGGTTATTCTTTATTTTTGCATTCAGTGATTAGTAATTCAAATAAATTGTCATTCAGTCTAAACTCCTATGACCTCTTCTTCTGGCCACAGTGTTACCATCTGCTTTAAATCATAATAGTGTTGGCCTGAAGCATGTAGTGAACATGAATGGAAATGGCACAGGTCCCTGTTGAGTTGCAAAAATGTATTAGAAACAACAAAAACAGTATATGTTTTTTGTTATGAGATAACAGCTGTCTGACAGGAGTGTCCTTTCTCACTATTACAGGCTTTTGGCTGGGGCTGCTCATCTGTGTATGTGTACAGTCCAGCTTTTTCATTGCAGTTATTTTTAAACTTAACTGGGAGAGACTGACTGAAGAGGTAGGTCGAGATTCTTATGAAGCTTGCGAAGAAGCACTGTAATATTTTTTTTGTCATTTAGTTTTCTGTAACTTTTACTTGTTTGTGTTTAAGGAAATATTTCAGCCCCAAAAGCACTAAATTGCAAAAAAGCTATCTACAGTATTTTTTTATAATTAATCTTATACCACAGGGCTGATTGGTTGGGAAATGTCCCACGGGGATGCATTATTTTTTGTTAAACTCACACCTGACCTGTCAAATGTCTTAAAATAACCACCAGAGCAATGTCTTAGCTTTTTCTGTGGCAACTGTGTTATAAGCTGAATAATTGACTTTTGAATAATTGAATAAATAATTTATATACATAAATAACTAATAAAATTATATTTTATTTTTATTTTATTTCTTGATGATTATGCTTACATGCAATCAAAGTGTATAAAATATTTAATATTTCTGATTCTTTGATGCAATTGGTGGTTACAACATTTGACATTTTCAGGTCCATTCAGTCTACACTATGTGCATTGAAATAAACCTGATGCATGCTTTTAAAACAAGTTTTTAGAGAAAGATTTTTGAATTTCTTACCTTGCCAAACCGTTTTTGTCACTGACCCAAATACCATTATATACTAATATATAATGATTCAATATATATAGTTATATAAGTATTCAATATATATATATATATATATATATATATATATATATATATATATATATATATAGTATTGTATTTACTTATACTTGTGTGCGCGTCTGTTATTATGTGCGTGTGAACATTATTCTGTACAATACAGTATTGAATCATATGATTATTAACTCATACTGGAATTTATTGCCACCCTTTAATGAGTAAATACATTTGTTAAATTGACCATTCACACACATGTTGTCTAAGCTTTATTTGTACACATAATATTAATATTCATCTGAATTTCATCAGCTTGTTGTTTCACTGACTGAGCTTTTTCCAGAAGCAACTGCTGTATGTTTTATTAACCAAAAGATGGCGCTGTTTTCGACACCCTCGTTGAGGCTTCGAATCATGGTTCAAAACAGTAAGAGAAGTATCGGTGCTTCATTCGAAGCTTAATTTCCCCATCACTAGTAAACTAATAAGACACACGGAGAGTGATTCAAACAGCGCGTCTGTGTTTTTCCATTCAGAGATGAGCCTGCTTAGGACCTCCATTCACTAGGTGGCGGAATAATACGAAAGGTGAAGCGGTTACAGTGCCGTTATCAGCACAATATCGTATAGCTCTTAGCCAATCAGATTCGAGAACCAGAAAGAACTGTTGTATAAAATTATATAATTATTCAATATAAATTATATAATTATTCAATTTAATTAAATAAGTATAAAAGAATTAAATAATTTTCAAAAGGTCCTTTGAATTATTTGAAAAAATTCACTTTGCGTCATGCCGCATTACCACCTGGGTGTGCAATATTTTCAAATAATTTAACATAACCGCCTCTACACAACGATTATAGTAAAGTGTTGTACATAATTCGTATGATTTCAGGCAGTGGAACGAGCTGGAAAGAGTAAAGTCTCTGACATGTCAACTTCAGATGTGACAAACAACCTCATATGTGCTGCTAGGACTACAGCGAGGCAAAGTGAGGTACATTTTTTTACTTTTGTCTTAACACAATGGGATGGTTTCCTGTACAAGGATTAAACTAATCCTAGACCTAGAGTGGTCCAAACTTAAAACAACTTGTACTGATATATCTTAAAATACACCAGTATTGTTTTTAGTAAGACATGTTTGTTAAAACTAGTTATATTTCCTAATAAACTGACTCCTAGTCCTGGCTTAAACTAATCCCTGTCTGGGAAACCGCCCCAATATCTGAAATGCTGGATCTCATGTTTTTCATGTGTCTTCTCTCAGAATGGGGATGAGTACACGGCTGTGAGTTCTCAAAATGAAGATGAAGGACACAGTACTGTGGTACATGATGGTTTAGGAGTGATTGAGGAAAAGGAGGAACCTACAGTGAGGCTCTCAACCTCTCAGATCATCATCAGGAGGGGTCTGACTACTTTGGCTGCTCTTCTTATTCTAGCTGTTGGTGTAGCTGTTCATCTCAATGTGCCTTTACCTGAAGTGTTAAATAAGGCAAATATTACTTTGGACTCGAACCTTACCACAACTTCCCCTTTTATAATCAATTCAACATCAGTCTTAATTTGATAAAAAATATTTTTTAAGCTTTAGTGTTGCTTGTAATAGATCTGATCTCTTTAGTATTTCATTTGTTTCTGCAAAACAGCAATGAGACTAGTGAAGGACTCTTGTGTCTCATATGAGGAAAATACCTCACATGTGTCTCTTTTAGACTTCCAGAAGAGGTTGCTTCAACATGTTAAACTGTTCAAATTGCACTTGCAATGCTTACTGATGTTTTTGTCAAGTTTGACTGAGCTTGTAAGGGAATCAAGGGCAACATTTCATTTTTCTCTCTCAAGATTTATGGTATAGAAAGTCATAGTAAAATTATAGGAAACAAGATAAGTGGATATGTATTTTCTTACAGATAATTATAAATATATTTTTTGGTTAAATTGCTACCAAATCAGGACAACCTATAAAAGTGAAATCATACACACTTAAAAAAAAAACATGCAGTGTGAAGTTAAAACAACTTGGTTTGGTAAGTCAATTCAGTTTAGACCTGTGATAAACCTGTGACATAACTTATAAAAACAAGTATAAAGCTTAATTGGTTAAGTTAAAGTAACATAAAAATATATGTTCATTTTTAAAAAAAAAATGCTGCATTTTACCATGCACTTAAAAAAACCAAGTTACTTGGTTGCTGAGTTGATTCGACTTAACCTCCTAAGACCTGAGCTTTGGTTTGTCTTTGTTTTTCAGATTTCTTCCAGCTATTTTGATGAACCAATAGATTTAATAACCAAATATTTTTCATTGAACTGAAGCATTGTCCATGTTTGTGTACAACAAGTTCCAGTTACACAGAATGAAGTATTCTGGTGCACACAACAAAAAATGTAATGTCCACGTACTGTTTGTGGACATCCAGATCTTAGGAGGTTAAATATAGTTGACTCTAAAAATTGTCAACTAATATTGTTGAGTTAACTCCACGTAACCAGATAACTTACCTTTTTGAGTTGAGCGAACCTTTTTACAGTAAAATTATGTATGTTCTGCTAATCAAATAAATCCACAGTACAGACACAGTAGAAAAGCTCTTTGTTGAGACATAAATGCACCCTGCTGTCCTGAGACAGAATACACCTGTCCTAACATTCAAGGTTACAGTGTACAGACTGACACATTTAATGTCATCATCTGTCCTTCCAGACTATTAACCAGAAAACAACAGCCATTTTCCCTTAAACCAGTAGTAATATCTTTACTGCAGTTTTTTATACTTTTCTTTTATTTAATATATATATGTATAGCATCAATACATTATGATGGAAAAATGACTTTTTCTTAGCTGCCAACAGATGACATACTGTTGAAAGGACAGGAGAAGGCGAAAATTGATCTGTATTCATGTTATTTTCATTGGTGACTCTAAATGCTGTACAGAGGGACCAATACATTACACCTGACAGAAATAGTCAACAGTGGGCAGAGAGGGTTTTAAGAGCCCACTTTGTGTACAGCACCAACAAAATACAAAACACTGACACATACACTCACCAAAAGGATTATTAAGAACACCTGTTCAATTTCTCATTAATGCAATTATCAACCAATCACAAGGCAGTTGCTTCAATTCATTTAGGGGTGTGGTCCTGGTCAAGACAATCTCCTGAAGTACAAACTGAATGTCAGAATGGGAAAGAAAGGTGATTTAAGCAATTTTGAGCGTGGCATGATTGTTGGTGCCAGACGGGCCGGTCTGAGTATTTCACAATCTGCTCAGCTACTGGGATTTTCACGCACAACCATTTCTAGGGTTTACAAAGAATGAAAAGAGAAAAACATCCAGTATGAGGCAGTCCTGTGGGTGAAAATGCCTTGTTGATGCTAGAGGTCAGAGGAGAATGGGCCGACTGATACAAGCTGATAAAGAGCGACTGAAATAACCACTTGTTACAACCGAGGTATGCAGCAAAGCATTTGTGAAGCCACAACATGCACAACCTTGAGACGGATGGGCTACAACAGCAGAAGACCCCGCAGGGTACCACTCATCTCCACTACAAATAGGAAAAAGAGGCTACAATATGCACAAGCTCACCAAAATTGGACAGACATTCAGATGGTAGAGTCAGAATTTGGCGTAAACAGAATGAGAACATGGATCCATCATGCCTTGTTACCACTGTGCAGGCTGGTGGTGGTGGTGTAATGATGTGGGGGATGTTTTCTTGGCACACTTTAGGCCCCTTAGTGTCAATTGGGCATCGTTTAAATGCAACGGCCTACCTTAGCATTGTTTCTGACCATGTCCATCCCTTCATGACCACCAACCCATCCTCTGATGGCTACTTCCAGCAGGATAATGCACCATGTCACAAAGCTCAAATCATTTAAAATTGGTTTCTTGAACATGACAATGAGTTCACTGTACTAAAATGCCCCCCACAGTCACCAGATCTCAACCCAATAAAGCATCTTTGTGATGTGGTGGAACGGGAGCTTCATGACCTGGATGTGCATCCCACAAATCTCCATCAACTGCAAGATGCTATCCTATCAATATGGGCCAACATTTCTAAAGAATGCTTTCAGCACCTTGTTGAATCAATGCCACATAGAATTAATGCAGTTCTGAAGGCGAAATGGGGTCAAACACAGTATTAGTATAGTGTTCCTAATAATCCTTTAGGTGAGTGTAGGTCACATACACTACACATCAAAACAGGTGAGGAAATATTGATTTGGAAAGATAAGCTAAGGGTACCAGCGAAAAATAAATACAAAAAATACCAAATCTGCAGAATTTCATCATCTGAAATATTGCTATATATCATTGTCTGTCACCTTCACTGCTCCGCAAAGCAATTAGTTTGTGATGCCTCTGTGGACAGTATACTGGAGAAATACTTTGTCTTTTGTAAAGATAGTAAACCTCAAACATGCTACAATGAATACAGCAAATAAATATTGGCATAATACGACAACAATGCCACAACATTTCAGCCTAAATCATGCATTTGGGTTTTCTCATAAACCACAACATCACACGGTAATCCCACGGTTACCATGGAGACCCAGGTCTCTCTCCTCACCGCATCCCATGTAATTAGTGGATGATCACACCTTGACAATACTCTAAATCTGATGGGGAAAATGAAATCTGCAGAATGAGGTGAATGTAAATGTCACATTAAAAACAATTAGAGAGGTTTACAGAAGAACAAACGTAAATAAGATTGATTTAGCATAATGATTTAACTCTTTATAAAAACTACACTAAAATGGTTTTGTGTGATTTTTATTTGACATATTTTTGAGGTTTTTCATTTAATTCTAACCTTCAACATCTTTGGTGTCTTTATCTAGACAGTAATGAGATAAAATGGAGAGAAAATTAAAATTTTTAGTTTCAGAAAATATCTCACCGTTGTCTTAAACTGTGATCAAAAAATATCATAATATGTATCATTTAGGTACAGATATAAACCGATATATACAGACATATTAGATCAATTAAAAGTCAAACTTAAAACTCACTTATTTAGAACCGCTTATCTTCCTTGATTACTTTGTGCACTCAAGTCTAGTAGCTTTTTATTCCTGTTTTTTATTGACACTGTTGTTTATTTCTGTTATTGTTGCTTCTTGTTGTACATTGACCTTGAGGCGCCTTAAATAAAATGCATTATTATTTTTATTATTTTAAGGTACTAATATGCACATTTTACATACAAAAGTGTACTTTTTGAGAAGGGTACCACCCCAGTGAAAAATGTTTTACCTGTTTTCTAAGAGTGTACAATCAAATCAGAAAATATTAATTACGCTATCCACAATAAGTTTATTATGCTATATTACTGCTCTGTCAATATTTTTGTGCACCTTTATTTATACTAAGTTATATTGCAAGTGCTGTGTTATTGTTTTTCTTTGTCATACAGCCCTTTAAACCACCTTAGTTGTAAATCACATACAGTACTGTACTGTAAATAGTAATAGTATTATATACTAAAAATTCAGTAAATGATACTGTTAAAGAAACAATTGTCTTACTTCAGACAGGCTGTAACTGATGATTCCAAACAAAATTTAGTTATCTCATGAGGTATTGAACACTGCCAGAATAAAAGGTGCAAAACTGCACATTTTCTGTCGCTGGGGTTGTGTTTTGTACCTGTACATGTATACTAAACAAAAAATGTTTACATGTTGTACATTTTTGGGTACATTGCTGTACCTTAAGGATCTAATTGTGTACCTTTAAAGGTTTTTATTTTTTATTCTGCATTAACATACAATTACAATAGTGTACCTTTAAAGGTACAGCTAACTGTTTTGCACCCCTGAAATTTAACTGGTACACAATGTGTCTTTAGGGTATAATATTGTCCAAAAAGTACAGCATTTCAACGTGTTGTATACCCATAAAGGTATCAAACTGAACCTTTAAGAGTACCACCCCAGCAACTGAAAGGGTACCTTTGTACCTTTTTTCTGTCAGTGAGTAGTGGTCTCTATTACTGTTTTTGGTTAGTCTATGCAGAATTTAAACTAAGCATTGCAGACTTCATCTAATCAGTAAGCTTTTAAGATGGTGATACTTTGCCACAGTGACCAGAGAGATGCACAGCTGCAGTGGTGGAGTCACTTCAGATCAGGTCTAAGGACATAATGGACGTTTCAAGTCCCAGTACTGAAGCTACTTCAATGGAGTCCACTTCCAAACTGTTTTGCTGTCGATCCATAAGGCGTTGCATCCCTCTGGTATATAGAGAGGAGCTTTACCACATCCTGTGCATGACTGGACCGTTGGTATGAACTTTTTCTCACACATTTGAAACTGAATATACAGTAATAATGATTATGCAAATATTTTGAAACTAATAAATTTGTGTTAGTTTAAGACTGGAAAGCAAACTATTAAAAGGGGGCTTATTTGTATTTATATGAGTATACTGTGAATACTTCAATCTGTCATTACAGGTCACGTCACGCATTTTGACTTTTCTTCTGCCATTTGTAATAACAATGTTTTGTGGTCGTCTGGGAAACAGTGTGCTGGCTGGTTATGGGATGGCTTCAGCTGTGAGTTTATGTTTCAGTCTTTTATTCTTCCCCTATTTGCATAAAGCATCCGTGTATAAAATGCATAAATTAGCTTAATGTTATAATGTTCACGGGTGTGCCAGAATGTGTCGGTGCCACCCACAGTGGCAGCTGGCACACCTTAAAATGGGTGCAGAATAATTTTTTATACTCTCACTAAAAATGTTTACTAAACTTTTGCTATTGTTGTTTACTTAGAATATATTATTAAAATCAACCCTTTTATCCGTTAAAAATATTTTAACTGACCCCTTGTATCCATAGCGACGCGTCAGGATTATCACGTGACACACAGATGTACGCTATTCGTTTTATTACGTTTTTCTTTTATTAATTCTTGTCATACAAACAAAAGATATGTCTATATAATGCTTGGAATGTCTACTTTTAAATGATGTGAGTGAAATTGCTAATATGATTTCAGCGTATATAGGCTGGAATGTGTGTATAGTAATTGGCTTGTGGACAGAAAAAAGTCTAAGATTAGCATTTCTTTTTACAACAAAACCCAACACAATGTTTTATTCTTGAAGTGATCTTCATAGGCTACTGTATGATTATTAGTAGTTTGGACTGGATTGCCACCTTGAACTTGAAAGTGCGACGCGCATCATTCCCACCGACAGCGCGCATGCACAGCCAGAGCTTAAACGACTTCATGTTCGCATCTTTTTGGCTTAAAATGCTCATATGCATAGATGTATTAGTGATTTTCATAGTAAACAATTGGTTACTTTATGTCTTAAACTGACTGACTAACTTCTGTAACTTCGTAATAAAGTTTTACTGAATTACTCCATGTTTATGTTGAGCTCTGCTATTTGAAGTAAGTTTAAAGAGTAACTAAACCTTAAACCACCTTTTTTTAGTTAATGATCTGTAAGAATGGGGCTTTATTAGTGCTGTTCATTGATTTTAGTAAGTTTTTTGACATTTGGATGTAAAGTGTTTCAATACTACAATATATGGTGTAAAAACGTCTGAGTGCTGCCCTCTTCAGGTTGAACGGTGGCTACTGCAGTTGAATTTTCCTATTGGATGTTGGGTCCCAAAAATGACTCGTGACGTAAGCAGGTTCAAGCTCACCACGCCCTTGTTACGATCTCACCACACACTTGGTACGAGCTTAGTTCGTCCCCTCTATCTCTGTTGGGATCTGCCCACTTTTCTTGCATTTTTCAAATATTGCCAGTGGGTGGAGTCAGGCTCTGAACAGGGGTTTAGTTACGCTTTAAGGTTTATCACGTAATTTAGATTTCCTGAAAAACTTTTACCGAATTACTGCAGTTAACGTTAAATATTTAGCTTGGAATGTATTATGGGGGTAGGGCATGGGGCCCATCATGACTGCCTATGCATAGGTCCCGAGATCTTGTGCAACGTCCCTGTGCATGCGCAAGCAGTGATGACGTCGCCGGGCAACCACGTCCATCTCTGGCTCAGTGCCAACCAACGCGCAAAAGCAGTTTGAATCTGGCTGGCAGTTTTGTGACATCCATCACTCAACATTATAAATCATATCTCAAGGCACAGAAATAGAAATCCACTATATTGTGCCATTATAGCATGGTTAAATGCTCATGGTTAATAATTTTGCACAGTAGGCTAATATGCAATAAATGTGGCACACCCAGATTTTCAGATGCACACCCAGAGTCTCTTTTCTGGCTAGGCTACTGGTTCAGACCATGAAAGTTCAGCTCTGAATGCTTTAAGTAGGGGTTTTGAAGTTGTTATTAACATAGCTGAGGGGTTTGTTATTCTTATTTCAGACAATAAACATCACAACAGCGGCTACAGGAGGAGGCCTGGCATTAGCAGCTCATACTCTAATATCTCAGGTAAACAGAGTTATGCAAGGAAAAACATTTAAATTGTGCCAAAATAGGATTTTTATAAAAACACAGAATATTAATAAAAATGTATAAAAATGACTATTAAAGAATAGCATTGCATTAAGCTTCTAAAGAACATATAGGAACTCTATCAGTACTGTTTAAAGAGCATCGCATGCCCCCTCAGAAATAGAGGTACAAGAAGGTACAAAAGTTATCCCGTGATGGTACACTTTTGTAACATTGAAAGGTGCATACTGGTACCTCAAAGGTACATATCTGTACCAAAATAATACATATTAAGACCTTTTTAAAAGGAACTGTCCCAGTGATAACTTTGTACCTTTATTTCTTATGAGACGTACACACCGAACGCAAAGTCGATGCAAAGACAGGAATTGGGTGCCGCAAAATATACCAAAATAAAAACATATATATATTTTTTAAATATATGCTAAATACATTTTATAGAAAGTAAAGCTTAATTAAATATATTTTTGAATTTGAAATATATATTATAAGTTTTATATAGTAACATATATGTATTTTAGGGGCAACAAATAGCCTACATTTCAAATTTTGCAACACATCCGGAAAAAATCAATTTTTCCTGGCCAAAATATGTAAGGTGTAAGTATCAAATGTATAAGTATGTATAAAATTGTAAGTATTTTTGCATGTTAAAAATATGTTTCATTTTAATCTTTTCAAACCTGTTATGTTTACATTGTAACATAAAATGGCCAAAAAATATATTGGTGAAACATATTTTCAAATGTATTTTTAGTACATATTTTCTGGTAACGCTATTTGCCTCAACGTGTCTTCGCACAAGTTGAAAATATTCAACTCAAGTGAAAAATTTGCTTGACACGAAGTTCTCGTAAGTAATCTAAGGAGAGAAATCCAATGCTTTGCGTTTGGCATGCACGCAGCATAAGTGACCACAAAATTGTGTGTGTGTGTGTGTGTGTGTGTGTGTGTGTGTGTGTGTGTGTGTGTGATTTAAATAATACATCTGAGCTCATGTTCTTATCAGACCTTTGGTGGGAAAAACATGTTGCGTGTTGGTGTCATCCTTCAGAGAAGCGTCTTGATTCTCCTACTTTTCTGTCTGCCCTGTTGGGCTTTACTCATCAACACCCGTCCCATTCTTCTTCTGCTGGGTCAGGACCGAGAGGTGGCCAGGTGACTCATTCATTGCTTATTTAACTACACTGAAAAAAATAATATGCTGGATTAAAAAAAATACAGTGCATAATTTTTGCATCATTTTTTAAAGGCTGTATTTACTTTAAAAAGTGCATGCAAAAATGATGCGCTATATTTTTAAGTAAAAACAGCCTATTATTTTTAGTCCACTGCCTAGATTTGCCCTGTCCCAAATGGCCACTCCGGACTTGTGGACTTCCTCAGAGTCCACACTTTGATGAAATCATGTAGTGCCGACTTTAGGGACCCTTGATGTGAGTCCATATGGGTGCACCGGAGTCGTATTTTGGGACAGACTCGAGCATCACGCCAGAAATACGAAGAGAAG
This sequence comes from Misgurnus anguillicaudatus, assembly GCF_027580225.2. NCBI lineage: Eukaryota > Metazoa > Chordata > Actinopteri > Cypriniformes > Cobitidae > Misgurnus > Misgurnus anguillicaudatus. The sequence goes on along the minus strand of NC_073360.2, from coordinate 22,780,007 downwards.
TTGCCCCGTCAGTGTACTCTTTCGCAAGGACTTCTGGGTTGGTAAAGGGCCCAAAGCCTGCTGCAGTTCGGGCTTCGCCGAAGACTGCATCAAGGGGGCACTGATGAGTACACTTGCAAAAGGAGCAGATGTAATTTAAGGCCACGAGACCGAAAGTCCACATGAAGTGCACCATTTGGGACAGGGCCTTAGTTATATTTACTAAATTATTAATTTAATTTCCTTCTTACAAATTTGATACAATTTAGTTGAATTTACTAAATAATGTGTTAATTTAAAATTAATCACCTTTTTGTGTTATTTTTACTAGAATTTGGTTAAAAAACAAGAATTCTTTTTTTAAATAGAATTTACTAAGCCATAAAATCATTTTACAGTGATTTGAGTAGTGAAGTTGCTAACCTAGATACAAATGTTATAGCTCAAAAATAAAGACATATGCAAAGAGACTTACATTCATAAAGATGTTGTGTGTGATGATGACTACTATACAACACCTTTATGCAAAAATGGTTCCTGGTTTCTAGTTTTCTAGCTATGCTACTTTTCAAATGTTGTAAATGAATAAATTAGATCATTCATGTTTTCAACTTCATGGTTGGTCTCAAGAATAGACATTTCCTATAGGCATAAAATAACATAGCAAACATCTTCATTTTATAAATTGATAGACAGACAGAGTTGCTACATTCCAGGTAAATGAGGCATTTTAACATGTCCAGACAGACACACTTCACACTTGATTCACAATAGATGTCATACAGAAGAAAATAAAATTGCAGTGAAGATTTATTTCTGTTGTGTTAAAGATCCTCCTTAAATTTGTTTTGGGCACCTGTTGGTCTATTTCATGGTAACAAATGTGTTTCTTTATAGGATAGCTCAACTCTATGTGATTTTTTACCTGCCAGCTGTTCCTGTGAGTCATAATAAATTGCATAATTTCCTCTTGTGTGCAAAATGATATTATTTACTTTATGATATTGTAATGACTTGTAAAAGACGGAAGCAAACGCAGGTGTAAAATGAAACAATGTTTATTAAATATAAACAAAGAGAGAGTATTCAAAGTCAAATGCGGAAGTAATCCAGTCCGGTGTTGTTGTTGGCAATGGTGACGATGACTACGGTGGAAGTTGGTGTTTTGAGTGCGACGTTGGTGGAGTGGTGAGCAGTGGTGAAATCCAGGCTGACACGGAACATCCACACGAAGACGACGACGACAATACACATCCAACTGAAACACGTAATCCAAAGCACAGGGAACAACCAAGCAACACGGAGACTGAGCAAACAATAGAATCTGGCAGGGAACAGAAAGTCAGGTGAGTTTTTATGGAGATGATGTAATGATGAACAGCTGGAGCGAGACAATCAACACACAGGTGAAAGGAATCGCTCTAACGAGCACATGGCAGGGTAAGTGAACAACACACACACAAACATGACACGGAGGAAAACAATGGATTTTCCTACCGTGACAGTACCCCCTCCCCTAGGAACGCCCCTCGGCGTTCCCAGCCTGCTTTACCTGTTGATTGAACTCATCAATAAGGCGGTGATCCAGTATGTCCCGAGCAGGAACCCACCTTCTCTCCTCCGGACCGTAACCTTCCCAATCCACCAAGTACTGAAATCCGCGTCCCCTCCGTCTGGAGTCCAGAATACGGTTAACCGAATAAGTGGTCTCCCCATTAACGATACGAGGCGGAGGGGGAACCGGGGTATGCGGATTAAGACGGGAAGAAATCACCGGTTTAATTTTGGAGACATGAAAGACGGGGTGAACCCTCCTGTACGCAGGAGGAAGGCTGAGACGCACTGTTACCGGATTAATGATTTTGGTAACAGAAAACGGGCCAATAAATTTGGGAGCAAGTTTATTCGAGACGGAACGCATCGGAATATTCTGGGTTGAAAGCCACACTCTTTGACCGACGACGTATCGGGGAGGCTTCGACCGGTGGCGATCGGCCTTGGCCTTGGTACGTGACCTTGCCTGGAGCAAAGCTCTGCGAGCTCTGGTCCAGGTGCGGTGGCACCTCTGGACTAGTGCGTTTGCGGAGGGAACCGACACCTCGGAGTCAGTACTGACAAAATTAGGTGGTTGGTACCCTAAACTACACTTAAATGGAGACATGCCCGTAGATGACACCGGCAGAGAATTGTGTGCGTACTCCACAATTGAGAGTTGCTGACACCAGGACGAAGGATTCTTGGAAACCAGACATCGCAACACCCTTTCGACGTCCTGATTGGCTCGCTCGGTTTGACCGTTGCTCTGGGGATGAAACCCGGATGAAAGACTAACAGTCGCCCCTAGCAATTTGCAGAACTCTCGCCAAAATTTGGACACAAACTGGGGACCCCTGTCAGAGACCACGTCTGTCGGGAGGCCATGTATTCGGAAGACGTGGTCAATGACAGCTACCGCTGTTTCCTTGGCTGATGGTAATTTGGGCAAGGGAATGAAATGGGTCGCCTTCGAGAACCGGTCCACTACGGTCAAAATCACCGTATTACCCCTAGAGGGTGGGAGGGCGGTAATAAAATCTAGCGAAATGTGGGACCAGGGTCTCGAAGGGACAGACAGCGGTAAAAGTAACCCATCTGGAGGACGATTGGAAGTCTTACCAACGGCACAAACCGAACAAGCCAAGACGAAGTCGTGGACGTCACGAGCCATACCAGGCCACCAGAATCGTTGCTTGACTAGAAACCTAGTTCTACTAACCCCTGGGTGACAAGCAACACTGGAACCATGACCCCACTGGAGAACGTCTGACCGTAACCCTTCCGGCACAAATAAACGGTTCGGTGGGCAGCGAGCCGGAGGCGTTACCCCTTCTAAGGCTGTCAAAACCTTCGATTCGACCTCCCATCTGAGCGCAGAGATAATGATTTTCTCTGGTAAAATGGGCTCGGGAGTAGCAGTACGATCGGAACGCTCAAATAGACGGTATAAAGCATCGGGTTTGATGTTTTTGGAACCCGGCCGGTAAGAAAGTGTAAAATCGAAACGACCGAAAAACTATGCCCACCGAGCCTGCCTGGAGTTAAGTCTTTTGGCAGTTCTAATGTATTCGAGATTCTTATGGTCCGTCCATACAATGAAAGGTACACCCGACCCCTCAAGCCAGTGACGCCATTCTTCCAGTGCTAGCTTGACCGCCAACAACTCTCGATTGCCAATGTCATAATTAACTTCCGCAGGAGATAAACGATGGGAAAAATACGCGCAAGGATGAACCTTTCCGTCTGAGGATGCTCGCTGGGACAACACTGCTCCTACCCCCACCTCTGACGCGTCGACCTCCACTATGAATTGACGTGAACGATCAGGGGTTACAAGAATGGGAGCTGAAACAAAGCAGCTTTTCAGTTTGGCAAACGCAGCCTCAGCTGCGTCTGACCACCTGAACGTCAAACCAGGGGAAGTCAAAGCGGTCAGAGGTGCGGCTAGTTGGCTGAAATTGCGAATGAAACGCCGGTAAAAATTGGCGAACCCCAGAAATCTCTGCAGGGCCTTGCGAGACTCTGGGGATGGCCAATCTACCACAGCCTTAACTTTCTCAGGATCCATACGAACACCCTCAGTCGAAATGATGTGTCCTAAAAAAGAAACAGACTGTGCATGAAAAACGCATTTTTCCGCCTTGACAAAAAGCCCATTCTCTAACAACCGCAGAAGCACTCGTCGTACGTGTTGCAAATGTTCCTGGAGAGACGAAGAAAAAATCAATATGTCATCCAGGTAAACATATATGAACTGGTCTACCATGTCTCGCAACACGTCATTAACGAGTGCTTGGAAGACTGCCGGCGAGTTCGTGAGACCGAAAGGCATCACGCAGTACTCAAAATGGCCACGAGGGGTGTTAAACGCAGTCTTCCATTCATCCCCCTTCCTGATGCGAACCAAATGATATGCATTCCGTAAGTCCAATTTAGTGAAAACGGACGCTCCCTGCAACCTCTCGAAAGCTGAAGACATCAACGGCAAAGGATAAGTATTCTTTACCGTGATGTTGTTCAACCCTCGGTAGTCAATACAAGGTCGCAAGGATCCGTCCTTCTTCCCCACAAAAAAGAACCCCGCCCCCGCTGGAGATGAGGAAGGGCGAATGAACCCCGTTGCCAGAGAATCAGAAATATATTTCTCCATGGCCTCCATCTCCGGAACAGACAGAGAGTATAACTTGCCCTTAGGCGGAAACGTACCTGGCAATAAGTCTATCGCACAGTCATAGGGACGATGAGGAGGAAGAGAATCAGCCCGCGACTTACTGAACACCTCCTTCAGGTCATGGTACTCCGCGGGCACGGTAGACAAATCCACTGCTTTCCCCTGAAACACAGACTCAGACACAGAAACACAAGCAGAGACAAGACAGGACTTATGACACTCCTCGCTCCAGCTGGTAACAGAACCCAGTTTCCAGTCAATTCTTGGGTTATGGGAATGAAGCCACGGATGACCAAGAACTATGGGAGAGAGAGCAGTGTCAGTAATAAAAAATGAAATAGTCTCTGTGTGGTTTCCGGAAGTGATGAGTGTGATAGGTGCTGTGGTGTACTTGATAGTGGGTAACTGATGTCCATTGAGGGCGAAGGGCGCAATCTGGTGGGTGAGTGCAGTGAAAGGTAACTTGAGCTTACGTGCCAGTGAGCTGTCGATGAAGTTGCCCTCCGCCCCCGAATCCAGAAGTGCGTGCCCCGAGTGTGACATAGTGGACCACCGTAGTCTCACCGGAAGGAGAGTGGATGTAGTAGAGGTCTTCTGTGCGGAGATCCTGCCCGATAGTAGCCTCTGTTTTACTATCGGGCTTGGTCTTTTACCGGGCACCTCTGGCATTGGTGACCTGACTCACCACAGTACAGGCAAAGACCCAAGGATCTCCGCCGATTCCTCTCCTTCCAGGGTAACCGAGCTCGACCCACCTGCATGGGTTCCGGATCTGAGAGACCACCGGCGGAAACTTCGATGGGAGGATCCGTGGACTCCGCTTGACGTAGGGGCAGATCTTGAGTCTTCCCTCTGGCAACGGTAGACAGGCGTGCGTCAACCCGGATCGCCAAGTCCACCAGACCGTTGAGCGACTTCGGTAATTCCGCCGTGATGATCTCTCGATGGATCCGATCCGCCAACCCATGCAGGAAATGGTCCCACTGCGCTTCCTCGTTCCACCTGCACTCCGCCACCAGGGTACGGAACTCGATGGCATAGTCCGAGACCGACCGCTCCCCCTGCTGGAGATCCGTGAGGAGCCGGGCGGCCTCCCTCCCGGCGACGGAGCGATCGAAAACCCTCTTCATTTCTTCGGAAAGCGAGGCGAACGAGGAACAACAGCTGTCGTGGTTTTCCCATACCGCCGTCCCCCAGAGGGCAGCCTTGCCCGAGAGCAGCGAGAGCGTGAACGCCACTTTGGTCTCCTCGAGCGAGAATGTCCGGGGCTGTTGGGCGAAATGTAGAGAACAATGAGAGAGAAAAGTACGACAGTAGTTGGGCTCACCGGCATATTTCTCCGGGATCGGCAGTCTCGGTTCCTGGATGAAACTACCCCCTGGAGGTGAAGATGGTGCGGGCGGCATGGGTGGCGCAGTGGGAGGCGTGATGTTCGGAGATCGCTGAGAGAGCTCGGAAACCTTCGCCACCATTGCCTGGACGGCCTTCCGCATGTCCTCGATGGTTTGATCCTGATGATCCATACGAGCCAGAGATCGCTGGAGAAACTCCTCCAACGCGGAGATCGGCTGTCCACCTGCTGCTTCCATGTTGGCCAGATTCTTCTGTAATGACTTGTAAAAGACGGAAGCAAACGCAGGTGTAAAATGAAACAATGTTTATTAAATATAAACAAAGAGAGAGTATTCAAAGTCAAATGCGGAAGTAATCCAGTCCGGTGTTGTTGTTGGCAATGGTGACGATGACTACGGTGGAAGTTGGTGTTTTGAGTGCGACGTTGGTGGAGTGGTGAGCAGTGGTGAAATCCAGGCTGACACGGAACATCCACACGAAGACGACGACGACAATACACATCCAACTGAAACACGTAATCCAAAGCACAGGGAACAACCAAGCAACACGGAGACTGAGCAAACAATAGAATCTGGCAGGGAACAGAAAGTCAGGTGAGTTTTTATGGAGATGATGTAATGATGAACAGCTGGAGCGAGACAATCAACACACAGGTGAAAGGGATCGCTCTAACGAGCACATGGCAGGGTAAGTGAACAACACACACACAAACATGACACGGAGGAAAACAATGGATTTTCCTACCGTGACAGATATATGATACATTACATACAGGTCAAAGACGAATAATGATAACTAAGATAAACACATGTGTCAAGCAATATTTCTCAATAATCAACTTTTGATTCATCTCTTTCCTGTTACTTTACACAGGCTATGTTTTTACATCTGCTGCAAGTCGCCTATCTCCAAAATCAGGTATACAGTTTTTTGATTGATTCCCATAATTATTGCTGTATGAATGATCTCAGGCTCATCTTTACTAATGTATAGATTATGATGACCTATGCAATACAATGCCAAATTAGTTACCGTTAACCCAAATGATACTTATGTCAGTTTTGGGCATGCAGGGTGTGATCTTGCCTCAGATGTATGCAGCCATTGTGGCCAATATTGCTAATGTTGGAACAAACTACATCCTTCTTAACTGGTTGGACCTTGGATTATAGTATGTATAAGAGACTTTCATCCTGGTCATTTATTCACTATATGTTTGTAGATTACCAGGGTACTGGTCAGGGTTCATCAGTACCAGTCATTACATATGCAACGCTTTTCTTTTCTCTTTTCTTCTCTGGGTTTTAGTGGCTCCGCTGCTGCTAACAGCCTCTCCCAGATCTATATTTGTGGTCTTCTGTATTTGTATATCCATTGAAAGAAGTTACACATTGACACGTGGGGAGGTGAGCAACAAACCGATAAACCAGAATGCAGACATGCAAGATCACGTCTATAATAATAATAAAGCAATTGATGTAGATAACACATTTTGTAAACACAACATTATGCCTTTTATTCAAGGGGCAACCTTTCGGTCTCTATTGTAAAGCCAACACAGAAGTGACTTAAACTGCAATTCAGCAACTGGCTGCTTGAGAATGGCTCCAAAATGGAGTCAATTCCATAGACCCCCATGTTAAAATAATATTAAGCCTTAAAGTTATGCATAAATAAGGACGTGACACTTGAACGATAGGTTAACTGACACTGCTGTCACTACTGTCGAGCAAGGCGGACATGATTTCAGCAACCGGGCACCTCAGCTCCACCAAGTGGTGTAGTCTAGATTTTTGTAGTGAGTGATTTTTCCCTCTCACCCTTATGCTCACTCGTCCCAGCGCGACACCCCATAAGCAGCACCACACTCACAGATGCACACGTATGGATCTTCATGTAACTTAGAGCATTCTGAAAGTGTACTCATAAACACATAAACTGAATATGTTATCAACATGTCAGTTTATTATAAGAAAAAAAAAGACTTTAACACCCAATGGGTTTACAGCTGGGGAAACTGGACTGATTTTAGACTGGTTTAGTGTTAATCAACATTTAACTCAGGACCAAAAGTTATTAAAATTAAATTGTTTACAATCTTCAATCCGTGGCTACATGCATTGAAGGAGAAAAATATATCCACTCTTTCAATAGCTATTATCTGACAACTATTGATAACATTACCATGTGTAATTTAATGGTGTAAATGTTTTTAATTAATACACATTTAAGATGACCTTGAATTAACTCTAATTTGCATAGTCATTGATATAAAAAGCTTTATTTTTTGCATATAATACAAGCATTAAGTAAAAAATAAAAATAGGCTTTTACTTAATTATTATTACAAGACCATCATGTAGCCTAATATTAGACACCCAAACCAAAGTCAAGAAAATTATCTTTAATTTGCAAGTCTGAACTGAACATCAACGCAGACATGAATTTCCTCACAGAAGTTTAAGATCATATACATCTTGAACGTAGATATAAATGAACACAGAGAAGGAAGTTTAACACTGTGAAGCACAAGAAAAGATGCTGAAAGAGGAACTGAACGCAGCTAAAAACCATCATAAACACGGGCTTATTTTATTGCATTTGGAGCCTTACCTCCAGATAAAGTAATAAACTGGACTGATTATTTAAATTTTATTTACTCACATGTGCTTTGTTAACTCTCCGAATTTTATGTTGCAGCATTGCTCCACTCGTTCACTTCTCCACACGGACTGTTTGTTTGCAGTGTCGCGTGAGCAACTACACTGCAGGTTCGACTTCATTTGGCGCTAAGCAGACCTATTGGTGATGTCAAAGTACCGCAAGAGTGATTCTCCATGTGATAACTGGAATCCCTCTCGCGGTACTTTGCTGTCTCTCGCCTGTGGGTTCTTGTGGCGCCACACCAGTCTGCTCCCCAGTCACTTTCGCGCCGCTATAGTAATTTGATTTTATACGCCGATCGGACTGCGCAGTTCGGCAGGAAGTCAAACACACCAAATATATCGCCTAATATGTATATGCATTTCAAGTCGCTAAAGTAGCAAGTGTAGCATGCTAATGGTCAGTGCTTCACATCTAAATTATGACTAAACGTTTGAAATGTCACAAAACCATGCTTACGCACCCTCACGCTATTTTAGTGGGTATACGAAAATCCTTGACAATTCCTAGTGAGTATACGGCATATACCTAGACTATACCACTGCCTCCACCCATGTCCCGCCTCTTTGCCCATTTTGGTTATCCGCAAGTAATGCGATGCACTGCCAAAATGTCAACAGCTGGCTCTGCCAACTATTGGCTTCATAAAAGCTCTTCATAAACCTACTCTGTATGGGTGACATCACAGATACTACGTCCATATTTTTTACAGTCTATGGTTTCAAACATTAAAAAATGTTAATCCAATTTCCATCCAAAACATAAAATCAATATCAAAAACCAAATGGAAATATTAGATCTGAAAAAATGGTTCCATGCTGTCAGTGGGACGGTAAAAAGGTCCTATATTTAACATTAGATACAGATAAGTACCAATTTTGTTACCATTATGTACCTCTGCGGTACTGTACTAATATGAAGTCTTATTAGTTTTGGGAACAAATTTGTCCCCTTATAAATTCATGCATAACATCTGTATGTAAATCATCAGGGAATTTTTATGTGTGTATGTGTGTGTGTGAATTTTCTGTATCTGCAATCTCTTTCTCTGTATATCATAGGCTGGTCATGTGAATCACTTCAGGAGTGGAATGGATATATGAAACTTGCCATCCCCAGTACAATGATGTTCTGCTTTGAGTCATGGATATATGAGGTTGGGGGTTTCTTAGCAGGTGCCGGAAATCATCATTAACATTGATATACAAAACTCTGACTTTAATCTATTTGTTTCATGCATTTAACTGCCTGTACAGACAAATAATAATGTCCTGCAGTTAAATAAATGTCGTCTTGATGGAGTTTTAGGTTATTAATTTCTCATGCATGATTGCTACAGGAAACTGCTGAGGTCTATTGTAAGCTTATGTGAAGGATTTAGGCCATTTCGATGCTATTAAACACATTCATTTGTGCACATCTATTTCAGGCATGCTGAGTGAGTTGGATCTGGCAGCTCAACATGCAGTTATTATGCTTGCTTTAATAACCTACATGGTAAATAAAGCCCCAATTTTTTCCTACTTATGAAGTTCCTCAAGGAACATACAGTAAAAATGCCCCCAAAGACACTTAATCGGGACACATAATCTATCATCTATAGACAAAGCAATTTCACCAAAAGAATAAATGAACAGAATTTATTTACTATGTTTGCACTTTCTCCTAACACGCACACCTGGAATTGCAGTTTCCGATGGGGATTCAAGGCGCTGCATGTGTTCGTGTGGGTAACGCACTTGGAGCTGGAGATACTGCTGGTGCAATCCGCACCTGCAAGGTGTTGCTCACCTGCACAGGTTTACAAACCCTTCATTTCCAGTCAGGGGTGGGCAGGGCACATCATAAACATTATTAGCTTGACTCATGAATAGCTGATATGAGGTTTGTTTTTATAGTACTAGACACATAGACTTTTAATTGTCCTGCTTCTTTTTCAGCGGTCTTGGCTGTTTTGCAAGGTCTTGTGTTAGTAGGGACAAAATCAGTAATTGGTTTCTTATTTACGTCAGACAGGTAAATTTTGTTTAATCAGATACAGACATAGGTCTCTTTCACACAGTAATTCCGGTAAATTAACATTAATTTACCAGAATTAATTTACCAGTACAAACATGTGCTGTTCACACATGCAGTGACGTTCCTTAACGGCTTTTTTACCTGCTTTTTACCGTTAAGAAGACATCATTCACATATCGGAATCAAAATACCGGTAAATTTGGTGAGAAGCGGAAGTTACCTGTGGTGCGCCACAAGCTCAGCGTTGTATTTGTAAACAATCCACGTCCTTCATATCCACGGTTCGTATTTTGTTGTTTTCACGTCTGTGGTAATCGCTGATGGTTGCGAAGTTGCTCATGACCAAACAACATTGCATTAGGCGACTTAACTGAAACTGCGTTTTAAAGTGCCCATATTATGAAAAACTCTTTTTCTGGGTTTTGGGGTGTTATTTTGTGTCTCTGATGCTCCCACACGCATAAAAACTTGGAAAAAATCCATCCATGCTGTTTTGAGTGAGATACAGGTTTCTGAATGTCCTCTGCCTTGAGTCTCAGATTACACGAGTTCAAACTCAGCTCCGTTGTAACTAAGCGTTTCGTCACATTCAGTTTGAATTTTCCCGCCCACCACCCCACTCGCAGGTCTCCACCCACCAGGGAGCTAGAGAGAGCACAGAGCAGTCAGTCACTTCGCTGATACCCTGCTGTTATCATGTCCCACTGAAATAACAGCGCTATTCGGATATTATGGATTATACTCCCGCCTACTTTTAAAAACAACGTTTTAACGGGTGGTTATTGGAACCCGGAGTAATCTTATATACAGTGTGTTACGACGCAAATAGTCATCAGATTGTAGGCGATAAGACCTTCATGCGAAATCTGATGTAAACAATAGACTATGTATCTATATTTCACGGATTATACGCATTTGTGGACAAAAATGGTCATTGGATGTATTTTATTGGACTTTCATGGATCATTCACACATCTGAAACAGACTGGATTCGATTCGCGATCGTTGTATCAACACAAAAGGTAAGAAGTCACGTTATATTTTGCATGTTGTCATCTTCTGTCACAAAATACTACATTTATGATGCTAGAGCATCTGTATCTCAAAACAGAGATCATACATTGATGCTAATACTGTAAATTATACCTTTTAAATGTATAGTGATGTTAAAATTGGTTGTAAACAGTAGGCTATATAGATATTTTTGCAGGCTAGATAGTTTACAGCGTGGTTTCGAAAGTAAAACAAAAATTAACGGCTTTATTTTACAATTCTACAAGAACTAAGTAATAGTGCTTTGCCAAACTAAAAGTTTTTTGCCAAACTAACCGAGACCGGGCCTTACCGCCCCGGCTTTTCTGACGAGGCTAACCCCCGAGCCTCTTATAACTTTACGGTCCGGACCTCCCGCTAGCTTCTAGCAATTAGCACGTGGTCCACAAGCAGTATACATCCCCCACCGGGTCTTAATTTCTGTAATTTGCAAAAATAATGCTTTTGATAATGTTTATAACGGGAATATGTTAGTATTGTCCAGGGAAAACGAGTGTATTGTTGAGACTGCTACATCACAATTTACGCTGGAATCTTTGTGTGTCATGATGAGTCTGCTACACCGGGCCTTACCGCCTCGTCTTTTATGATGAGGCTAACCCCAAAGCCTCTTATAACTTTACGGTCCGGACCTCCCGCTAGCTTCTAGCAATTAGCACCCGGTCCACAAGCAGTATACATCCCCCGCCGGGTCTTAATTTCTGTAATTTGCGAAAATAATGCGTTTGAAAATGTTTTATAACGGGAATATGTAAGCATTGTCCAGGGAAAACGAGTGTATTGTTGAAACTGCTACATCACAATTTACTCTGGAATCATTGTGTGTCATGAGTTTCTTCTCCTGTAGTGTACTTATTAGTGATACTTTTCTGCATAATAAACCGTTAATAATTATAATATATAAAATAATAACACAGTATGGTCTGTACTGCTCACGATATCACTATGCACGCGCACAGGGTGCGATTTGTGAAAAAAACAGAAGGGGGGATGTTTTCATAGGCGTCGATTTCGGCGACGGTGGGTACCCACCATATTTCGTCATGAGTCATTTTGTACCCACCACTAGTTTTAACTTTTTTGACTGTTTTCAGTGGTTATGAAGAGCAATATGAGAAATTTGGTAATCATTGGCCGACCTAACAAAATTCCATTATAATATTATTATTTTTAATATATATTTCTAATTACAATATTTCTAATATTCAGAAATGCGCCCTCCGCTCACGAGCTCTGATCGGAACAAACCCGAAATGTCTGCTGAACTTGCGCAGAAACATAAAAATATAACCAGCTTTTTAAAATGGTTTTAAAACTAAACATTTATACTATTTTAGCACAAATTATGAGCTTATTGAAGATTTTTTATAATTCTTGACATAATGCGTCTCTGTCCACAACACATTTCAAAACATTTTAATTCATAAAAATAAATCATGAGAACATGAACTCAGTCCTGCATTTGCAGGAATTGTAAAATCTTTTTTCTTATTAACTCATGAAGCAGCCTAACGCAATATGTTTACTCTAATAGCTTATATTTCCCCACACATATGAACTGTGATCATGCACAACGAAAAAACACGCAAGAATTAAATCTTGAATGGCAAAACTATATGGCACAACGTAGTGTCAACTTAAACATAAATATGAACAATGTATTGATTGCAAAGTTAAACCATTACAGTAGAAACAGTTTTAATGCTGCTTTTAAAGTAATAACATTAACTTTACACCGCGATGCTGAGCTACAGTGAAATAATAGAGAAGTCAGATGCATTATGTGTTAGTCACTTAACTTAGCCTCATTTGCGCAAACTGGACGCGCCCGCGCCTCGCTAAACGCCTCATCGGCATGTATCATGTGTAACTTCAGCCATTCTCAGTGGTGTGACTGGGACACTAACTCCGCTTGTCATCATAAACAGATAATCAGAGTGTGATGTTTATTCCCGCTTTATTAATATGCGGCTGAATATGCTGCATTTCATCGTTTCGACACACAGCTCCATAACCATCTCGCAAGTGTTGATAGGCTATTACTCGGGAGGTGTAACCGGGTCTGTAACCAATCAGATAGCGCCGCGGGCGGGACATTGAGCAAGTCTGCAGAGTAGTGAATACAGAGAGGCTGCGCGGCAGCTATATCAGAGCCAGCCAAAGTAGTGCATTTTAAAACAAAATTGACTTTAATCAAACGATCCGTGATAAGTTTTGTGATCCGTCTCGCCACTAGTGTAGTAGCACTGATCACTTTGAGGGGGGGATAAATTTATCCCCACCGGGGATAAAAATAATTAAGCAGAGGCAGGGATACATTGACCAGAAAGGGGGAAATCCCACGCATCCCCCCCGGCAAATCGCACCCTGCACGCGCACATGACATTAGTAGTGGGGCGTGATCAAAGGAGCAGCAGCTATTAAATATGTAATGACTAGCTCAATCTGAAATGCCCTGAAACAGAGGCTCCTAGAGATGGGTAATAATCTTTTCCTACAAGCTATTTCGAGCAAACAACTTTTGAAACATGCTTTATGGAACTCATACACCTATTTAACTTGTGGAAAAGCAGTCATAAGATGGACACTTTAAACAACAGTACTGTTGTTTTAGCATTTAGAGGCTGAATTGTTGCCTTGCTGCCAGTGGCGGATCTAGACCATTTCAACTGGGGAGGCCAATCTGGGGCCAGTTGTACTGTTAGTGGGGCCAGTTACATTTAGACCTTATTCTTGTCATATCATTTTCTGCACTGCACTAAACGCATTAACAGGTCAAATACCATGTTTGTGCCACTGTTTAATTAAGGATGTAAAAAACAAAGATCGCAAAAAAAATTGTAAAAATAATTTCACACCCCACATTTAGGGGGGCCACAAGGGGGTCCAAGGTTGTTGTCACAGGGGCACTGGCCCCTGCTGGCCCCTCCCTAAAACCGCCACTGCTTGCTGCCTCATGAGGCATTGACTTCGGAGGCATGAAGGCAGCTAAGAGAAATGCTTTCGGACACACTTCAAAAGCAGCGTGTTTGAAATCTAAAAAGAGAGCACCTTTGTGATAACTAATCACATATTTGAAAACTACAATACTAATTTCTCACTAGAAATGCAATTTAAAGGTGTAAAAAGTGAGCTTTCTTGGCTGCCATTTTATTTTTTCGAACTCAACCAGGCTCGACCAGTCACGTTCCCCATGCGCGCACACGCATAGAATTGTGGGACAAGATCTCAGGAGTTAGGAAGTAAGCCTAACATTGAATTCAAATAAGCCTTGATGCTTTCCTGCCTTTGAAAGCTGCCGCAGAAAGCAGCAATTTAGAGTTTTTTTGGATGTAGCCTATGTCTTACAGCCAAACGCAATCGAGAAGTGACAAGGAAACAACGCGAGGTAGCGCGTGCAAGACTGGAGTTCTCTTATTAAAAATGGTAGCCCACAAGAAGCTTGGCATACAAACTCTTTTGTAGCGAAAAGAAAAAGAAAAGAAGCCCCTTTTCTTAACCAAATCCATGCTTGCTGATATTATGGGCTGTTCATAACTCCTCCCTAAACTTCCAGCTGCCCTGTATGTTGCTCTCTTATTGGCTGTATGGTCATCGCCGATGTTGTTTTCAGTCAGACCTCATTTCATATGGCATGATTTTGAATCGCCGACAGGTCCATACTTGCCGACTCGTCGGCAATTCTCACAGATTGCGTTTTTGATAATTCACACTGTGTGATTGTCACTCGCGTGCACGAGCACCGATTTGCCTGTGATTATGTGCATTTGTCGGCGATTTCTCAAAACCTGTCTGCGAGTCAAAATCAGGGCTAAAATCATGCAGTCTGAACTCGACACAAGTTTTCGGATGCAGACGTAGTTTGCTGACCGGAACAAAGTTGTCGGCGATTCTTCCTATGGTACAGTCATGCCGTGTGAAACCCCCTTTCGCCGATCCGTTGTGCAGTGTGAAAACAGCAGTGACTTAACGCTATCCCAGATAGTCATGCGGTATGAAAAGATCTGTGACCTGACTACTTTGAAAATCATGCAGTCTGAACTCGGCATTACTGGTAAAAAGACGGAACGTCACTGAATGTGTGAACAGCACATTTTTGTATTTACTGGTAAATTCATTCTGGTAAATTTATGGTAATTTAACAGAATTACTGTGTGAAAGAGGCCTATACTCACACTTTTCTTTACTAATACATGTGTCTTATTTGTAGGGATATTGTGGCGCTTGTTTCCAAAGTCTTAAATGTCTACTCTGTACTTCAGTTTTTTGATGCCCTTGGTGTAAGTAGCCCTCTCTTCTAGTGCTGGTCCAGGTTGGTTTATGGTGGTGTGTGCTGGTCTAACTTCATTATAAAAACATTGTCCAGCTTAAACTGGTTGACCATGATCAACTTTCTTGTTAAGTTAAAAAGCCTGGTACACACCAGCACCTCCTGCTATTAAAATCAATGCTATGTTTCAGAGATGGGACCAAGTCACACATGTGCAAGTCTCAAGTAAGTCTCAAGTCTGAACCTTCAAGTCTCAAGTAAGTCCCAAGTATTTTTTTTCTTGGGCAAGTCAAGTCAAGTCGAGTCACAGGCTATGTCAAGTCAAGTCAAGTCAAGTCCTGTAGTAGGTCAAGTCAAGTCCAAGTCAAGTCACCTTATTATTGTAATTTTACCTGCAGAATCTGATCTTAATAAAGTGAAAGGACAGATATAGAAAGTAACTATCAGGAAATTACAATAATTTGGATTTGCATGTTGAGTAAAATACATCATGGAATCAAACAAAATTGTAACTTTATAAATTATTAGTTTTTCACTTCTGCCAACCGTGTTTGAAATGTTTGAAATTTTCAACATTGAGTCCATAAAACAAATAACATCTTAACATCCAACAGAATCCTCTCTGAACACCTCCCTCTCTCAAACACAGTTTACCGACAACATTAAACTTTGTTACATTTCTCCTCTCTCTCACTCACACACACACACACACACACACACACACACACACACACACACACACACACACACACACACACACACACACACACACACACACACACACACACACACACGCTCTCTCTCAAACATGCGGCCAGAAAAAACGAGCGTGTCGCAATGCGTCTCTTCCATTCGCGCACCTACATTTGAAATAACGAACTTGGGCGCGCAAAAGACGCGACATGTGAACCACCCCTAACATTGTAGAATCAAGTCATTTTTCTTTGTGTGTGTGTGTGTGTGTGTGTGTGTGTGTGTGTGTGTGTTCAGGTGGCAAACTTAAAAAAGTAGCCAAGTCTCGTGCCGCTCAGATCAAGGGAAGTATTTTAAAAAATAAAAAAAAAATATTTGGCCCACATTTGTCCCCAACACAGTATGATGAGGGCTACTTTAGCTATTATTGCATTAGCAAACCACCAACTAACCAGATATTAACAAATTGACAAGCAGTTAATGGCATTCTACTCTGGGCAGAATGGTTGACGTCTGGCTGCCCGTGATTTTAATGTTGCATGTCTTGCAACACACTGTTCGTCTTTTGCCATCTTGTTGAAGCCAAAAGCGATGACCCTCTGTACCCCTCCGGCTGACATGTTGATATCTGATCTAAGTGGGCGTGGTGTGCGTAAGGTACGAGAGGGCATGATGGATGATAGTGTCGTTTTACATGACAACGCCATTCTCAGCCGGCGCTCCAGCTTGGTCAACTTAATTTTTTAAAATAATTTATATATTTTATATTCAAACTGAAAACATGATGTGATTAACACTCAAGTCATTCAAGTCCATCGTGTCTCAAGTCAAGTCAAGTCCCGAGTCTTTAACTTCCAAGTCCGAGTCAAGTCTCAAGTATTTTATTTTTTGTCAAGTCAAGTAACAAGTCACAAAAATAGCGACTCGAGTCGACTCGAGTCCAAGTCACCAAGTCACAAGTCCCCATGTCTGCTATGTTTTACCAGTTTTGACTTTATTTTAAAATGCTTTATTTTCTCTTTAAGTGTGTCTGTATGGGTATTCTCCTGGGGTCTGGTCAGCAGAAGATTGCTGCTGCTGCTAACTTCTTTGGGTATTACTGCATTGGACTTCCACTCGGCATTGCTCTCGTGTTCGCAGCAAAATTAGACATTGTTGGTCTGTTGGTTATTCTTCATTTTTTGTAATTATTTAGTAATTCAAATAAATTGTCATTCAGTCTATGACCTTGTCAGCTTCTGGCCACAGTGTTACCATCTGCTTTAAATCATAATATTGTTGGCTTGAAGCATGTAGTGAACATGAATGGAAATGGCACAGGTCCCTGAAGAGTTGCATAAATGTATTAGAAACAACAAATACAGTATATATTTTTTATTATGAGATAACAGCTGTCTGGCAGGAGTGTCCTTTCTCACTTTTACAGGCTATTGGCTGGGGCTGCTCATCTGTGAATGTTTACAGTCCAGCTTTTTCATTGCAGTTATTTTTAAACTTAACTGGGAGAGACTGACCGAAGAGGTAGGTCGAGATTCTTATGAAGCTTGCAAAGAAGCACTGTAATATTTTTTGTCATTTAGTTTTCTGTAAATTCCTACTTGTTTATGTTTAAGGGAATATTTCAGCCCCAAAAAATCACTAAATTAGCTAATTATTCTTTATTATTAATCTTATATGTTCTACAGGAGTGCGTTATTTTTCAATGAACCTACCTGACTTTTCAAATGTCTTAAAATAACCACCAGAGTAATGTTTTAGGAATGTCTAAAGTTCAGTCCTTTGAATTATTTGAAAATAATGCACACTCCTTAGATGCAGTGGAACAGCACTCTGCTTCGTGCCGCATTACCACCTCGATTATAGTAAAGTGTTGTACATAATTTGTATCATTTCAGGCAGTGGAACGAGCCGGAAAGAGTAAAGTCTCTGACACGACAACTCCAGATAGTGTGCCAAACAACCTTGTATGTGTTGCTAGGACTATAGTGAGGTAAATCTTAACACAATATCTCTACAACTCTCTGAAATCTCATATTTCTCATGTGTCTTCTCTCAGAATGGAGATGAGTACACTGTAAGTTCTCAAGATAAGAATGAAGGACACAGTACTGTGGTACACGATGGTTTAGGAGTGGTTGAGGAAAAGGAGGAACCTACAGCGAGGCTCTCAACCTCTCAGATCATCATCAGGAGGGGTCTGACTACTTTGGCTGCTCTTCTTATTCTAGCTGTTGGTGTAGCTGTTCATCTCAATGTGCCTTTACCTGAAGTGTTAAATAAGGCAAATATTACTTTGGACTCGAACCTTACCACAACTTCCCCTTTAATAATAAATTCAACATCAGTCTCAACTTCATAACAGAATGATTTTTTAAGCTTTAGTGCTTTTAGTGCTTGTAATAGATCTGATCTCTTTAGTATTTCATTTGTTTCTGCAATGAGACTAGTGGAGGGCTGCTGAGTCTCATATGAGGAAAATACCTCACATAAGAGATTGCTAAAATATGATAAACTGTTCAAATTGCACTTGCAATGCTTGTTTTTGTCAGGTTTGCCTGAGCTTGTCAGGGAATCAAAGGCACCTTATTTAATTTAATCTTTCTCTCTCAAGATTTATGGGATAGAAAGTCATATTATTGATCATTTTTGGTGTTTGGAGTGAGGATTGGGGTTGATTATGTAGTAATTTTTTATGTGTATAAATAAGTGACATAAGTATCATAAGATATTCTTCTTCCTGTTGCTTTTCTGTCTTCCGTTCATGCATGTTATGAATGAATTAAATGAATAAAAAGATTATAAATAGTCATTATCTTAAAATATTGTGGTCACCTTGAGGGATGCTATCTTTGTATAGTACAAATCAGGGACACTAAACCTGACACTAAAAGAATTAGCATTTCAGTGTTTTAAATAATGTAATGACTGCGTCCGAAACCGAAGGCAGCTGACTTGTTGCCTCACGGCCTCGTGAGGCAATGACTTTGGAGGCATGAAGGCAGCTCCGGGAAACGTATTCGGACAGCCTTCATAGGCAGCGTAATGGAATTCTGTTTAAAATATAAACAGGAAGCACCTTTGTGATATTTATTTGAACACTTCAACACTAATTTATTGCTAGAAATGCAATCAAAATGTGTAAAAAAAATGAAAATATAACAAAATTTGTGATCCAGACACTTTTTTGGCCATCATTTTGTTTTCAAACTCGACCAGGTTCGACCAATCACATTCATAGAATTGTGGGACAAGACGATGAAGGTAGTCAGGAAGTAAACTAAACATTGTATCAGAGCCGGCGCCAGACCATAACTAACAGGGGGGCATGTGGCTTCCAACGGGGGGCACGCAATTAGTAACAATAACTTGCAAAAACAAGGCATTAAAACAAAAAATCCAGTGCAAGCACACACTCATACAACTACAGACTGTCAGCTCATTTCCCGTATAAAGTGCAAAAGATCACAAACTATGCGCAAAAGTTAAACTATTTTGAACTTTGACCGCGGCGTGAGCACATGCTGCGTTCCGCTGCGCTTTGCTCGACGCAACAACAAACCGCCCTCGCTCGACGCAACAACAAACCACCCTCACGCAGCGCAAGCCATTGAAATTAATGGGTTTCATAGCGCAGCGCACACCACGTCCTAAAAGCCGCTTTACCAGAATCACGTCGTAATGCTGTTAACGGTCTATAGCTGCACTTCACATTTAAGCTTACGTAAATTAAAACAACGCTAACTTACCTTTAAAAAAGCTGAAGCCGGCGTGTACATACAAACTTCCTTAAAACAGTGTCCTGTAGATTTGAAAATTCCACCTCGACCTCTAATCTCTGAGTTTGAGCCAATCAGTGTTTGCATTAAGTCAGATGAAGCAGGCGATGCTGGTTCGTTCTAAATGTTCTAATATCTATATTTTACACAATCCATAAAATGGCGCGAAAAAACACATTGCTAGGATCAAGTCACAAATATGCTAAAGATTTAAAGACGCATCAGACGTCGCAATACAACCAATCAGAGAAACTGGTCTATTTTATTTAAAGAAAACGTATATCAACTATATTTTCCTCATTTGATTACATTAAAAGTCATAAAACTTTCAATGTTTAATTTATTTTAATGATTCTTGATATATATTAAATTAATAAAAAACTGTGTAGGGGGGCACAACAACCTGTTTGGGGAGGCACGGCCCGCGAATGCCCCCCCCCTTGACGCCGGCCCTGCATTGTATACGTACGTGCATTGATGCTTTCCTGCCTTGCAATGCTGCCTCCGAAGGCAGCATTTTAGAGATTTCGGACGCAGCCAATAAATTCAAAATACCTTTTACATGTGTTTTACTGAACATATGTAATACATTTGACATTTTATAACAATTTGTCTTGTTTTAGCTAAGAAAATTAATAGACAAACAATTGAAGAGCTCAGATGCAAAACCCTCTAAGTGCGTCTGACATGTTTTCTCGTAAATTAGCATTTTAATCTCTTAATGGTTCTGCCAACAAGTCTGAGTGGCCGAAGGGATTAAGTAGGTTTGAAGCGAAAGATTTAATCAACATATCATACGTGCTGAGAGCATTCGAAGAGTCAATATCATTATCTCATTTTTATCTGAGCTTCTCAGTTATAGTTTAATGATAGAAGGTAATAGAAGAATAGAAACCCAAAATTTGTTAGAAAGCAGATGTTACAACAACACATCAGTACACATTGTAAACATCACATCAGTTCAAAGGTCGGTACTGTTAATCTTTCTTTAATTCTCTTTTCTTTTATGTTGTGTGTCAGCACAAGTAATCCTTTATGCCACATCACATCAAAAATTTGTAAGATTATGCAACACATGAGGCTTTTCAACTAAGCGAAATAATTAACAGTAAAAATAAATGCCATTAAAACAGACAAAAGTATCAAATGAAAGATAGTATAGACCCAATGAGTGATGGTTTTAATAAAGAGTATAGTAAATGTTATAATGACAAGTAATATTGTTTGCTTTTTGATAGTCCCGAGGGGCGTTTAACATGTTTTAAAACAGAAAACTGTGTAAACTTTAAATGCTGCTGAAATAATAATTATGTACTATAAAACTCACATCTAACTGTTAGTGGACTTGTATCACATCAGACCCATGTCACAGATTAACAAATCAACCCGGTTATTTTGACAGATATTAGTTACTCATAAAAGTGATTCTTGGATTGATGATTCACTGATTTGTTTAAGCTTAAATCAAGTCAATCAAGTCTACAAGAGTCTACAATTACATTGACGACCAGTATCCAGTTTTAATGATCACCAAGTCATGTTTTGTGGTAAAAAGCAAAAGATAAAGTGCACTACTAAACTAGTAAACATTCCACCAAGCGGCAATGCAACAAGTAAACAAATGTTAACATTAGTGTAATGGTAGAGAAAACCTGCTACATGTTTCTTCTGCCAGTAAATATTTGAGTTGGTCCTATAAACTCACTACTAGAAATCTTTCAGTTAAAACTGGCCAAAAATTACAGTATAGTTAGATCGTACAACCAGTTGTGGTTTGGTTGAGATGTTGATACCTATCGAACTAGCTCATCCCTAGACAGCCAGGGGTGCTCTGTTGATCTTTGGAGAAGGAAATTTAGTTACGATATTATAATGAAACACAAAATTGGATCCAACAATTCTGGCTTTGGCCAGATACTACAATACGTTAATCAATGCAAAACGAGATTTTCATTTCTTTCTATTTTAAAGACCTGATTGATCTTAGGAAACAATCCCTTGTCCCTCAACTCTTTGCCAGTAGGACAAACAATCTCCTCCCATCCTGTGGATTAAATCAAAGCCTACATTGTCTCACCTCATGTAATGTTTAAGCCTTCAAAGGTGCTGAATGCAAACCTGAAGTATAAACAGCTGTAGACTGGACCCTTGCCTCCTGTGAAGCAGGATCGGGCCTCTTGCAGTGATTTTGACTGTACTAACAGCACGCCTACAATCCCTCCCACTCTGGAGTGATACTGAACTCAAACCGAGCCTAAGTAAAGTGAGCTGACACATGCAATGGAAAAGCGCCATTAGGTACCAAAACTGAGAAGGTCATGGATAACTCACGTCCAAGAACTGAAGCACCAGCATTGGAGCCCAGCGCCAAGCTGTTTTGCTGTGGTTTTATGAGGCGGTGCATTCCTCTGGTCTATAGAGAAGAACTGTACCACATCTTGCGCATGACTGGACCCCTGGTAAGATTTCTGCCACACTCATCAAGACAGTATGCTATGCTTATTATGAATACATAAAGAGAGAGACAGTGACATAGACACTCTGAAAAAACTTGCAGTGGATTACATAATAAGTCTGATTTTGTGTTGGGTATATTTTTAATTATATCTTCATGCATGTCCATTTATAGTCCATTTGTACATATACTTTAAAATGAATTCTGGATAAGATTTTTATATCTGCAGACTTAAGACCACATGTAAGAATGGACTGTACTTCGGCCTTAAGAGAAAAGGTACAAAGCTGTTACTGGGACGGTACTCTTATAAAAGGTACTTATCGAAGTATTTAGGTACCAATATGTATCTTTGAGATAATACGCACGTTTTAGGTACAAATGTCTACTTTTTGAAAAGATATTGCCACAGGGACAGGGCTTTTGTACCTTTTCTTCTGAGAATGAATACCTACAGTAACAAACTGAACTGAATGTTTTCATTGTCATCTTTTACACTGACAAAAAAAGATTTGTTGGTTCAACGTAAAAAAATAAGTTACCTGGTTGCCTTAAAATGTGTTCATTAAAGCTCACATAACACGCGCTGTTTCTGCATTTCTGATGTTAATCTTGAGTACCTATAGAGTAGTTTTACATCCTTTATATCTCCAAAGAGTCTTTAGTTTAATCAGATTTATAAAAGAAAGATTAGCTTTCCAATAACGTATGAAAAAATGAAGAAGGAGGAGTTACTACCGCGGGAGGAGCGAGTACGAGTCATGCAACACTATACAACACTGTTTAACTTATGATTCACTAATTGTTCGTGTCATTTATATAATATGCATGCGCTTATTTCCAACATAAGACAGAAGTCTTACTTACCGCATGCAACTCGTGACCCGGTTGGGAAAATCCAGCGCATCAAACACACATGCAAAACCGGATAATAAACTATATCCATTGTTTCCATAAGGCTGGCTTTCTTCTCCTTACATCCAAAAACACACTTCTTCTTTCATGCCATTGTTGAGTTTTGAAATTAAACAAAGTGATGTGATGTTACTGGGACGGTACTCTTTTAAAAGGTACTTCCAAGTATTTAGGTATCAATTGAAGTAATATGCAATATACGTCTCCCGCTGATTGACGGGTGGGCGGGGTTTTCCGGAGGAAGTGCCCATGAAAAGAAGTGACACATATAGAAACCCCTGAAACGTCAGCTGGACCCATAATCGAAAACTTGTACGAACCCTGGCGAAGTGCATTCGGCACAGAAATACTCTGTAAGGGGCCAGTCACACCAAAAGCGTTTTAAACGCTTGCAAACGCAAGGCGCGACGCACTGCCTTTTTAAAAAAAAGAGCAGTGTGACGCGGCTTTTCATATTGCTAAGTAACCACAGAGTCAGCTGTCTTGTCAATCAAATATTGAAGCGTGAGCGCTCTTTTGCTGTTAACTGTCTTATTCGCAGAAACTTTAAAAAGAGGACGCTTGCTCTGACCTTGTGTGAGGTTGAGAGGTGCACAAACACGCAGGAGAGAGTGAGCGAGTGGAGTTCGGTTCTTCAAAGCAACTGTAAACTTCCATCACCAGAACGTAAGGCCCGCCTATCCCCTTATTCGATTGGACAATGGAAAGACGCAAATGACGTTGGGCGCTTCTCCGCTCTCAGCGCTCTTTCAAAACACGTACGCCGCAGGCGGCAAAAAACCGCAAGGCGCTCGGCGCGCATAAACAGCGCGCAAACGCGCCCTGCCCATAGAATATCATTCAAAAAAGGCGCCTGCAACTGCCATAAACGCTTTTGGTGTGACTGGCCCCTAACATGCCCAACTGCTTTTTTGACACTTTGCCTACGTTTAGCATGAGGAAACAACTGTATAACTGTGTTAATAAGTCAGAATGCATGAAATACCATTGAACCACCCCTTTAAACATAAAATATAAAAACTACACTCTAAAAAAATTGCTGTAATTACGCAGCTGGTTGCCAGTAACTTACTGTAGAAGATAAAGACTGGAAATGTTTTATGTTCATTTAACTTTGAACAAACTGTTGCCAGTAAATGTAAAATGTACAGAAAGTTACTGGCAACCAGCTGCCAGTAATACTGTAATTTCTACAGAAAGTTTTTACAGTCTTATGTTTTTAAGTTGAATTAACTCAACATTTTAAGGCAACCAGGTATCTTTAACCAATTTTTAGCAATTTATAAAATTTTGCTTCATAAATGTATTTTGTAAACAGCTGTTTTGTTTTCATTCATGAGACTATGGACTTCCATAATTCTAATCACGTGAGCCCATAACTTTCATCTCCAAGTCTGCTAAATATTTCTTTGTTTGTATTTTTAGCTTGTATGTCGGTTCTTGAATTTCCTCCTTTTCTTCGTGGTGACAATGTTTTGTGGACGCCTGGGGAACACTGTGCTAGCGGGCTATGCCATGGCTTCGGCTGTAAGTTTGCTTTACTCTGAACTGTAGGCCATTGTGCAATGTTCCTTTATGCATTGGTTACTAATAACACTGGTGTCCAAAATGAAATTGTTTTTCAGACGATCAATGTAACAGCTGCAGCAACGGGGTTAGGACTAGTTTTGGCCTGCGACACATTGGTATCACAGGTGTGTTTTCTATACAAATACCACTCCATCTGCTTAATAAATAACACAAGAGACTGAAACAAAATATGAAGAGTTTCGTTGCAAAACGAGATAAATCCATTTTTTTTACATTTTTGTCAAACATGTTTAATATTATGTTATCATGTTATTATTTTGTTTTATGGTGCTACTTAGCTGTATTTTTTAAGTTATGAAGGTTTAAATCAAAACAAACCAACTGCAGTTGAATTAAAATTAATTGAAATGCACAACCAAAAAACGAGATTTCTGAACAATTAAAAAAATGGTAGTTATCTCGTTTTGCAACAAAACTCTTCATATAGCAAATATAAATCAAGTTTTTATTGTTGTTTATATTTCTATGTGATGTTTTTAATATGCTTTAAGACAAACCATTCAAATTCATCATTGCTGAGGATTTTATTCCTTATATCATTTTCCAAAGACATCTCATTCCTGCGGTTTAAAATCGATTTGTTTTGGTCACAAAGTCATGCCCACTTTTATGAAATTATAAGGCCCGGCCCAGCCCGCATCACTGTATTTATTTTTACAAACTGCCCTGCCCCATGACCATAAAAAAACATACTATTGTAATAAATAAAAACAGTTTTATTTCAGCCTAGTGCTTGGAAACAACAGTTAGATTACATCGTCTTGTAAACTGGCAACAACATACAGTACTGATAAGAACCATAAAAACAAGCATGGTCATATATATTAACACGGAAAAAGACAGTCCGTAGCAGGGCCACGGAAAAATGCGGAGATCCGTGAGAAAAAATGAACACAAAATTCCGTGACTATCCCACGGAACTTTGTGAGATCATGTTGATTAACAACAAGATACTAGATAGGATAATAGGATAATAATTTCTCCCGCACCTCTTTCATCTTTTATTCCTCCATTTGTTTTGTTGTTGTGACTGGCAGTGCGAGCTGCTTGGTGCTTTCGTGACGTGAGGCCAAAGGTTTTTACCCGCCCCAACCCGACCTGCGGGTTAACGCATTTTGTTACCAATCACATTTAAACTCACATGCAGTGTGCACTGAAAAAAATAAAGGCTGTATTTATTTAAAAATATAGTGCATCATTTATGCATGATGCACTATATTTTAATTCAGCATATAATTTTTTTACAGTCTGTAATAGTTTAAGCGCTGCTTTGCTCTGCTTAAGTTGTCCACCGATTTTTCTGTTTTCTTTTGCTTTTTTTAATGTTAAGCTGCTTTGAAACCATTAAAAATTGTGAAAAGCTCTATATAAATAATATTGAATTGAAATTGAACTGGTTAACATTAGCACCAAAAAACAATTAGTGCTGCAAACGCGCAGTCCACATATTCATTATGACAGTTATGTATGTTTATAAAACTACAGAAATAAGCATTTATTTATGCGTATGACAGTGTGGAGGGGGGACTAATTCTCATATTCTTATTTATGGTCCAGACTGTGCGATTAAGTAAGGGTGGAGACTAATTTGCATATTTATAGATCCGCTTATACCAAATGAGGGAATCGCATTCAAGCAGTTTAAAGCATGTAGGAATTACTTTTACAGGAGAAACTTTTACATATAATATTATGATGCTCAAAGATGAGTTTTAAGTGATAAAATTATTGACTATAGGATGACTTTATGACTAGTTTACCTAAAATGAAAACCCTTTCAAAATTTACTCAACCTCATCTTATGTCAAACCTGTATGACTTTTTTGGGGGACACAAGATAACCTTTTTTTCTAAATGAGTTTAATATATTATGTAAGAGTATTAATAAAAAAAATGTAAAACATAAAAGACTATTGTAAAGAATAATAAAAATATAAGTGTCCATAATAAAATCTGCATTTTTGTCAAATCAACATATATTTTTATGCTACTTTAAGTTTTAAACAACTTTAACTAGTTTTTATAAGTTATGTCAACTATTCACAGGTCAAAACTTAAAATAGTACGTTAAATTGACTTTCGAAACCAAGTTGGTTTCAATTCATGCTGCATTTTTACAGTGTATGTACACCTTTGCAAAGGTTGAAATATGAATTTACGTATATGATATGACTTTGTTATATACACAATTTTATGCAATGTCAAATTCTGCTAAATGTTTATTTTTGTGTTTCAATTAAATTAAAAGCTACATTGTAAAAAAATCCAGCATGACGTTAAGACAACTTGTTTTTGCAAGTAAGTCTCACCTAATATTTTAAGTTTTGACCTTTGAATAGTTGACATAACAAGTTGAAATTGTATAACTTAATTTTTTTATTTAAGTAGCATAGAAATATATATGAAGTTTTAAATGTAGGTTCAGGAGGAGCCTAAACATTTAGTCCTGTCAATCATCCCAAAAGCCTATTTAAGCGAGTCAGTCTCCACACCTTCACAGTGACGATTCATCCGCCATACCTCCTTCTCCCCAAATCTTCACCTTCATTTTGCTCATTTCTGACAAAAATAGTATATATGGAAATGTAACAACACTTTATTTTTTGTGTGAATTTTAGCACTGAATGTAATATCATCCATATGGAAACATACAGATACAGCAAGTTATAACCTTATATTGGATTTACTGTTAGTTTAAGTGTGTCTTGAATCTTGCCCTTAGACGTTTGGAAGTAAGAATCTTCTCCGTGTAGGTGTCATCCTACAAAGAGGCATCTTGATTCTGACGCTCTTCAGTTTGCCCTGCTGGGCTTTGTTGGTGAACACACAGCCCCTCCTCCTCCTGTTGGGGCAAGACCCTGAGGTGGCCAGGTGACTGATATAACCCACACTGACTAATCAGATTTTAACTGTTGAAATCCACATGTGAACTAAAATACACATTGATTTGCGATGACTAATGTTTAACCTCTGTCTGTCTCAGGATAGCTCAGATTTATGTGGTTATGTTTCTGCCAGCAATTCCGGTAAGATCCAATAATACATTCATGGATTGCATTTCTTTTGCAGATTATCTCATATCAAACAGTGCTTTATATACATTACTGTTCATCCTTATACAACAGGCCATGTTTCTATATCATCTGCAGCTGTCATATCTTCAGAACCAGGTACATGAAATGTTATTTTCATGCAAATTGAAATCTCCTTGAATTAAGTTAATTTGCATGCTGACTTTGTGGTCCATATGAATTCACAGGGTGTCATCAAGCCTCAGATGTTTGCAGCTGTAGTAATCAATATTGTAAATGCGTTAGTAAATTACATCTTGCTGTACTGGTGGGATTTTGGAGTTTAGTGAGTACATATTTGTTTTCCATTATTGTTTTGAACTGTACTGTATCTTGTTTTCATGATTTGTGTATATTATATTCATGCTGTCTGTATGTTTTTTAGTGGGTCTGCTGCAGCAAACACCTTCGCTCAGGTTTTCAGCTGCTTTTGTTTGTTTTGTTTCATTCGCTGTCAGAAGCTACATGAGAAAACATGGGGAGGTGAGTTAACTATGATTATATGTAATTCACATTTTTATCCTTCTCTGATACCATCAATCACTTTCTAATATGTAGTTTTATTTATGAAGAGTTTAGATGTAAAACCATCTAAGTGCATGTTTTCTTGTAAATGAAAATGTTTTATAAGGCTCTTATGTTTAGTTTCAGTAATTTCACTTTAATCAAACGTCAGTTTTGTCACTTCATTGTATTTGACTGTCTTTAGCTGCAAATCCCTCTAAGTGCATACAAGGTTTTGTAGCAAAAACTTTCACTTCAAAATCACTAAACATGCAACTAGAAACATTGCAAATGATGAAAGTCAAAGTATAAAAATGAAGAAACTAAACCACACATTAGGTGGCGCTGTGGCCCATGTGACTGCTTCATACAAGTTGGATTCAGGTCCAAGTACTCACAGGAGGCGAAAGTTTGAATCTTTTGCACGTCGTCATTCATTTAATTAATCTTTCGTGGACTTAGAAGACAAATCGATGCGCCGTTTGGTGGATTCTGCAAACAAACCGATGTGGCGTTTGGCGGATTCTGCCAACAAACCGATGTGGCGTTTAGCGGATTCTGCCAACAAATCGATGTGGCGTTTAGCGGATTCTGCCACCAAATCGATGTGGCGCTTAACGGATCCTGCCAACAAATATATGTGGCGTTTAGCGGATTCTGCCAACAAATTGATGTGGCGCTTAACGGATCCTGCCAACAAATCGATGTGGCGCTTAGCGGATCCTGCCAACAAATCAATGTGGCGCTTAACGGATCCTGCCAACAAATAGATGTGGCGCTTAACGGATCCTGCCAACAAATCGATGTG
Source organism: Misgurnus anguillicaudatus (assembly GCF_027580225.2). Lineage (NCBI taxonomy): Eukaryota > Metazoa > Chordata > Actinopteri > Cypriniformes > Cobitidae > Misgurnus > Misgurnus anguillicaudatus. The sequence goes on along the minus strand of NC_073360.2, from coordinate 22,750,650 downwards.
GCGCTTAACGGATCCTGCCAACAAATCGATGTGGCGATTAATGGATCCTGCCAACAAATAGATGTGCCGTTTAGTGGATTCTGCCAACAAATCGATGTGGTGTTTAGCTGATTCTGTCAACAAATCGATGTGGTGCTTAGCGGACTCTGCCAACAAATCAATGTGGCGCTTAACGGACTCTGCCAACAAATCGATGTGGCGCTTAGCGGACTCTGCCAACAAATCAATGTGGCGCTTAACGGATCCTGCCAACAAATTGGATTATGATAACAAAACGTTTTTTTGAATGGCACGAGACTGGGATTAAGCACATTTGATTAATTTTTATTTGATTAATATATAATACGCGAGAGAGCAGTTGGTCAATACCATTATCTATTTTTTTGACAGAGGTGGTGTTTTGCGACCGTTTCTGAGCCCTTTGTATATACAGTTAGTAAATTGTATTGAACAGCACTAAACACTTTATTTAACCAAAAAATATTGTTGATTTTAAATAGATTTTAAGGAATCTTTTTTCTTTTGATCTGTTCATATATCCGTCTGCTGAGCCAAACCGACTTATTAGAGGACCACTCTAATTCATTATTTTTCTTTCTGAAAGGATGGTCATCTGAAGCCCTGCAGGATTGGGGGTCTTACATGAAGCTGGCCATACCCAGCACGCTCATGACCTGTTTTGAATGGTGGATCTATGAGGTTGGAGGTTTTTTAGCAGGTACACTACTGATGCAAAAGGACTGAAAATGTGATTCATTTGATTATTGATTTTTTAACTGAATTATAATATGCTTGACTCTGGCAGGAATGCTAAGTGAAGAGGACCTGGGTGCTCAGCATGTGGTTATAATGCTGGCGTACATCAACTACATGGTGTGTTTGTATTATACAAGAAAATTAATTCACCCACTGCAGCCAAATCAATTAGGCCTATAAGATTTATTTTCACAGGTTTCTTTGTCCATATTTACCAAGGATGCCAGTAGTTCTGACCATGACTGTGCACATCTAAAAGCATTAGATTCAATGACAGCTTGTCGTGATTACAATCAGTCACCTGAGTTGTTAATACCATGTGAATAATCACTTTAGAGAGGAAAATAACACCTTTAAAGGAAAACACCACAATTTTTCAATATTTTACTATGTTCTTGGCAAGGGGTACTCTTCATGTTCTATTTGCTCACTTTCTTTTTCTCATCACAGATCCCATTAGGAATGCAGGGTGCAGCGTGTATTCGTGTGGGAAACGCACTCGGTGCTGGGGAAACAGCTGCAGCTATCCTCACCAGCAAAGTGTCTTTAATCTGTGCAGGTAAAAACATGAATCATATTTATTTCATAAAAATCCTAACTATAAATCATTCCTTTGACATCCTGATGCTACGTAACCTAATGTAAACAAATTAATTTTGTTCCCCAGCTGTACTGGCAATCTTTCAAGGTCTTATTTTGGCCTCAACAAAAACAGTGATTGGTTATATGTTCACATCAGATGAGTAAGTCACTTATCTCGGTATTTCAAGCACCCAAAACTAAATGTTTGTTGACATGTGTACACTTGAAAAAATCTGTAAACACTTAACTCTGTTGTTTCACTCTGAGTTTTGAAAGAAATACTGTAAACAACAGCTGTGCCTCAAATTTTGTCTCTGTGAAACTTGTTAGGACCATAGTGGAACTAGTGTCTGAGCTACTGAACATCTACTGCCCTCTTCAGTTCTTTAATGGACTGTTGGTGAGTTCTGCATGCACTTGTATTATACATAAACTTGATTAATAAAAACCTAATTATGTAATTTCTGTGTTTGTTCTTTCAGTGTGTTGCTATGGGCATTCTGATCGGCACAGGACAGCAGAAAATAGCTGCTATTGCTAACCTATTTGGTTACTATTGCATTGGACTCCCATCAAGCTTTGTTCTGATGTTCACCGCAAACTTAAAAGTTGCTGGTTCGCCCAATTACTGTTATAATGAATAACATAAATAATGACGCTTGACTATTCTTCATGTTATTAATGACCATGTATTGTCTCTCTCTCAGGCTTTTGGTTGGGTCTCTTCATTGCTGTGTTTTTGCTAGCAATTGTTTTCATAGTGGCCATCTTCAAATTAGACTGGAAGAAAATGACAGATGAGGTAAGAATATTAATACCATACTAATTGTGAAACTCATGAACATTTACATAAGCAATCATTGACCTATTTTTAATCGTTTTTTATTTTAAGGCAGTTAAGCGAACTGGAAATAGTGCAAATGGAGTATTACCTCCCAACCCTGAGTTTGGCTTGAACCACCGCAACAGCTTCTACCAGGCGGTCCTGAATGCAGAGGTATTCTCTACGAACCAAAACTATGAAAAATCTTGCTCGTAGAAAGACACATAATTACAAAATGTGTCCTCTTTCAGAACGGGAATGGATATGTGGTGGTGAGCTCTCAAGATCGAGATGAGGAACCCACCAGTACTGTGGTACAGGACGAGTCAAGAGAAAGTAAAGAGGAAGAGAAGCCCACAGATCTGCTGTCAACGTCTCAGATCATCTTAAGAAGGGGTCTGACCACCCTGGCTGCACTTCTTATTCTGGCTGTAGGGGTTGTTGTTCATCTCAAAGTGCCTCTTCCAGAAGTGTCTCATTGGGCAAACTTTACTCTGGACTCAAACCTAACTACAGCCACCACACCCATCTATTCTACCATTATAATTTGAAACCAGGACCTCGCTGTGAATGTTTTATATCTCAGCATTCTGTGGAGCATTTTTATTATTGAAATAATGGTTACATTTTACTTTGACATGTTACTTTAGACATGTAGGTGTAACAAAAGTAATGCTGCACCTACATGTCAACAAACTTTCATTTTAGTGGAGTATTAGTAAATAGGGTTAGTAGAATAAGTTGACATACTTGCAAAGTTACTAGTAGTCAGACGAGGACCATCAGGATAAAGTAATACTAAAAAATAGCTTTCAGCTTTGGTTACTAAATATTTTGGTATTATACCATCATGTCATTGGAAAACATACCATTATCAGAAAAGCAAGGATGAAGCAAGTAACCCTTATAAACCCAGTGTCACTTGAATGAAAGCAAGCCACAATAAAATGTATGTATGAGATTGTATAAATTCATTCAAATTATAGCCACCTTATAATTTAGTTACAAAGTGCCATGAGATTATGTTGGGTATGGCAGGTATATTTTTTGCACGTATTAACAGGACCAAGCGTTACATTTATTTTCTTTAAAAGAAGAAACTGACCAGCTTTGCAGACAGTTTGTCAGCTCACCAGTGACACAGGCCGTTAATCCTCTTGAGTTGGTCTTTTTTTGTCATGCAGCTGCTGGAGAAAACTGCCAAAAATGAGACATTTTACAAATACTGCTGTCATACTGAAAGACATGCAGAAGTGTCATAGCCATTCAAACTGACACAGAGCCACTCATATTTCTGAGCCAAGTGGATTTTGGAAAAAAATATATATACTTAATAAAGTTTTTTTTTTGCACAATTGGTGTAGGCTGAACGTTTTCTTAAAACATTGTGACAGAAATGGGGACTCTCCAATCGAGTTGCACTATTTGCTTTAAACTTGAAATGTCTTCATCTGCTGAACCTAATTTTTTACTTACAAAACACACGCACACACACTCACACACACACACTCACACACACACACACACACACACACACACACACACACACACACACACACACACACACACACACACACACAGAAAAGGAGATCAACATACATCCTGTGGTTAAGTAACGTGATCATCCTATACAGTATATGTATACACTCACCTAAAGGATTATTAGGAACACCATACCAATACTGTGTTTGACCCCCTTTTCCCTTAGAACTGCCTTAATTCTATGTGGCATTGATTCAACAAGGTGCTGAAAGCATTCTTTAGAAATGTTGGCCCATATTGATAGGATAGCATCTTGCAGTTGATGGAGATTTGTGGGATGCACATCCAGGTCATGAAGCTCCAGTTCCACCACATCCCAAAGATGCTCTATTGGGTTGAGATCTGGTGACTGTGGGGGCCATTTTAGTACAGTGAACTCATTGTCATGTTCAAGAAACCAATTTGAAATTATTCGAGCTTTGTGACATGGTGCATTATCCTGCTGAAAGTAGACATCAGAGGATGGGTACATGGTGGTCATAAAGGGATGGACATGGTCAGAAACAATGCTCAGGTAGGCAGTGGCATTTAAACGATGCCCAATTAGCACTAAGGGTCTAAAGTGTGCCAAGAAAACATCCCCCACACCATTACACCACCACCACCAGCCTGCACAGTGATAACAAGGCATGTTGGATCCATGTTCTCATTCTGTTTATGCCAAATTCTGACTCTACCATCTGAATGCCTCAACAGAAATCGAGACTCATTAGACCAGGCAATATTTTTCCAGTCTTTAACTGTCCAATTTTGGTAAGCTGGTGCAAATTGTAGCCTCTTATTCCTATTTGTAGTGGAGATGAGTGGTACCCGGTGGGGTCTTCTGCTGTTGTAGCCCATCTGCTTCAAGGTGGTGCATGTTGTGGCTTCACAAATGCTTTGCTGCATACCTCAGTTGTAACGAGTGGTTATTTCAGTCAAAGTTGCTCTTCTATCAGCTTGAATCAGTCGGCCCATTCTCCTCTGACCTCTAGCATCAACAAGCCATTTTGGCCCACAGGACTGCCGCATACTGGATGTTTTTCCCTTTTACACACCATTCTTTGTAAACCCTAGAAATGGTTGTGTGTGAAAATCCCAGTAACTGAGCAGATTGTGAAATACTCAGACTGGCCCGTCTGGCACCAACCACCATGCCAGGCTCAAAATTGCTTAAATCACCTTTCTTTCCCATTCTGACATTCAGTTTGGAATTCAGAATATTGTCTTGACCAGGACCACACCCCTAAATGCATTGAAGCAACTGCTTTGTGATTGGTTGATTATAATTGCATTAATGAGAAATTGAACAGGTGTTTCTAATAATCCTTTAGGTGAGTGTATATATATATATATATATATATATATATATATATATATATATATATATATATATATATATATATGTAAGCAATAAGGTACGAGAGGCTGTGCTGTATCGTGAATAAGTAACGGCTGAAGGGCGTTGTTAGGCACGACGCGAAGCGGAGTGCCTGCAACCCCTTCAGCCGTTACTTATTCACGATACAGCACTTGCCTCGAGTACCTTATTGCTTTTATAAAACGGTAACTACACAATATTAAAGTAAAAAAAAATTACTGCAACTTTCATGAAGTTAAATCAATAAAAGCATTCCTTCCGCTAGAAAAAATAGTCCCTGACTGCGAACAATAACATGAAAGCTCAAATAAAAACAACAAACTGTTCTCAAACTTTGTCTCATTATATGTTTATGTGTTGCTAAGGGTGTTGCTAAGGGCGCAGTGATATTAAATAGAACCGTTGGGTGAAGCGGTCGTAGCAGTGTTTTATTGTGAATAAAGCACACCTATTGACCAATCAGAATCAAGGATTGGAACTAACCGTTTTATAAATATATATATATATATATATATATATATATATATATATATATATATTAAAATATATATTTCCTGCACATAAATGCTTTATTTTGCATGATTTGATTGAAAAAAGTGACTGCAGTATGGAAAGTGTGGCCTGTGATTCTGGGTTGTTTTCAGATTGTATTAGGGATTTGTCATGTGTGCCAGTGTAATTCAGCTGCAGGGGTCAGTGAGTGTTGTTTTTCTTTGAACTGAGGAAGGCAGTGAGGGCATGATTTAAACTGACTGCTGAAATGTTTATTTTAAACAAAATAAATATATAAAGCACCTGTTTATACCCCATGGTGGGCTTTCAGGGGAGGTTTGTATTTACCAAAAAACTAAAGGTCTGCAAATTCACAAGACATGCTGTATATTTTAGGACTGGGAGGACTGACACAATAATCTTTTCAAGATTTGGTTGGGTAGCTTTATCCCCCTTTCTCAGACACCTTAAACAAGTTATGTACACTATTTTGTTTTATAAAGCACTTAAATTGGAAAAGGAAGCAAATTAGTCTTCATTTTGTCTGTGAGAAATTATAATATTTTTCCTGATATTCTCCTTAACTGTCTAAGTCTAACAGACAAAGCAATTTAGTTTCATAAGTAAATCTACTGAGCTGCAGGTCTATTAGTCCTACACTGTAAAAAAATTGCTGTAATTTTGCAGCTGGTTGCCAGTAACTTACTGTAGACGATAAAGTCTGAAAATGTTTCATGTTCATTTAACTTTGAACAAAATGTTGCCAGTAAATAACATAAATGTAAAATCTACAGTAAGTTACTGGCAGCTAGTTGCCAGTAATACCCATTAATACTGTAATTTCTACAGACATTTTTTACAGTGTACACAGCAAAACCACCAGTGTTAATTTAACTCTATGAGAGTTGATTTCAACACTATACCAGTGTTTATATAATTCTCACTGCCCAGAGTTAAAATAACACTCCAGCTAGTGTTAAAGATTTTACTCCACCTTGGTGTTGATTATTTTACTCTGATAGTGTTAAAGAATTAACTCCTAACACTGCCTTTAAAACACCATTAGAGTTAATTACACTCAAGTAGAGTCAATATTAAAACACTGATAGAGAGTTACTTGAACACTGAAAATAGTACTTCATCATATATCTTTGATTATTAATGACAACAAGAATCAAATGAAACAAAGTTATTGACCACAAAATTTATTTAACAAATTTATTTGACATTATTAAATATTTATAAAAAAAAATAAAGTATCACTTGTGAACTTTTTCAACATTTTCAGAAAGTGGTTATGTATACAGTCCTTTCAATTTTGCCAAGGAGTTTAAATAAAACTGAATAAGTGTTAAAATCCATGTCTGACACACATCTAGGGCAAATCACAGCAAATCTTTCACTAAACATTCTGTAAAACAATACATCACAAAAGTAATCACAATTTTCTTCAGCACATATTAATTGAAATTTGGGCAAGGATAAAATGCATGCTGAAACCTTAAATGAGATACTACATACTAGTTACCAGCTAGTTAAAAAAAAGTTTGCTCTCAGCTCTCAATCTCTAGTTTTCCCAACATGTAAACTGTTGTTTGATTAAATTTGAAAGTGAAGGAGTCCATCATCATACATTACATTAAAAACAAAGTCAAATGCTAAAAGGGAGCCTTCCGACTGACGGGGTGAGATTCTTATCAAAAGCCACGTCAAAGTTCTCAAATCTGGCCGCAGATCCTGCCAACAGCAGTAAGGTACAGTTGTCATCCTACTCGTTGCTGAAGATGTTCTTCAAGGCTGGTACAAGACTATAAAAGATAAAGAACAACAGTTATTATATTAGACCTATACATCTGCATAACATTGAGAAAATCAGAGCCACACAGACAAATTTAGAAAGCAAGCTCTCCTACTTACCTTATGATACACCACAAGCCTGCTCACTGCAAATCTGATGCACTGATTCCCTTGAGGTGATGGTGGAAGGAGATGGAGCAGTAAAAGCAGTGTTGCCATGTCACTATCACAGTCTATGATGCTCTCACTGGTTCCTTGTAGGAGTCTTCCTTAAACAAATAAACAGACATGTCACAATACTGTACAATACATAATAGAGGTCGACCGATTTATCGTCCGGGCCGATTAATTGGCCGATTTTTGGCATATTTTTAAAAATTGGCTTTGGACGATTTTGCTGCAAAATTAGGCCGATTAATAGGCAGGCGCATCTGCGGGCACCTAAGCGTTGTTGTAGAACTCGTGACGCTGCCTCTTGCTGCAAGCAGATCGCTCCTGTGTGTGTGTGTGCAGCCATGCCTTGTTCACAAACAGCTTTAGTAAACGATGGCGGGACAAGAAGTCACTGTCAGCACAATCAGTCACTTATAGCGCCTCAGAAATGAGAATGTAAATGTGTTTAGAAAGATTTGCCCTAAATAACAGTCTCAACTAAAAACATAGACATTTACTATGTTAACTTTATGATGAATAAATAATTTATCAGGTCTACCAAATAAGGATTTTATCCTACAAAGCAGTAAAACCCATGGTAAAAAACTGATCAAAGATGATGACAGAAGAGTGTCAGGTAATATCTGTGTCTGATAAATGCATGCTGCAGAGGAGGTTGTAAAACTCTTCAGAAAGACCAGTCATAATTTTTTAAAATACTTTGACTTAAATAGTGACATTTTTACATTTAAAATATCTGCTAATGATGAGAACATTTTGATTATTATGTACATATAGAAAATCGGCCAAACATATCGGCCATCGGCTGCCCTGATTTCTAAATATCGGCATCGGCCAGAGAAAAAACCATATCGGTCGACCTCTAATACATAAGATGACAGACACATTTCAATTTGACAAATGAATAAAGATTTTGAAAGTCATCATTTATGAAAGCATGTATTTTGACAAATTAAATTAAAATAATGAAGTGCATTTACCAATATGTGCAACAAAAATGTTGACTAGGACTTCCACTATTCTGCTTAACAAATTACCATCTTCCAAAACACAACAAATGTTTGCATGTTACTTCTTCACACACATTTAATTATGCATAGTGAAAATACTATGTGTACTCTTTTACCTCGGTCATGGAGTCATCTGTTGTCTTAGATTTCTTGGAACGACTTTGGTCAAGTTCAGATGGTAAATGACAGTGGCAGAAGCTGCTTGTTGCATCTGGTGACAAGAACACACAAAAACTGAAAAATAAATATAAAATTAGTTTTATAAAACAAAAGATAATCATCACACTGTACCTTCATTTTGTCCTCTAGCTGTAAGCAGCACATCTTGCAAAATGTCTTCCTCGATTTCAGTGTCATCAACAATGCATACGTTAGTCCACAGTCAGTTTGGCTTACCACCTATGACAAAACACAAATTTATATATGTAAGGAAGCAACAAATAAATGAACAGTGAAAAAAAAATCACCTTCACTAATGAGCAAAAATAAATCAATCCTGCAGTTTGATACATTTCCTGGAGCCCTGGTAACCAACTTCAGCAGCATGTTCCAAACCTGAAATAGTGATTGAATAAAAAACTTTGTATTATCAAACAAAATTTACTATAAGATTAAATATGAAAATGTTTTTCATAAAGTTATTGCATCTTATTATAAAGTAATTTAACAAAAATATATGCAATAAAAAAACTTAGGCTTAGGTGAGTGACTTGGTTAACAAAAACTATTCAGGACAGGTTTTAGTACATTGATGATGAGTGTTCTTTTAATGTATTCCCATGAATCCACCTTTATAGACCTTAACGCGCTCACGTGCGATTCCTTAATTTTCTACCTTCTGTAAAGGTGTGCATTCAAATCGCGCGTGGTCATGCGTCGTCATACGTAGGTCAGACGCGCGTGAACAGCTTTGAACGCGGTTCAACCAATCAAATCCAATTCCAGCTATCCGTCACTATTAGGGCGAATTCCAATCGTTAGTCACCATCCCTATGCCCTACTCCCTTCAAAATGCAGACATACCCGTGTGTGAACTCTGAAAGAAGCAGCACACATTTAAAATGCTACATTTTAAGACAAGTTACATTAGGCGGAAAAACAAGCAAATCATTTTCTCTCACGAAGTGAATGAAACAGCCATTTACCACACCGCGTGTAACAAGCAGAAATAACTAACATTCACAATTTAATTACATTTAAACAGCGAAAATAACCCCCAAAGTCTAATTTATTAACAGTCTCTAAAATGAAGATATTGTGACAAATGTACAATTAAGGAGTTAGTGATAAAGGTTGAATACCACAAACACCTGCATTGCATCATGTTTCTCTGCCCACAGTGCTTGACGCACACCATAATCTGAAACCGCCACCCTGAACGTAAAAGAACTGCACTAACTTAACTGTTTAAATGTACCCGTAAATACAAAATTAGCTATTTTTGCGTTGTTTTGCAAATACGTCGAGCACATACAGAATTATAGAATTTATTAATTATGTAATGTTAGACAAATTGTAGTGTAAGTTACCTCAATACAAAATTAAGAAAGCACATTTAATAACGTTAGTCTCTTAATAATAATTGGTTAACGTTACATATTTGTCCAAAATCACTCAAAAATTAAACTCATTGCATTGTTTAAACAAAACTGCACCGTCATGAGGTAACGTTAACGTTAAACCGATTAAACAACGTCAGCCAATTACAAATTGAAATTCAGTTCAATTTTAAAGATTTCCTTGCGGTCACTCACCAAAATATTAACGATTTAACAAACCTACACGGATTATTTGCAGTTTATTATACATTTATCACCATCATATTTAACTTATTTGACTTACCTCAGTAACGTGAGTCCAGGTCGGTCGATGCTGAGTAACTGACTTTCCCGCTTCAGAAAGAAGGGGCGTGGCGTGAATCTTAACTCCCCGCAAACGTAATTATTGGAACACTGGAAAGCAACACCCCCTTGTGGAAGTTTCTGACACTGTGAGTGATGATACATTATAAACGAACACTACAACTAACACCTGACCACTCTAGAGTAGCGAACTCTGTAAAATCAACACTGGTGGTTTTGCTGTGTAGGCTATAAGCAGCCCCGTCACCAAAATGTTTAAACTGGGTGGTGGAAGGGGAGTCACACAGCATCAGCATCAGTGGGCGTTTAGCAATCACAAAAATTTTAGGGGGGTAAAGCCCACTTTAAAATGGCCTAATGATAGCAAATAATGCTTGGCTGGATGGGGGTTGTTTGAGACCATCGCAGGGCAGACTAAGCCCCATATTGATGCTAGGCTTGAGTATAAGGAGCAATGTTTTATATTTTGCCAAGTTTGGTATTTTACACTTAAAGCCCTGTTTTCAGATTGTTTATGATGAAATAGAACGGTTATGACTGAAATTCAGACATATGATGCTGGCCCGAGAATTTTAGGTTTTTGTTGTATCATCCACTACCCCTACAATGGGTGTATAGGTGCACAGGAACAATCCTTTCTAAAATGCATTAAACTTTCGTTTACAAAGACGTGAAACTCACCGAGTGGTCAGGGGTGTTCACTGATATGCTCACACTAAAATTGCTGCAAAAGATGCTTTCCAACAGGTGTTTTAGGTGTTTCGTTGTAAACTTGTGGACCTATTTTTCCAAACACCTCACACCCGTATATTCTTCCGCTGAGAGCTTAAATAATATCCAGCCCAGTTGGTGGCGATAATCCACCTTTGCCAATTGCAAGAATACAAACAAAGTTCCCGGCGCATAGTAATACCGTACCTCACAGCAAATCTAATACAAGTCAATGGAGTTGGACAAAAACTACAATGAAACAACTGTTGGAAAGCATCTTTTGCAGCGATTTTTGTGTTAGCATATCAGTGAACACCCCTGACCACTCGGTGAGTTTCACGTCTTTGTAAACAAAAGTTTACTGCATTTTAGGAAGGATTGTTCCTGTGCACCTATGCAGCCATTGTAAAGGTGGGAAGTGAAACTCTCGGAAAATTCTCAGGCCAGCATCATATGTCCAAATTTCAGTCAAAACCGTTCTATTTCATCATAAACAATCTGAAAACAGGGCTTTAAGTGTAAAATACCGAACTTGTCCTTTAAAGGAATAAAAATTTGTCGGTTACTGAGAATGTGTAACGGGGTTGCTTTAATGAAAGCGATGAAGATGAGAATCCATATGCAAAAGGTGTTTTATTGTAAAATCCCAATAAGGGCCAGCAAACAAATCCAAAGGTAAATCCAAATCGTAAATCCAAAGACAGGCAAAATATATCAGGGCAGGCGGCAAACAGGCAATATCCAAATACAAGGCACAGGTCAAAACAGGAACAGATACAGATACCAAAACAGATTAACAGATACAGATAACAGATTCAGATAACAGACAGGATGTGGCGATGTAATAATCAGCCAGGAACAGCTATACAGGAAGTGCTTAAATACAGACAGACAGGAAGTGTGAACTGAAACATGGCATGATGAATATCAAAATAAAAGCCAAAACAGAACAGGATGTCAAAATAAAAGTCAAAAATACACAGAACACCAGTAAACACAGAACAAAACCATTACAGAACCCCCCCTCTAAAGGGCGACTCCCGGAGCCCAACAAACAAAACATACAGTCCAATAGAGGGTGGGCGGGCGGGCCAGGACCTCTTGGCGAAGGCAGGGCAGTTCAGGAGAGGTCCTGGGTCATATGGCCAGGATGGTCCAGGAACATGAGGCAGATGCGGGCCTGGGTCATGGGGCAAATGCGGGCCTGGGTCATGGGGCAGATGCGGGCCTGGGTCATGGGGCAGGCTTGGACCTGGGTCATGGGGCAGGCTTGGACCTGGGTCATGGGGCAGGCTTGGACCTGGGTCATGGGGCAGGCTTGGACCTGGGTCATGGGGCAGGCTTGGACCTGGGTCATGGGGCAGGCTTGGACCTGGGTCATGGGGCCGGCTGGGACCTGGGTCAAGGGGCAGGCTGGGACCTGGGTCATGGGGCAGGCTTGGACCTGGGTCATGGGGCAGGCTGGGACCTGGGTCATGGGGCAGGCTTGGACCTGGGTCATGGGGCAGGCTTGGACCTGGGTCATGGGGCAGGCTTGGACCTGGGTCATGGGGCAGGCTTGGACCTGGGTCACAAGGAGAGGAAGGATCAGAGTCCACTTCGGTCTCCGCCACGGCGTCCTCTGCCTCCTTCCTGTGTCCGGGTACTACCCCCCCCCAAAAAAAACTTGGAAAAGCTTCCAAAGCCCAGGGTGGCGAAGTCCCAGGTGGTGGACCAGACAAATCAGATGAATCAGATGAGCCAGGTGAATCAGATGAGCCAGGTGAGTCAGATAAGACAGGTGAGCCAGGTGAGCCAGACGAATCATGTGAATCAGGTGAGACAGACGAATCAGATGGGACAGGTGAATCAGGCAGGACAGACGAATCAGATGAATTAGATGAATCAGAAGAATCAGAGGAGTCGGGCGGATCAGGTGAATCAGGCAGGTCAGGTGAGTCGGGCAGATCAGGTGAGTCGGGCAGATCAGGTGAGTCGGGCAGATCAGATGAGACGGGCAGATCAGATGAGACGGGCAGATCAGATGAGTCCAGGGGTTCGGGTTCAGGGCCTTGAGAAACATGGGGAACAGCAGAACAAACGGCAGACAAAACACACCACAGGGCTATGGCAAATTCTGAGAGTCTAAAATCCAAGAGACATACCTCAGCGGTGGTAGGTTCAGGCATGACGGCCATCTTAATGGCAGGTGCAGGATGAATACTAGCCCTCATAAGTGCAGGTGTGGTGGTGATGACAGCCCTCCGAAACACAGGTGCAGGAATTGTGGTTGTTTTCTCAAAAACAGGTGCAGGTGCAGAAACAGGCAGGATGGTGGCCATTTTGGGAACAGGCAGGGTGGCGGCCATTTTAGGGACAGGCAGGATGGCAGCCATTTTGGGATCAAGCATGGTGGCGGCCATTTTGGGAGCAGGCATGGTGGCGGCCATTTTGGGAGCAGGCATGGTGTGTACAGGTGTGGGTAGAACAGGCAGGACATGGTGTGGCGTGTTGGGAATAGCCTCTGGTTTGCTATCCGCAACACCCACCGTGAAGGGAGAGCCACACAACAACAGGGCAAAGTCAATATAACTCTCCAGGGACCAGGCAGACATATCATGGGGCATACACAAGCGTGGCCATTCATCAAGAGCATTGTAAAAAATGGGTTTCAATGTTTCCTCATCATAATGTACTTGATTAGATAATTCCAGAAAGTCACTTACATAATCCTCAATGGGTCGGTGGTTTTGACGGAGTGCAAGCAGTGCAAAAACAGGTTTCATAGTGCTGGTGGGAAGATACAAACCTTTGCTGGATTCCGGGTTGGCTGATTATTCTGTAACGGGGGTTGCTTTAATGAAAGCGATGAAGATGAGAATCCATATGCAAAAGGTGTTTAATTGTAAAATCCCATAAAGGGCCAGCAAACAAATCCAAAGGGTTAATCCAAAATCGTAAATCCAAAGACAGGCAAAATATATCAGGGCAGGCGGCAAACAGGCAATATCCAAATAACAGGCACAGGTCAAAACAGGAACAGATACAGATACCAAAACAGATTAACAGATACAGATAACAGATTCAGATAACAGACAGGTTGGGGCAATGTAATAATCAGCCAGGAACAGCTATACAAGAAGTGCTTAAATACAGACAGACAGGAAGTGTGAACTGAAACATGGCATGATGAATATCAAAATAAAAGCCAAAACAGAACAGGATGTCAAAATAAAAGTCAAAAATACACAGAACACCAGTAAACACAGAACAAAACCATTACAGAATGACAGGACATGCAGAGAACTTATAAAATTCAACATCGTCAGTATGCCACCCTATTTGAATATTTTTTCACCATATTTTTACAAAAAAAATTGTGATTAAGATTTTTAGCAAAACCAAGCACCCTTAACCGGAACTTAAGTTCCATCCAGAACTTTAACCAAGACAATGCAGGTGCGTCTGATGAAACTGTCTATACCAAGTTTAATCTTTATGCATTACACAAATTATTAATCACAAAATTATTTCATATTAATCGCTTTCTTTTACAAACATATCCTTTCTCTTAAGAAGACATTTATTACCTGCCGAAGTAATTTGGATTACTATAACAATTAATGGATGTATGTGCTTTTTAGATCTTATTGACCACCATATACTTGACAAATTAACTTTACCATTGTTCACTACATTTGATCCAGATGGGTAAATTCCAGGTTAATATCCACAAAACAATGGCTTTAGTGAGACAGAAAGGATTTCTAATCAAACTGGATAACAAGCTGCAAGCTTTTTTTACTGGGGTAAAAATATGTGTTAATGTTCTTTATTGTCAGGAGATGAAACTACCTAAAGCAGTTTGTGAGACTGTTAAGAGGATTTCTCTTCGCCTGCGTGTGGAAAGAGTAGACTGGAAACTCTGAGGCACAATAAAAATCCACTTTAATTAGAAATCTGGGAACAGATAGACTGGCAAGAAAACACACTATATATGTCAGAGAACAGACAAAGGCACATAAATGGAATGGAGATAATGAGGGTGGTGGCTGGCAGGTGAGGAAGACAACAAACACGAAACTGGCGAGGGAGCGTGGAGGATGATGGGCAATGTAGTCCGGAGAGATGAACAGAGAAAATGGTGGAAACAGCACACCTGCTTAAAAGGCACTCAATCATTTCCCATGTATGTACCAGTTTACAGTCTACTAGACCTACAATCCGGATGGGTTGTTATGATATGAGCTGTTAAGAAAGATTTTAGTAATGAGGCCACCAAAAAGTATAACAAGCATAGCTGCCAGAACCAGTCCCCGTCGCAGCAGCAATCCTGCGCTAGGTATGACTCTGGGCTCCACTACTACAAGTCTCTCCATATCTGTTATAGTGTTCACATAGCTCACAGCATTAACACTCTCCTCCTGTGCACCTGTCAAGAGAGGAATGATTATAGTAGCCTAATTTGCCCATTTACATGCTTTCTAATTGTTAATAATAAAAAAACATATTACCATTATTTGTCATTCCCGTTGGCACACCGGCCCTAATTTGTGCCTTAGAAGTGAATATTTATATCATTAGAAAAAGCATCACTAGCGTGCATTTAAATAAAATGTAAAGGATTATTTACCCAACCTTATGTAACCTTTTTTAAAAAGTTATATAAATGCTATCAAAAACTTTTTTTAATACTTGGTTTCTTTTAGACTTCTAACTGGAAGATAATGAATTTTCACTTTATAGACCATATCATTTGGTCATTATTAACTGTTGTATTAGAAAAATTATTCTTATAAAAAATTAGATGTTTGGAAAACCATGGTGGTGAATTTTTGTGCAAACTAACTTTTTTATTTACAAATCTTTAGCTTGCATTTATTTCTTTAAATATTTACTTATAGTTAACTTTTTGTTCTTCATGTCTTACTTCTGCAGAAGCTTTTTCCCAGTCCAGTTTGAAAATGAGGAAAATAAGGACGAATGTCTGAAGAAAGACAGCTATTAACAGGCCAGTCCACAGACCTTTAGGATATGAATGTGAGTTAGAGACAGGATAATAGTAAAATGGAAAAAAAATTGACTAAAATATGCCTTACCAACAATTCCCATTTTAGCAGCAAACATCAAGGATATTCCAATAGGACAACCTACACCATAGTATCCAAGAAGGTTGCAGATTGCGCCAATCTTCTGCCTGCCTAAACCTCTTACTATACTGCCACCTGCTGCCTGATTGGATTATAGCAACAAGCATCAATATTTTACCTCAAATTACCCCATCAACTTAGTCCTGGATTTATTGTAAATAGAGGGAAACACATCGTTCTGGTCAGATGGTCATTATCACATTAGTAAGATATGAACTCGATCACTGTTGTTTTGTTTTTAACACACTAATGAAGATTTTGTGTGCACTAACACAACTCTGCTAATGACTTACCGCTGTTGCATCAAGAAGATGGAAAGGAGCATATAAAACCATTACCGTGGCAACCCTCGTTTTGATGTCTCTGTAAGAGGAAGAAAAACAAAATAAAATATTTCTACGTATCAATGCTTACAACTTAAAAGCTATTAAATTTATGAGATTGAAATATTAAATGTTCAGCTTAAACCACTTTCTGATTAAAGACCTGAAATACATCATAAATACAGTGTCTGTATCGCAAAAGGTCATACTACTTTAAACCTGTGTTTGTGTCACAAAATAAGAAATTATGAGTGAGTCATGAGTGAGTGAGAAAACGTATTTTCTTTATTTGTCCCCTCTATCATGTTTAAATGTAAGTGTAAATGTAAGGGAACACTCACTCATCATTTGTGAAGACATAAGCAATGACATTTTTTGTAGAACCAATGATGGTTGCCAAAAACACTGCAACAGAAACTGCAAATCAAAATGAATAAGATTGTATTTAAAACTACTTCAAATAAACCTACTGTAACTATTTTAATATAATGGAAAATGTTTTGTAATACAGTAGTTTATTTGCATATCTATACAATAGGTACACTCCAAAAAATTTGCTGTAATTTTGCAGCCGGTTGCCAGTAACTTACTGTAGAAGATAAAGTCAAAAAATGTTTCATGTTCATTTAACTTTGAACAAAATGTTGCCAGTAAATAACATAAATGTAAAATCTACAGTAAGTTAATGGCAGCCAGTTGCCAGTCATACCCATTAATACTGTCATTTCTACAGACATTTTTTACAGTGTATCTAATGCTTAAAGGATAACGCCACCATTTTTCAATATTTTACTATGTTCTTACCTCAGCTTAGACAAATAATGCATACCTATCTTTTTCAATGCATGCACTTTTAATCTTTGTACAGCACCTCGTGAATGTGCTAACAATTAGCCTAGCCCCATTCATTCCTTAGGATCCAAACAACGATGAATTTAGAACCAAACACTTCCATGTTTCCCTATTTAAAGACTGTTGCATGAGTAGTTACACGAAAATAAAACTTTTGTTTGGAGCCAAAGGAATAAATGGGGCTAGGCTAAATGCTAACATATTCACGAAGTGCTGTACAAAGATTAAAAGTGCACGCATTGAAAAAAGATAGGTATGTATTAATTAGTGCTGGGCATAGATTAATCTAGATTAATCTCATACAAAATAAAAGGAATTTTTTGCATAATATATGAGTTTGTGCTATGTGTTATTATTATGTACATATAAATACACACACATTCATGTATGTATTTAAGAAACATTTACATCTGTATATATATTTATTTATATTTGTATAGATTTTATATTATATATATAAATAAAAAATTATATATACATAAACATTTCTTAAATGTATACATATGTATGTGTTTGTGCTACACACAGTACAAACTCACATATTATGCAAAAGATGACTTTTATTTTGTATGAGATTAATCTAGATTAATCTATGCCCAGCACTAGTATTAATTCATCTAAGTTGAGGTAAGAACATAGTAAAATATTTAAAAAGGGTTCCTTAAGTTAAAGGAATACTAATTTGTGCATTGTATTCATGAATAGTGCCACATGTAAGATTTTGACTTTTAAAAATCCATCTACAACCACATAACTTAGGTTACCTGCAATAAAATCTAGATTAAAATTGTAATAACCTTGTATAAAATGATAACCATTTGGATGTTTATGATTATTAAAGGGATTATTAAAAATGATATTAAACCCATGATTTACTCACAGCGAAGCCGTCCGAGATGCATACGTCCATAATTTTTCACACAAACACATTTTCAGTTATTTTAGAAAATGTCTTTCAGTTGCTAAACAGTAAAGTTACGGGGTCCACGTCCTTCAAGTCCAAAAAATGTGCATATATCCTTCCCCAAAGAAATCCAAACGCTCCAGGATGACAAACAAAGGTCCTCCGAGGGCAATCCGCACGGTGTTGTCGTTGTAGAAATATCCATATTTAAAACTTTATAAACTAAAATAACTAGCTTCCGATAGCGCTAGTACCGGTATTTTCTAAAATAACTGAAAATTTGTTCGTCTGAAAAATGATGGACATATGCATCTCAGACGGCTTCGGGGTGAGTAAATCATGGGTTTAATGTCATTTTTGGCCGCTCTATCCCTTTAATAATGAATGAAATTAACTAACATTTTCTTATGTTTATAATATGTCAACTACCCATTAACAAAACAGAGAGGAGAACTGATTATTACCTGCACAAACCATAGAGAGTTTAGCAGAAATCTTGGCTTGGGCGACATCTCCTGCACCCATTGCATTTCCTACTCTCACACTGCCTGCTACACTAAAACCTATAGGAAACTAAACACAGGTAATCTGCTTTAAACTTTCATAAAATACTAAAATGATATGCTTTCAAACAATTCATGTATACTGTACCATGTATGCAATATTTGCCATTGCAAATACAATTGACTGAGCCCCTAGCTCCACTTCACTTATCAGACCTGGAAAAAAAATATTATATATTTTCATATCTCATGGCAATTCGTACATTTTTTGAGATGGCTAATTCGTATTAATTTGTACGACCACATTTTTACATTTTTGTACAATATGCTTTTGGCCATAGATATGTATAATAAAGGCTAGATGTCTCGCCCGCGCTGCTGGCCAATTGAGTGGAACGTCTGCATTTGGCGGCCATCTTTACCACAGGCAGCTCGCTTACTCGTAGTATTGAGTTTTAATGGTGCAGGTACTTTTAAATGACCATAATTTGCTTAATTTTCTATCAATTTTCAAGCAGTTTGGTTTGTTATAAACGAAAAAAGATGTACCTATGACACTGCAAAAATTTCATGAAAGATGTTAAAGCATCCAGAATTATATCCACGTTAATAATGTTTGTAAGAAACCAAACCGTTTGAAAATTGGTAGACAATTGACCAAGTTATGGTCATTTAAAAGTACCTGCACCATTAAACTCAATGCTACGAGTGAGCGAACTGCCTGTGGTAAAATGGCCGCCAGGTAATGACGTTAGAGACTCCGCCGTAGCACATCTAGCCTTTATACATATCTATGCTTTTGGCGCTGTGACGTTGGGGTTTGGGGCAGTGTTCGGGGTGTGATTTCATAATTGGGTTTTTTTTTATAATAATCGTATGTTTTTGTATTTCACTCAAATTCATACGAATTAGCCAACTTGTAAAATACGTACATTTTCTTGTGAAATCAGGCTTGACTTTCTAAATATAAACACCTACACTTTTCGAAAATCAGATGAATATAATACAACTAGGTATGCTTCTATATCACATCTGTGACAGTTTGACAAGTATGCACCGTTACCTGCCAGGAGTCCTCCAATCTCATAAATCCACCACTCTGCACAAAGCATAAGCATACTTGGAATAGCCAAGTGAATAAATGACTTCCACTCCAGCAAACAGTCCATTGACCAACCTAGACAATGATAAATGACAAAGACTTACTCAATCGGATGGCATTTACAAAAGACTAGCAACAAATTTAGAAGAAATAGTTTGATTCATGAGAAATATTCGGATGCTTTTTTATTGATTTGGGATTCTTTACAATGAGTGAACTCACCTGTCCAGGTGTTTTTATGGAGACCTTTCCATCGGATGTACAGAAATAATGAAACGGCCAAAGTATATTGTGATATAGTGTTGGCAGCTGCTGATCCTCTGCAGAAAGATGTGGTCATTAGGGTTAAATGACCTTTTAATTACATTCTGTCCTGTGGTTGAATTTCAAAATGCATGGACACTCACGGAACTCCAAAATTCAAGACAAAGAGGAGAATATAGTTGATGACCACATTAAAAACATTTGCCACTACCCCAGTAATGACCAGAGGCCAAACTACTCCCTGCAATAAGAGATTTCATTAAGTTTCACATTCATGCTTTCTCTTACTATTACATTTTAATGACTTTCTCCTACCTGGTTCTGCAAATATTTCGCTTCAGTAATGTACATAAATGAAGCCTGTTGAGCAGAAATGACATGATAACATTTTCTACATTTTGAACCCTAAATAGTGCACTCTTAAAAATAAAGGTGATTCACAACGATGCCAAAGAAGCACCATTTTTGGTTTCTCAGATAAACGGATACCTTTATATAATCTTCAGATGGTAAAGGTTCTTAAGAGAACCATTCAGCCAAAAATGGTTCTCCTAGGGCATCGTAAAGCATTGATTTAACTAAAGTTTTGGTCAACAGATATGTCCATTAACACAAGAGCTAGACCAAAAAGGAAGTGGAAAAAGACTCATTTTAGACATAAATCTACATGAGAGACAAGGTGTATAAAAGTACATACCGGAAGACCAGGCAAAAAAATATTCACATAGAGCTGAGAGACCCTGAAATGAAATGAGTTTCTTAATTACTGTTTTGAAATGAATGTTCTGGGTTCAATAGAAACTAGTGTGTTGGCAGTGTGTGAACATAACCACCCTACAATGAAAAAATCCACCAACTACTTCTTTTTTAATCCCAATTGGACTAAAACTGTTTTGATTCTCTTTCAATGTGATGTCACACTGCTAAAGCCCGCCCATGGCAGCTGACTGACAGTCCTCCATAGTTTCTGCTCTCAGCAAGTTGTATGCTGACCGCTATTTTTTTATGCGCTTCTCTGCAAAATCAGATCTATTTTAACTGAAAGCGCATACTGTCTCTTTTGGTAAGAGAATGAGGAGCAGTCGCTTATTTGCATTTAAAGGGGACATTTCACAATACTTTTTTAAGATGTCAAATAAAGTTATTTAGTGTCCCCAGAGTACATATGTGAAGTTTTAGCTCAAAATATCATATAGATAATATAGATATAGATACAGATATAGAATGTGCAGTCTTGGGTGTGTCACTTAACATGCAAATGAGCTGATCTCTGTTCTAAATGGCAGTGGGGTGGTTGGATAGTGCAGATAAAGGGGCGGTCTTATCCCCTTCTGACATCACAAGTTTTTCACATGCTTGTGGAGAATAGTTTACTAAATCTAAGTTTCTGGGTTGATTATTTAAATTTTCTAGGTTGATAAAAGCACTGGGGACCAAATTATTGCACTTAAACATGGAAAAAGTCAGATTTTCATGATATGTCCCCTTTAAAGGTACACACAACAAAACAGCTCCCACCCAAATAGGGTCATTTTGGACATGCTATAATAAATTATCTGAGGGGTATTTTGAGCTGAAACTTCACAGACACATTCTGGACACATCTGAGACTAATATCACATCTTGTTTTACATGTGCCCTTTAACTTTATTGCTACAACCTGAATGGATGCTCACGTTTGTATAAGGGGTGGGGCCATGCTCCCTGGCTCCAGTCCTTCCAATTAAATAACCCCACAATTCATTACGACATAGTCCACACGTTTTTCAGCAATTTCTAACATTTATAATGTGTTTAGAAATAATTCTCTGAAATGACTTTACAGAGACTTTATAATACTAGCAATGGAACAATTAAGTGACCTTAAAGGCGGGGTGCATGATCTCTGAAAGCCAATGTTAACATTTGAAATCACCTTAAACAAACACACCCCTACCCGGCTACCCCAATATAATCTGGACCTTCATTTGATAGACCTGCCTCACACATACGCAACCCAGGCAACGATGTTGGTTAGTAGACACGCCCCTTACTGCAGATTGGCTACAAGTGTGTTTTGGTACTCGGCCCGACTCCTTTTTCCAAAGTGTTTTTCAAAAATAATGCACCCCGCCTTTAATGGTGGCGCAACAGAATATTATACTGTAGCCTTAAACTGTTGTATTTTATTTTTTCAGGGTCACTATGTGTCTGTCTGCATCATACTTTTCACCAGCCGTATTGGCTTATCACATTATTTTACAACACTCACCTGGCAACCTCTGGGCTTTGTCCCACAAGCAATAGTATGGACTCTGTATTGATAAGAAGGGCGCAGCACGGCAGACATGTGAGTAATAAAATCAGAATCGCTCTCTGTGTTATGACACCAACTTGATGTAAGTTACCACTTCCAAACGCCTGCAAAGACAGAACAGCAGTGCAACAAACAAAACCCTGCATTGTGCTTGTGTGTATACAGTATATGAACAGAAATGTACCTGAGAAATCAGTGTGTCACAAGCTGCTGCCAAGCCATGACCAATGGCAACGCCCATAACATTGATGGCCTGTGAGTGACATCACAGGGAATGACATCATCATTCATTCCTTAAATATCATGGCCAAAATAGTTTTTTTTAAAGAAATAAATTTGTAATTATAAGTCACTCACAGCAGTGGCAAGTGTCACACCGTCAAGTTCAACCTTTCCCAGGTGTCCACAGAACACAGTGCTTACAAAAGATATTAGATAATCCGACAGATTGGACAGAAACTAGCAAAAAGTAAAATGGCATACATACAACAGATTTCAAATTTGTTATGGTAATA
This sequence comes from Misgurnus anguillicaudatus, assembly GCF_027580225.2. Classification (NCBI taxonomy): domain Eukaryota; kingdom Metazoa; phylum Chordata; class Actinopteri; order Cypriniformes; family Cobitidae; genus Misgurnus; species Misgurnus anguillicaudatus. The sequence continues at coordinate 22,727,653 of NC_073360.2, read as the reverse complement.
TGACCAATAATTTGAAAGTAAAATGCTTTTATGACACTGGTGGCATAAATAAATCTGTTTTATTTCATTTCTTGGAAAAAATTGCAATGTACAGCCGACTGTCCACTCTATTATATACAAGGAAAGTGATGGTTAGCCACACACAGTTATCAAAATTCATTTAAATTTTTAAGGTGCAAGGTAACTCATTGGTTTAAGCAACATGATGGTGAATGAATTCTTATTTTAATGTGAGCTGTCCCTTTAAGGTTGGCAAAAGAAGACTTACCACGGGTAGAGCAAGAGTGCACAAGCTTAAAGTTTCTCTTTTAAAGTCCCTCGGTAAAAAACTTCTCACAAATCTTAAACACCCTTGACATGTGGAGTGGAGTGTATTATCTTCTGTATTCATGTTTTTGTTTCAATTGATAGCTGATTCACAGAAACATGTTGCTTAGAAAACAGGCTGTGTCGTGTGTCTGTAAAAGCTAATCTACATTATCTATCTGGCCCATATGGGGAATCATTAACTCGTGTCGAAGCAATACAAAAGCGCACACCAAAAATGCGTTATTGGTTTTAAGGACATATTTTTGACGTACCCTACTGACAGATATATGAATTTATGTCATAATAATTAATTAAACATTAATAATGAGAGTCAGTCAGATTGACTATCATTTAAGCAATACAGTAGTGCCACCATTTGATGGAGCTGTTGGCTGTAAGTTGTACTGGGTTTTTGGATGGAAAATACTGTATGGTACTGCCAACAGTTTTGTCCCATGACCACAATGCACATGATACTGTATGTTTTTTAATGTATAGATATATCGGACCTTTAAAGTGGAAAATAATAGTACTAAATACAATATAGATGTGCTATGTATTAGTAGTGGAGAGCGGGGTACAACCTAATGCTTTTTGACTTTGGCTTTATCATTCAAACAATATTTAAGTTAGATAAATAATTTGTTTTTACACAATCAACACACACATCTCTGCTACAAATGAACACTTAAAGTTTGTTTGTGGGACCTACCGTTATCGTACAATTACACAGAAAGTAAGAGGAGTGCAAACGTTACAACTTCATAGGTGGGGTAAATTGTAACAAACAGCGGGTTTGTTGTAACACCTGATAGAAAATTAAGTTTTAACGCAAATAATTCAATAAAATTCTGTCTATACTAAAGCTGGATATATCTGCCTATAATAGATATATATTAACCCATTCATCCATCCTTCATCTAACCATCCTTGTATTATGCATCTAAATACAGTAGATTTTTTTAAAGGGCTTCACAATTAAGACAACAAAAAAAATTATAATTGTGAGTTATTTCCCCTGATATTGTATTAACAGTTATCATTTTAATGAATAATATTTAAATTGTTTTCATTTCATTATCATTATATACCTGAGGCTTAATTGTAACATGTGTTACAACTAACCCCGCTGTGTAAAAATTTTTCAATCCCAGCTATAATTTACTAGGAGTTGCTGACATGTTTCAACATGGTGTTATGCTTTACGTAACAAGACAGTGATTAAAATAATATAAGGTTGTATTTAGTGACTTACACACCCAACTCAAGAACATTGAAAAAAAAACATAAAATGAAGAAATGTACTTTCATGCCTCCAAAACACTCGTTGTTCAATATCTTAACCAAAACACATCAAAACTTATTTACAAATTCACAGTAGATCATCTTCTGACAGTAAGAGAAAAAAGCACAGATTGCTTGGCCCTGTATAAATATGTAAAGTAGCTGTGTTACAATTAACCCCATGTTAGCTTGTGCCCCGCTCATCCCTACTATTAAACAGGCGTGAGTTTTTTTAAGGAAGTCTTGTCACTGTGCCACCATGTTTGCAATATTGTTTATATTAAATATCTTTGTCTTCTTGTCTGAAACTTTTTTTTCAGAACATAAAGAGTTAACCATATTCACTTAGCTCAACATAAGTCTCATACAAACACGGTTTCGTTTTGGTTCATGTACGTATATAGCCAAATTGGAGGCTGAATTATACATGCCCTCAGTTCAAATGGATAATAAGTGGGTATTGGAGATGAAGAAATCTCGAAAGGGTTGTAATTATATCTGCCCTCAAACATCTAAGATCACAGTGATCACAGCATTTCTGCACACCTAACTGCTTGTTAGCTGTTTACTTGTGAGCCATCTAACTGTTTAATTTCATAAATAGAAAGAAAGGCATCCTGTGGTATTTTTCGTTTGGCATATATCCATTTTTTCTACTACTTGTGTTTCTAGATTTGAACCTGACAAAAACGACAACATTTCATTTTAGTTATTGCAACATTGGCAAGAGATTTGTATAAGGTTTTGCACGGTCATACCTCAGCAGGGAATATTATCAGACACTTGGGGTTGCAATGTGGTCACTTGGCATGAGACTATAAACACAGGATAACTTGTAAAATCCACTCTTTTGTATCCTGAAGGCTATAACGCATCATTAACCAAGTGCAACATCAACAGGTTTTGTGAAATGATCATGAGGAATTGCACTGATTCTCTTTAGGATTTAGCTTTACTTTAGGGCACTTGTTTGTAATCCATGATATTTTCCTACACTTTAACATTTAATGTCTTCACTGAGAGCTTAGTGATTTCATGTGTTGACATTAATTGTAGACATACATCATGTTCCTGTTCGAGCTCAGTGCATTTCCACACTCTCTGGTCAGAAAAATGTGGCTGAGAAAAGTCAGACTGACATAGGAAGTATATTATAGAAAGTATTATAATAGTCAATCTCAGTTTAGTTTTTTTTTTATATAAAATTTTGTGGAAATATGTAGAAAGCTTTTTGTTGCTTCAGGCACAACACTTGATTTTGGATTGTAGGAATGAACTGGTGTTACTTTTTGGGAAAAAATACTTGCTTTGTTTCTTTATTACAGACTAAAGCTTTCAATCACAGAGAATTTCTGGTTGAGATTTTTTTTTTTTTTTTGCTTGGTCTACAGTGATGTGTGCCATGTTGTAACCTTAAATAGAACCGGCTTCACATTTAATTTGTACTGGCGGGATCGCTTTGAACTTAATGAAATGTTATGAATTTATATGAAGTTGTTCTTTTAGTCTCCCTGACAATGAAAGGTTTAGGTTACATAATATGTAGGCATATATACTGAAACGACAAGTTAGTTTTATATAACTTTTTACACAATAACCACCATAAATATAACAGGGTTTCCCGGTGCTAAAATTTAATGGAGGAAAACTGAGAAAATGTACACTGTCACTGGAAATGGTTAAAAAAATGGTCCCAAGCTGTCACTGTGGCAGTACCCTTTAAAAAGGTCCTACTATGTATGATTTAGGTACAGATAAGAAAGCCTATACATTTGTACCTAAATATGTACATATGATTTACTAATATGCACTCTTTCTTACTATTATACCTCTCAGGTATGCATATGAACCATTTTTGACTATTTTTCTGAAAGTATAACCATCACACACTGTAAAAAATACTTTGCAGCCTTAAAATTAACTTAAGTCATTTCAACTTACTATATTTATCTTGACTAGAGATGAGATGTTATAACTACAGGTGAGTTGTTATAACTTATAAAATTAAGTTGACTTTTCTCAACTATATTTTATAAGTTGTGACAACTCATCTTTGTTGACATGACTTGTAAATCTGAGTTGATTTAACAAAAAATAGGCAGCAAAGTATTTTTATACAGTGCAGAAATTGAGGGGAAAGCTTGTTCCCCAATTTTTATTTTGGTAGTTGACTACCGTGGGGTTTCAATGAGTATTTTTTAAACTACTATAATTGATCCATAAACCAGCAAAATTTAAATGTCATTTAGGATTTTAATCATCATGATGTAAACATGAACAACATTGTAGAGACTTTAGAGTTTAATTCAATTGTATTCATTGACAAAACAGCAATCTGAGGGCATATTCAATTTACATACCCATTTGGTAAGTCCATGATTGTAATAAACAAACCTGAAAAATGTTAACCTACTTTAAAATAGAAGAATTTGCATTATAAATAAATTCAATCTACCAGAATACAGTACATCCACAAATATCTAACAAAGAGTACAGTGTACATATTAACTTACATCTCACTGCAATATACAGTTATAAGCTATATTACACACTAAAAACCTGTCTGAGTATGCAAACTGAGGTCATACTCTAAAATGTGCAGTATTTTAACTAAAACAATTCAAGTCACTGCAAGTGCAATATGCACTATTTGGTGGATGTATGCAAAGCCCTAAAATGTTGAAGAAGCATACAGGTATGTATAGAAACTGATCACTCTACTACCTACATACACTATGAAAAATGCTGGGAAATTTTCGACCCATGGGTCAACCCAGAAAATGTTTATATTTGACCCAAAAAATGGGTTAAAACAACCCAGCATTTTGGGTTGAAACAACCCAACGGGTTGAGCTCATCCATTTTAAACCCAACACTGGGTTAAAAATAACCCAGCATTTTCACAAGTGTAAAGAAATTAAATAAAATGAGCAGTCTGACTGCCCAGAATCCATGAACAGAGCACTTCAGAAAATCAACAGCGTTAATAAAGTAATGTTACATATGAATGTTTTATCATTGTATAATTGCACTTAAGTGACACACAGGGCCTGATTTGTTACCCTGCATATGAAAGGCCAGATAAAGTGATTTACTGTTTTCTACATAAAATCATCCTGCATAATGTAAAAAACATTTTGTAAAAATATAACCTTGATATATTTAATACTGAGTGAGAAATCTCATGTCAAAGATTGAAATCAATGTGTAATCATTAGATTATGAGACTTTAGTCTGGATTTCACAGATAGGGTCACATTTATAATTGATGTCCTTTAATCTAGTTATATAAAATAATAAGGCATAGACTAATTTACATTTTAATGTTGTCATACACCTGCTTTAAAAGGGATGTAAATCTTTGGTGTCCCCAGAGTACGTATTTGAAGTTTTAGCTCAAAATACCATAAAGATAATTTATTATAGCATGTAAAAATGGCCAATTTTTAGGTGTGAACTGAAATGCGCAATTTTTTTGATGTTTTTTTATAGATAAGCTGACGAAATTGAAACTCAATTGTGATGTCAATTATTTTCTCTTTCTCTCTCTGCACTGGTTGGATAGTTGCATTTTAAGGGGTGTTATTATTATAGATTACCTTCTGACATCACAAGGGGAGCCGAATTTCATATAGGCTACCTATTTTTTCACATGCTTGCAAAGAATAGATTACCAAGTTACTGGGTTGTTATGTTTCATATTTTGGGTTGATAGAAGCACTGGGGACCCAATTATAGCACAAAAAAATGGAAAAACTGATTTTCATGATATGTCCCCTTTAAACTTTGTTTCTTTCATAATGTTTTACAACCATGAAAAAACAGGAAATTGCCTGATGGTTTGTCTTCAAAGCAATGACGACACATCTCCATAGTCTAAACAAACGTTCATAGTCTGATGAATCTGTAACATCCATGTAATAAACAAAATGGCGGAGCGCAATTCAAACTTTTTTTATGTAAAAAAGTAAGGCACTGGTTGGTTTGGCTTATAGTTCTCAGTTCATTTTGTCCCATAGAAGTTCAAAGCTATTGAGGTTTAAAGACTGGCCATTAGAAGAAGCTTCAACGTCTTTGGATTTGTTCTGCGATATTATGTTGTTATAAAAGGAAGTGAGGTCGATGTGCGTGCTTTTGTTTTGCTTTTATAAAAGAAAATGTCCAATTAGTTTTCTCCTGACGAAAGAGCTCGCCGTCGAACATGTACTGTAAAAGCTTACATTGTAAAGCCATTAATGTTACAAGCAAGGCAAGGAAAATACCCGATACATAACCTTAGCAGTCCAGTTTTTGCAGCTCAGTGTTTCTACTGTATTAAATGATTGTTACACTGTTAGACAAAATGGTCAAAATATGTACCCCACTGAGGCTTTACCATTTAAAATGTCCTAATATGTACCATTAGGTACAAATACTGTATGTATACACATTTGGACCCAATATGTAATTTTGAGATACAACTTGCATATATAGACTTGAACAATTTTTTTTTTTCAAATAATGGTCCCAAGCTGTCACTGGGGCAGTACCCTTGAAAAAGGTCCTATGTACATATAGGTATACATTTGGTACCAATATGTACCTCTGAGGTACTAATATGAACTCTTTAGGTGCAAAGGTGTACTTTTTGAAAGGCTTCAGTTTTTAACAGTGTATATAAAATGTTGTTTTGAAAAGCAGGTGTACTCCAAACATAACAACCTTGTATATAGCCACATATTAATTCTTGCCCTTAAGTAAAAGAGGCAAAGGGTGTGCAAAACCTGCCATATGCAGTCTGTGTGCTGCATGTTGTGAAGATGATGATGAGAAAGAGCAGCTTGTTGCTTTCCATTTGGCCACATACTGTCCTTCATACTTCTGTTTGGTTGGCCCAAGCAGGAAATGTGTCTAGGCTGAACATTGCTTTGCCCCAGGTGTTGATGGCTAAAGTGATGCAGACAATTCCTATGACATTCATTATTATGCCTGTCTTTGCCTGAGAAAAATAGAAACATTGAGTTAATTTGTCTCAAGCTGGAAAATAAATGTGTGTCTTAAGTTATAAATAGGACGTTGTTTGTCAATATATATGCCTGAATATGAGGAGCTCAGATGCAAAAGCCGCTAAACGTCACCTTTGTCAAAAATGAGATAATGATATTAACCAAATTCTCTCTGGACGTATTATACATTCATCAAATACATTTGCTTTAAATTTGCTTAATCCGGCCTCATGCCATTCAAAAATACCATCTTGTTGGCAGAATCCATTAGAATAAATGCTCATTTACAAGAAAAAATGTTAGATGCACTTAGAGGGTTTTGCATCTGAACGCTTTATATATTTTTCAAGAAATTGAAATATCTAAAGAGATATAGTCCAGCAAAGATTAGCTCCAACACTATTCAAATACACCTGCATGTCATTTCCAAGCAATTCTGCAGCCTTTGATTAGGTTTTTCAGGTGTGTTTAATTAGGTTGAAGCTAAACTTCGCAGGACAGTGGCCCTCATAGACCAGGAATGCCCACCCCTGATCTAAAGAAATGGTTGCCAGATTTTGGAACCTACCATGTCTGAAACCTTGAGGTATCCGTATGAGAAGACTATAGCATTTGGAGGAGTTGCCACAGGTAACATGAATGCAAAGGAAGCACTGAGTGTGCATGGCACCATGACGTACAGAGGATTCATTCCCACAGACTGAGACTGCAATGAACACATGCAGAAATAATTGACATACATAAAGCAAAAACAGCTTTTATCGTACAGTGCCACAAGTGTCTCTGATCTACAGTAAGTGCATGCTTTCTGAGCTTGTCATCAAATGCTTGTAAATAATCAGATATGTTTAAATATTATAACACCCCATGTGAGTCATGTCTGCATGGAATCAATATTTTATTAAAGCATTGCACAGCTGGTGACAAAGCAGAACTTAATGGTTGATTCATGCTGTTTAAAGACTTTGAGCACCTGCCCCTTAAGTAGGAGTGTTCGGATGTGTTTTTGTGTAATGCTTATCACATTTCAACTGAAGATGATTCATTGAACATTTCTCCAAATCTATTCCCATAAGAAAGCTCTTAACTATTTTATGCCAAAGCAGATGCTATCCATAGCCCATTCTCATCAAATGCATATAATGCCGTTGAAAAGTTGTACAATATATACGCCAAAGTCCAATTTTGCGTGCATATACTGTAATATCCCAGTCATTCCAGTTCACTTAACCCGTTTAATCCCACCAGTCACATTTTTTTTCTTATTTCTAAAAGCTCTAAAAGTGATGATGTTGGCTCTGGGCAAGAAATTAAACTTTTAAATGAAAAAAATAGATTGTCTTGATTAAAATGTATCAATGTCATGTGACTAGGGTGAAAGGTCACATGACCAGATCAGTTTACTTCCTGCTTGCACATCTAGAAGAAGATGTCTACCTCAGACTACTGCAAAAAGAAGTAAAACATCTTAATTAACAAATAGAACTATCAAATTTTGTAGGTGGGGTCAACTACAGATATATTTTGAGGATTTTTTAATGGTCACAATTGTGACCGGTAGTATAACACACTATTTCTAATGTAAATATGTCTAATTTAATTAGAATGAAGTCCGACTATGATGTTTCCCACCAATCACTATTGTGACCGAGTATAAAACCTAATATTTCACTAACTTAACCAACATAAAATCAAAGAAGGCATAAAGTTTGTGTGTTAAAGGGAGGTCTAAGGAGTAAATTGCATGTATTCAAATTCCAAGAAAAATTTGGGATTAAACGGGTTAATAGCCTACCACGCATCTTTTCGTGTCTTTGAATGTATTGGTTTCTCAATTTTTTCTGTTTTTAAAGCATTGTTGCTTGGGATTGGGGTTAGAATTGGAGTTTAGGTTATGACATCTGAAATGTAACAGAAAGTTGTTCTAACCCCAAATCAAAGCGACAATGGTAAAAAAAAAGAATCAAAAGATGTGTGCCATTTTATACCCTAATACACTAAATTTCATCGCTAATTTAGTAAATGCATCTATTGGTTGTATTTGGTGAATTGGACAAACGACCAAAGCAATCGTATGGCTTGGAGAATAGGTCTATGTGAATGGGAAGGACTGACGTATCATACACATAACTGGAGTTTGGAGTATTTATTTATTGCACAACTTTTTTAAGGGACATTCCACTTTTAAAAAAATATGCTCATTTTTCAGCTCCCCTAGAGTTAAACATTTGATTTTTACCGTTTTGGAATCCATTCAACTGATCTCCAGTTCTGGCGGTATCACTTTTAGCATAGCTTAGCACAATCCATTGAATCTGATTAGACCATTAGCATTGGGCTAAAAATAATCAAAGAGTTTTGATATTTTTCCTATTTAAAACGACTCTTCTGTAGTTACACTGTGTACTGAGACCAACAGAAAATTAAAAGTTGCAAATTTCTAGAAGATATGGCGAGGAACTATACTCTCATTCTGGCGTAATAATTAAGAACTGTGCTGAAGTAACATGACTGCAGGAGGCGCAATGATATTACGCAGCAGCCGAAAATAGTCCCCTTAGTAACTTTCATTGGCAGGGGACTATTTTCGGGCAGTGCGTAATATCACTACACCTGCTGCAGCCATGTTAAAGTCCTTGATAATTACGCCAGAATGAGAGTATAGTCCTAACCATATCTACCTAGAAAATCACAACTTTTAATTTTCTGTTGGTCTGTACACGATGTAACAACAGAAGAGTCAAGTTTCAAATAGGAAAAATATCAAATTTCTTTTTCTTTTAGCACGATGCTAATGGTCTAATCAGATTCAATAGATTGTGCTAAGCTATGCTAAAAGTGCTAGCGCCAGACCCGGAGATCAGCTGAATGGATTCCAAAACGATAAAAATCAAATGTTTAACTCTTGGGGAGCTGGAAAATGTGTATATTTTTTAAAAAGTGGAGTGTCCCTTTAACTGTGTGCTATTAATACACAATTCATGAGAATGGGTTGCCATAGCATAACCCTGAAGTGAGTGACATCTGATGAAGAATGAGAAAGGATTTTTTAATCTTAAGTCTTACCATAGAAGCAAGAACAGGGAGGAAAAGGGTTGCTGTAGCCACATTGCTGGTGCATTCAGTAAAAACGGCAATTAGGAGGCACAAAATGATAACAATAGCCCATGGAGGGATGGCATGTAGGGGAGTTAACTGGTTTCCGATCCATCTTGATAGTCCGGACTCCTGGGATACAAAATGTAGAAGTCAAAATCAGGTCACGGATAAACTAAATGAAATCATTTGCAATAACTTTTTTTTTTAACATTAGTAGATGCAAAGTTTAAGGGTGCATTTTTCTCTTTAGATGTTCTTGACGAAGGCAAGCCAGAGGACAACCCATTTACATTTAGATTACGTTTGGCAAATGCTGTTATCCAAAGCAACTTATTGTGCATTCAATTTGTATGTTTTATCAGTATGTGTGTTTCCTGGGATTGAACCAATGGTCTTTGCATTGTTAGCTTCCACATGAACAACATGAGAACTCTCACCTCGCTACCTTTGGCCAATGCAAATCCTCCACCCAGGAGCAAAACTATGTTCCAAGGTAATTTCTTCTGAGCAACATTCCAGGTGAGCAGAGCTGAACTGGGAACAGTGGAAAGTTGGGCATCTGCAATGAAAATACATTAAAATCAACACATCCAGAAACATCTCAATAAACGTATTATGATAAACTCTAGTTTCAAAGCAAATTTGCTGTGAAAAGTTCTTCTCACCTGTTTCAGAGCCGGTCGATGACCGGAAGAAAAGTCGAGGCGGTTTTGATGGAAGAACGAAAAGCAGCACAGCAATGAAGACAGCAACAGTAGCATCTGTCACATATCTAAATGTAAAGATATTAAAAATATATATATTTTAGCTTATTTTATGATAAACGGGTCTGTAAATGATTCATCTGGGTGTCACGTATAGCAATTAAGGGCTGATTCAAGCCTAGAGTGTAATGCGTACTCTGCATCTATGTTGAAAATGTAGGTTGCCCAGCCTGCCACAAATCCAGGATCTCGGGTGAACCACAGAACCACAAGCAAAATGAAGAGAGCCAGAACACTGAGTTCTCCAAAAGACATCGGTCCCATATGAAGATGCTGCTCGCGGATGACGTTGTAGGCACCGATTTCCTTCTCTGACCTCCCTGCTCCACAGCCCCATGTCTTTCGGAAGCTAAAGGAAAAAAAGAGTTAAATATAAAATGTGTCAAAGGTCAAAATAATCTATACACTAAAAATATGCAACCTGTGGTTGGGTAAAATACAGTCAGGGTGTTTCAACCTTAAATGTTGGGGTTGTTTCAACCCATAGTTTGGTTAAATACATACTGTAGGTTAATTTAACCCAACAATTGGTTCTGTCCATATTTTCCCCAACCACATGCGTGTGGAAAACAAATAAGGGTATTTAATTCATACTTGAATCCCATGAAAACAAACTGAAGCCAGAACCAGGCTATTATCAGCATGATGATCATGTTTGGGAATGCAAATCCAAACCATGAAGCAAAGTTGATGACATCACCATTCTCAGGAAATAACCTGAAATTATGATATTAGTGATTTATGTGCATTTGAAAAAAAGAAAGTTATGAATGTATTAAAAAGTACCTACTGGTTCATCTGACCCTTAAGTACCAGATTGGGTCCAGTGCCTGTAAGTGTTGCTGTTCCCCCAATGCTAGCAGCATAACACACACACAAAGTCATTCCCTTAGACATAAGAGTTTTGTCAACAGACTCTTGCTGCTTGGCAGCTTCTGGTGAGATATCCAACATGCGCACCACCACTAGGTATACAGGGAATATATATTAGACTCTTAGTTATACTTAATGTTTGACATCTTGCACATACAGCACATTCAGTCTATGACCTGACCTTCTCTGTCTTCAAGCTTGGCTGGTTGTTTGTGCTCAGCCTCCGGGGCCTGAGACCGCTGTTCACTGCAGGTCATCTGAGTAAGTTCTGTCTCCTGTTTATTCAGCTGCTCCAGCACGGCCTGTACTATGGGGACCATCATAGCCGTGGTGGCTGTGTTACTGATCCACATGGAGAGGAAAGCCGTCACTCCCATGAAGCCCAACATAAGGCTGGATTAATACAGAGAAATTATGTTATGGTTGCTTCTTTCTGTTTCAGTCTATGGTTGGATAATATCTATCTCACAGTAGGTAATGACAATAAAATTGTGTCACCTACAGTGCTGGGTGCACCCCAACAATGAGCAGCACTCTGAGGGCAATGCGCTTGTGCAGGTTCCAGTGTTCGACTGCCACAGCCACCAGCAACCCTCCCACAAAGAGCAAGTTAGTATCTTTCAGGTATTGCATACACACCTAAAATACAAAAAATCCCCATCATCCAAGGTAAACATTTAGATACACAAGTGTTTATAATGGAATTCTCCTAGACTGTCTTACCACTTTGGATTGCATAATGCCAAACATTGGAAAAAGGACAGCAGGCAACAGTGCTGTGACAGCTAATGGAAGAGCCTCTGTACACCAGTATACTGCCATTAATATGATTACATAGGCACAGTTGGCCTCCTGAAAGATAAAAACATGACCTTGAATTATCAGCATTACAAATTGAGTACTGTAAAAAGGCAGAATTTACTTGTGATTTTTTTTGGCATGTGCATGCACTTGAGATGACATGGACTTGCAGGGGCGTCAGTTTGTGTTGAAAAGTGTTGGGGACAAAAGATCAGATGAAAAAACATTACGGCAGGACGGAAAAATATTGAATAATGACACATCAAAAATGGGCATAGCATAACGTTAGGCCAGTCAACAACACGAAAATACTCAGCATAAATCCCTCAACAATGTCGACTGCACATGTATCAGTCCATGCAACACCAGCTCAACCGAACAGTGTCTAAACACCATACTGTAGAAAACAGCAGCGCGTTTAGTCAATGATTATACATTTCATTACATATGTAAAAGAAAAGACACAATATACCCCTGCTGATAAAAACAATTACAGAAATTCATAATGGTTTCCATTAAAATACCAATAGGAACCATTAGCTTTTACCATTAAAACCACTACAAAATTCCTTTATTAATGGTCCCACCAAAAGAACCCAACACATACCAGTAGAGATCAACAGAGATCCATAGAGACCATTATAGTTTCCAATACAACAAATAAAATTCTCATTAAAACCAGTAAAACCAATAGAATTTCTGTGATGGTGTCTATTGTTTTTTGTTTTTTTTTTGCAGGGATGTGACCCTGGACCACAAAACTAGTTATAAGTCACACAGGTATCACTTGATTTTTCAGAACATTTTAACCAAATTGCTTTCAAAAATTGGTGGGGACAAAATCAGCCATTTCAAAAATTGGTGATGACATGTCCCCAGTGTAAATGACACATATGTAGACTTGTGCAACAACTGCTGATTCGTTTTTCCAGCAGGATTTCAGAGCGTTCCAAAGAACATCCTGTGTGCTTCAATGGAAACAAGGAAATCTGACCTTTTGTACAAAAGAGTTAACTTGTCAATAATTTGCTTCTTTGATTAGTGACTAATTAGTGCAGAATCCTAGTGTTTTTTTTTTATGTAACTTTTTTTAAATAATAAAAACATCTTTTTAGCGTAAGTATTTTTTTGAAAAGCTTGACAGGTGTTTTTGGAACTATGTGAACAAAATATGCACACAATGGTCATGAACACAGTGTTTCGGAAAGGAATTTAGTCTTACCGTATGTTCCCACGCTTGGACATACACATTGACAAAGGGTTAAAGAAACAATTTTGAAGCATGATGAATTATGGTTCACAGAGGCCTTAGGGTACAAGAGTGGACCCCATGTAAAATACACAAGATACTTTTTGTTTAAATTTAATTCAGTGTTTGACATGCGTGTTGATGTGCAAAACCTCAGAAAAATTGAAAAATGTAAACAATAGAAATTTACTTATGAGTTAAAAAGTCTTGAGAATTTTGTTTAGTTTAATTAAAACGTTTTATTTACATACCTTTGTGTTGATGACAACCGGTAGTGGAAGAAGAATCAGAGGAGTGAAGAACAGAACTATCCCATTCTTCAATTTCCATAAGGATTTTAGTATTGAGAACATCTCAACATAAAGAAAGTTTGTGCATATAAAGTACTGTAACACTGTTGGACCTTTAAGTCTTCTCTCTGGGGTGGAGAGAGAGTTTGTGTTAGAGAGAGAGAGAGAGAGAGAGAAAGAAAGAAAGAAAGAAAGAAAGAAAGAGAGAAAGAGAGTGAGACTCTCTCTCTCTCTCTCTCTCTCTGTCTCTCTCTCTCTCTCTCTCTCTCTCTCTCTCTCTCTCTCTCTCTCTCTCTCTCTCTCTCTCTCTCTCCTCTCTCTCTCTTTCTGTAATTATTATTATAGTTAACTGCAATTATAGGCCTAAATACTTACTCTTGTATTATAGTCAAGCTGTCTTTTTTCCATTTAATTACCTTTAAGTCATATTTGTGCTTTCAGAACTTGGTTATGTAAGAATCCAGTTGCCGTTTCTGAATAGCCTGAGAAAATTTCATAGCAATACAATGTACTGTATGTAACTTAATAGACGTATTTTTAATATTTAGATGGGTTACACCTTAGTTAAATTTACTATAAAAACTAAATATCAAAATCCACTGAACTGTCCTCATTATATCACATTGGTCATTGATAAATTTGTTTTATGAAAATTAACGTTTCTAAAAAAAAATAAAGCTCAAAGAAATAAGAACATTGACAAAAAAATATGTTGGTTTGTTCTGCAGGTTTTTTTGGGTAACTTTTTTAGGGCATTTTACTGCAAAATCAATAGTTAGATATCGCCATCTAGTGGATTCATGTAAGCCACAGTTAGGCTCAGGAAATGTCTATTTTTCTGAGTCGGCATAATCAGATTGTCAAAAATGAAAAGGCATGTAATGCATTTAGCATGAGCTGCACAGTTAATTGCTTTCATAAGCTTAATAATCCTGTCTATCTATTAAAGTAACAATAATCTTTTTTTTTTAGATATTGTCTTTCACTCAGGACTGCCTGGCACAGTCTCATTTATGATCTATTAATCTAATCTATTTTTCCATTTAATATATCACTTTATTTTTTTCTATATCAAGTTTATGTGTACAAATATTTTTAGTAAGGCTGCTTTGCAACGATGAAACATGAAAACAAAATGTACATAGTAATAATAAAATAATTAAAACAAATAAATAAATAAAATATAATCATAGAAAGGTTATTCATAGAACAAAGTCTGTTATTTATAATCGGCGTTTTGTTTCAGTAAGCAGTTCGGTGACTTTTATTATGACAGGATTCTATGTGCTAAGAATCACAATACTGAAGTCACGGGTCTGAGAGCGCACGATCAGAGATGAGAGTCACGTGAGGCTCTAAACTCAACATTATGGCTTCTGAACACAACAAAAACATTTTCGACTTGTTATGAAATTATTGTGCTTCGATGGTATTAGCAATAGAGTTAAGCATCCCGGAAGAATGGGTATCGGCGTCGTGTTAGCAGCTGTTTCACAGCCCAGTTGCTGACAAGCAACAAACAGTACAGAGGTGAGCAGCACAACAACAACAACTAGATGGATCTCTTTATTTTCTTAATGTTTGATTAACGGTTGTGGTTATGTAGTGGTTACATTTTCTAACCGGTTTGCATTGTGGTTAAATGTATAGAGGAGTACTTCAGCAAACATGTAACTTTACAGTGGTGAAGTCACTGTTTCCTTATTTCAGAATAGTCCGGGCAGTTGTGGAAAACGGAACTTAAAATGTTGCAAAAATGAAACGTCTTCTCGGCTTTTTGCACAGTTATCTATCAACAGAGCATGATATTTGTTTTTGGTAGTCGCAATTACACAATAAGGGTATTTGTATCCTCTAATAAGGGTATTTGTATCCTCTATAAACCAGTGATTGTTTTTAAAAAGGAAATGGTTTGAGTGGAAACTGAGTGTTTTTTCTGCTATGCGACCTTGTGCACTCATACATAATTATATGTGTGCGTGCGTGTTTAATAGTTTATTTAATTTATAATTCTGACCCCAAATTTTTAGGTTCACCAAGGAGTCTGCAAGGGCCACAGTCTGGTTATCTAATAGAGACAATGGAGTGGCTTGCACAGGCTTTGGAGAGAGACCTGGGCATTGACCAGCGACAGACTGGACCAAGTCAGCGTCCCAATGAACTGGTTGTCCTGGTCCCAACTCGATGGGTAATGGCCCTGAGAAACAAAAGAGTTACTCGCTGTGCCAGGTATGAGTGTCTTGTGGAAGGGGAAATTTGCACTCTTCTCCAGCGCTCTCAGATGAAATTGCCATCTGGATGGACACGTGTTTGTATCCAAGGCCTTAGGAAGCGTAAACTGGGATACCGATTAGCCAGGGAGACTGGCTGCTATGGAGAGGGGCTCTCCCCGGACTGTTTTATTACTCTGATGCAAGGAGTATCTCAGTCCAATTTCAGGTACAGTACTGTGTATTTTTTAGATTTTTATGATCATTTTTTAATCAAATATACTCTAAAAAATTGTTTCTTTTATATAATTGCAATCAAAATTGTATTAACTTTTCCAAATTTGGTTAATACAAAGGTGGTGTTGAATGTTATGCATATTTTAAGTATTGACAGACTATATATCTAACAAGAGACAAACTATATGGTATAGTGCCACTGTGCAAAAGTCTTATGCTGGGTTTACACCAGCCACGGTAGAGGGGTGAAGCGAGAGTGATTTCAATGTTAAGTCAATGTGAAGACGCGTTGACGCGCGTCTGGAGGTCTCGCGGCGCGAATGAGGCGTTTAGGGCGGTGCGGTAGACGCGATTCCGCCTCATTCGTGCATCTAGATGGCGCGGATTGAACGTCTGGAGCGGTACGTGCGAATGGTGTTTTTTGTGCATTTTGCGTTCAACGTGAATTTGCGGCTCACACCCGAGTTGAAAAATGTTAACTTTGCGGATTTTCGCGCCGCCTTAAACAATCAGAAGCTTGCTTGCTGTTGTGGCGGCAGCCCCGCCCGGAGTCACTCATTCAACATGAAGGAATGCTTAATATTGTTGGTGAGCAGTCAGCCGGAGCTATACAACACAAGTTCTTATTTCTATACAGACAGGAATAAAAGGACCTCGCTTGGAAGAGTGTCAGTGAGGACATCGGGCAACCTGGTAAGTTGTAAATACACATTTCACTTTTGAGTCATGTGACATTTATCGACCCGCACCGTTTACCCCCCCCCCCCCCCCCATAGACCAAATACAAACCGGTAACTCTCTCGATAAATGCACAATCAACATCAGCCATCTTGCAAACAGACTACCGCATAGCACTTGCCCCTCCCACAAGAAGCAGATTTTGACGCGTCAAATGCTTGCTTTTTCCGCACGTCTACAGCGAAGTAGGGGGGAAATAAATGGCGCGAGTCGATAAACGCCACCTGACTCAAAAGTGAAATGTGTATTTACAACTTACCAGGTTGCCCAATGTCCTCAGTGACACTATTCCAAGTGAGGTCCTTTTATTCCATGCATTCAAACTGTTCAAGCAGCAAACTACACGCGTTAGACGCGATTTTGACATTTCAAATGCGGTTGGTGTAAACCCAGCATTAGGCCACCATGCCACCATTAGATTTGTTGTTCTTGCAATAGTATAGTGATCTAATATAATTATAGAATTACTCTTAGAATACAACTTTAAAAATTACAACAAAAAATGTATTATATGCTAAAACGTACTATGCACTTTACCTTCTTAAATATTTGTTTCCTTTCAGAAATCTTTGGCGTGAAGCTTACATGAATCACGTGCAGCCGTATGCAGATTCCATTGAGCAGACAAATGTATTAGCTATAGATGCTGTTCGCCAAGGCTTGCAGAAGCTGTTTTGCTCCAGCTTTATCTCTACCGAAAGGATTTCACCATCCCTATCTCCAGCCAAAGAGAAGGAGAAGGAGAGTCCATTACCATCTAGCTGCTCAGCTCCCAAACAAAATACTGAAAGTTTGTGTCCAAATGTGCTCCCTGCAGAATGCTTGCTTGAGTCAGAGGAGGTTCTATATGTGGTTCTTCCATACACACAGTACACAGTTCATGACATTGTCACCTACAGTCCAGCTAAGCTGGCTAACAGCAATGCTAAGATACTGTTCATTTTATATCAACTTCTCATAGCCATGCGTGACTGTCATGCCTCAGGGCTGTTGTGTGGGGATCTGTCCTTACTTGACATTGCAGTTGATGAGCAACTTTGCAGTCGCCTTAAAATCTCATTGACACATTATGAAAAGTTCGGAGAGTACAGGAGTGCTGTGCCATGTGAATTGGGAAGTCAGGTCCTGACAAGTGTAGCGAACGACAATCATAACAGTAGTGTTGGTGAAAATCTCTGCCAAAATTGTCTGCATGAGCTCAAATCTCTCGTGCTAGACTGGGTCCATGGCAGAGTCAGCAACTTTCACTATTTGATGGAATTAAATCGACTGGCTGGAAGACGTGAGGGAGACCCAAATTATCATCCAGTATTACCTTGGGTGGTTGATTTCACTGTGCCATATGGAAGGTTTCGTGATCTCAAGAAGTCGAAATTTCGTCTGAATAAGGGTGACAAACAACTGGACTTCACTTATGAAATGACCAAAGAGGCCCTAGCAGCTCATGGCAGTGGTGGAATCAATTTTGTATCAGATATTGGTGGCCCTGTTGGACCTGGTGGGGCAGGACAGTCGGATCATCTTCATGTTCCACATCATATCTCAGATGTGCTTTCAGATATCACCTATTATGTCTACAAAGCTAGACGGACACCAAAATCTATACTGTGCAGCCATGTTCGTTCCCAGTGGGAGCCAAATGAATATCCAGCTAGTATGGAACGTATTCAGAGTTGGACCCCAGATGAATGCATCCCAGAATTTTTCACTGATCCTTCTATATTTTGTTCCATCCACCCAGACATGCCGGACCTTGATGTACCTTCATGGTGTAACTCTTATGAGGAGTTTATTACTGTGCATAGACAATTGTTAGAGAGTCGCGAAGTGTCTCAGCAGTTGCACCACTGGATTGACCTAACGTTTGGCTACAAGCTATTAGGTAAAGAAGCTGTCAAAGCTAAGAATGTCTGCTTGCACTTGGTTGATAACCACACACATCTCACCAGCTATGGAGTCGTGCAACTTTTCGACCATCCTCACCCCCCTCGTCTTGCACTTTACCAGTATTCACCTCCAGAACCTCCACACTTTGGTCCTGTCAGTGCAACAACATGGCAGATTCCACCTCTTGAGACTATGGTGGATGGTGTGGATGGATTGGTCCCTGAAGCAACAGGATGTGAATCCAGTGGCTGGTCAGTTGTAGGCCGGGATGAAGAACTTGAGCAAGCAATGGAAGCCCTTGATCTAAGTGGCTCAACATCATCATCTGCTTCTATTCCAATTCCCTGGGTTGGCTCCGCTGGTGGAAAGACTGGTGTGGACAATGTTTCTCCCTCTCATGGTTCTTACCCTGGTGAAACAGCAGGAAATGTCATAAATTCCTTGGGATCAGGCATTAGAGCATCCATGCTTCAGAGAGCAGCGTCTGTAAGTAAAAAGCCAGAGGCATCTAATTTGGAAGATTTCAAGATAAGCCTTCCAGATGGATTCAAACCATTGCAGCCTTTGGAGGAGTTAGAAAAGCTAAACAACTTTCTGGTAAAGGGGCTAAATTCTCAAGTCCAACAAACAGTGGACTTAAGACCTGTACCGAAAACTATTTTGTCATACACAGACCTTTTCCAGAGGGATATGCAAGCCTTGGGTGTACTCATCTCTGAGATTTTTTATTCTTCTAAACTTCGAGGGTTGAGGCCAGGCACAAGTTTGAGCAATCGTTTTCAAGCAGTGTCAAAGCTATGCTCTACAAACTTTCGTGATGTTCCCCTACCACTCCAACATGCGCTAGAAACACTTTTGCAAGTTCACAAGGATTCTTCAGAGACATTCACATTACACACAGAAGCACTGCCCTTTCTTTTTAAATATGACCCTATATATGAAGGTCTTCCACCACCAAACCCATGGCAACTGCTTAGTCCCATTCTTTCCCCACTGCCTTTTCCAGCATATTTCCCATCTCTGCATAGATTCATATTTTCCTACCATTCCAAGATGGAATCTGTAAACAGTGTTCAGGGTCGTGACGTTGTGTTCAACTTATGGCAACAGCTTGAGACACTTCTAAAGGGTGAAATCACTGCAGAGGGACTTGAGATCCTTTTACCCTTTGTGCTTTCCTTGATGTTAGAGGAGTCCACTGCAGTATATGCTACCTGGTACTTATTTGAGCCCGTGTCAAGGGTTCTTGGGCCTCGCAATGCTGCCAAATATTTACTAAAGCCTCTGGTAGGGGTATATGAGAATCCCCGATGCCTCAGAGGCCGCTTCTACCTCTACACAGATTGCTTTGTGCTACAGCTTATTATTAGACTGGGTCTACAGGCCTTTCTTTCCAGCCTTCTTCCACATGTTCTGCAGGTCATCACAGGCTTTGAAAGCTGCAGCACAGGTACAGGGTCTGAATGGCAGGGCCTGAAGGTTTTAAGGGGAGCTGCTGGTGCCTTAGATGAGGAAGAGGAAGACTTTGAGTGTGATGATGGCAGGTCGACCACAGCTACATCATCTGGCAAAGTTGGAGGAGGCAGTGGAGGTGGTAGTGCTGGGGTTGGTGTTGTTGGAGACCAAGGACTTGTGGATTACTCTTCCGGAATCAGTCTTAATGACCAGGTTTTTCTAAACGAAGGTGAAGACTTTCAAAATGGCTTTTATGTGAATAATAGTGCCTCTGGAGCCACAACAGGAGTTGCTTCTAAACAGCAGGGCCAAAGCTCAGCAAACAAAGACCCAGACCAAGAATCTATCAGTGTAGGCAAACTGAGTGACAAAAGCAGTGCCAGTGAGGTATCCACTGGAGACCGAGCAAGTTTAAGGTCTGCCGACAGCAGTCAGGATCTGAAACAAGCCAGTGATGGAGAGGATGGTGGAGAGCTGGAGGATGAGGAGGAGACAGTGGACGACAGAGAAATAACAGTACAAAGGGTTCCCAATCTAGAAATGACACTTTCAGTCTGCACAGAGGAGTCCGAGGCAACCGTGGCTACTATGGAAGGAGATGTCATGAATGGAATGGTGCATGGAGATACTGAGAAGAACATGGAAGATGAGAATGAACATGATCCATTAGAGGACTCTGAGGAGAAAGAACACAAGATATTGTTAGGTTAGTCAAAAATGTATACTTGTGCATCATTTATAATCACAGTTATACTTCAGTACTTAAGCAAATTTTTTTGTATTTTCAAGACACTGTTTGCAAAACTATCCGATGGCTGGCTGCAAAACTGGGGCCAACACTGACATCTCGATACATAGCTAGGAACCTGCTCAGACTTCTTACTACATGTTATATAGGTAAAAGTTGTTTTCTGTAGAAGTTTATTAGTGCTTTTGATATATTTTAAAACATCTTTTGCCATGCTGACTTTTGAAACGAATCTTGTTTGCTTTTAAGGACCCGACAAACACCAGTTTGTGCTTTCTGTGAATGAAGAGAATAGCCTTGAGAGTGCCGGAAGTGTGTATGAGAAGAAGCCAGTTGTTGGCGACCAGACTGCACGACCTGTACTTGAGTCTCTTATATACATAGCACATCTTTATGGAGAACCTGTTCTGACCTACCAATATCTACCATACATTGGTTACCTGGTAAATTTGAAATTCCTCTTTCTATACAGCTATGCAAAATAACAACTGGAGACTAATTGTTTCTTTCATTAGGAAGTCCTACATATAACTTTAATCTTTTCTTGGTTAAAAAAATTATTGTAAAACAAGAAAAAAGCCTTACAGTAAAATTGTTGCTTTAATATTTTCATGTTGCAGGTCTCTCCACCATCATCTTGTCGCTTGAACACTCGAAAGGAGGCTGGGCTTTTGGGTGCCGTAGTGCTTACTCAGAAGATTATAGTGTTTCTGTCAGACACCACTTTAATGGACATGCTGATGAAGATTAACCGGGATGTTTTGCTGCCTCTGCTGGATTTATTAACTTCAACCAAGATGGGGTAAAGCCTTACTTGTAGTGTACCACTTTAAAACTTGACATCCCATAGGAATCAGTTCTACTGGGTTCATTGTGCTACATTATGCATTTAGTAGGTGCTTTTATCTATAGCAACTTACAAAGCATTTATGGCCTATACATGTTTGATCAATTTGTCTATTCCCTGGGAATTAAACCCATTACCTGGTTTTACAAACACAGGGGCGTAGCTGGCATTTTAAAAGTGAGTGGGACCTGGGATTTGGCTGTCAGTAGGCCACACAAATACAGTGTGTAATAGTATCTATGTATGTATGTGTATATGAAGAGATGCGAAACCCATCTGACATGTTTTCTTGTAAATAAGCATTTTTATCAGACTCTTAATGGATTTTGCCAACAAAGCAGTATTTCGGAGTGGCCTAAGGCGTGATTAAGAGGATTTGAAGCTAAAATATTTGGGGAATGTGTAATACGTAATATGATTGCATTCTCATTTTTGAAAGAGGTGGCGTTCAGCATCTTTTTTTGGCTTTTGCGTATGAGCTCCTCATGTATGAAGATATGTACTAACACCAGGAAAACGCATGCTAAAATGGACTTTTATTAATTTCTTTCTCTGATTTCAGATTTCCAAGTGGAGTGCAGACTCGTTCTGCTGTGTGTTTAAAGACTTTAGGTCTTATGGCACTGATCTGCCTGCGTATTGGCCGGGAGATGGTACAGCAGCATATGGCAGAGACCCTTTGCAGGTTCTTCCAGGTTTTCTCCTTGCTGCACAGTCTACAGGGTCAGGTAACTAAACACACACATTTGTAGTGCAAGTACAGTATGTAATATGGTAAAGCAAGCCAATACAATTTTATAAAACAATGTGATAAACATTATTTTAAAACATTATTGTCCAATATTGTGCTGTTTGTAAATTAGTTAGTTGGTTAATCCTTCTATTTGCATTATCAGATAGATGTTAGCCATTCTAACAATGCACCATAAGTGCTCCATTTAAATGTGCAGTCAGGAAGTTTTAGCGGCATCTAGTAGTGAGTAGTGCAACCAATGGCTCATTCCAAAGGTCACCCATCCTTTTCGAAACGCATAGTAAAGCTATGGTAGCTGCCACAGGACAAATATTTCATCGCCCGAGACAACATCAAGAAGGGATTTAATTCCCATAGACCCCTGTGTTAAAATGCCCAACTTTACAGCAGAAAAAAAGTATTGTAACAGCCTGGTACAAAAAGTGATTCTGGTCTATATTGCCCTTCATGACAACTCTGAGGGGGGTGAATTTTTTTGTAACTCATCCGTTTAAATTATTATAAGTGCTGCATAATAAAGGGCGTGGCCACTTGAGTGACGGGTAAACTGCCACTGCTGTCAATGCTGTCGAGTTTCAGTAATCAGCCACCTCAGCTTTACCCACGACCCGCCTCTTTACCCATTTTAGGTTATCCGCAAGTAATGCGCGGTGACACGTGGCCAAGATGGCGACAGCAGGCTCTGCCAACTATTGGCAAAAAAGCTCTTCACAAACTCTATGGGTGACGTCATGGACACTTTGTCCATATTTTTTACAGTCTATGATTATATTCCATTTCGGTCAATTTTACACATTTAACCTCTAAGAGTAGTTGTACTTTTTGATTGGTATGATGTTTTTACCCATTCCTGTCAAAAGTACAATTATCAAATTTTATGATTTTTAAAATTTGCAGTCTAATTCATTAAAGCGTCCATAATACAGGCTGTTTCTGCATTTCTGATGTTAATCTGGAGTACCTTTAGAGTAGTATTGCATCCTTCATATCTCTGAAGAGTCTTTCTTAGTTTTATCAGATTTATAAAAGACAGATCAGCTTTACCGATTCTTTCCGATAACGTATGAAAAAATTTGTAAGGAGGAGCTACGAACTGCGGGAGGAGCGAGTCACGAGTCAACACTGACTGGGCGTGGTTTTCCGAGGGAAGTGCCCATAAAAAGAATTGATACATATAGCGTACCCCTGAAACATCAGCTGAAACTTTCCGAAATTTGTATGAACCCTGGCGAAGTGCAATCGGCACAGAAATACTCTGTAACACCAACTGCTTTTTATGACACTTTGCATTTGTTTAGCATGAGGAAACAACTCTATAACTTTGTTAATAAGTCAGAATGCATGACATACCATTGAACCCCCCCTTTAATAACTATAATTTAATAATTCCGACCTATTTGTCTGTTGTGCAGATGGCAAGTGCTCCACGTAAGGAGGTTGGAGACTGCACATACCTGAATGTGTGCTTTCCAGACGGAACAGAAGTTACTTGTGAGCTCGGAGTATTGGAAGAACTGCAAGCTGTGTTCAATCCTGAAATGGCTTATGCATCATACATTCCATTCTACTGTCTCATTGGTAGGACACGTTTTGACTGATAGACTCGTAAATACATGTTTTCATTTATTTTTAATTACCGTGTATGAACCTGTTTTTAGGTGATGCAGCGATTCGCAAACTGGTCCCCAACCACGAATTGGTTTGGAGCCTGGCTCAATCATATCACGAAAGAGCAAGTCCAGGTAGCCCAGAAGCGAACCAGGCTGGAGGTCAGAAAGCATCTACTGTGGGATTGTCTCCTAGTGCGGGCCGCCCAATGGGTCGCAGTCCATTCCCTGCTCCTTCCTCCACATCCACACCACTAGGTGGAGACATTTTGCCAGAGTCTGGCACCTTTGGAAGCCATCTGGTGGGAAACCGTATCCAGGTACCTCGGGACACTGAAGCATGTGGAAGTCCTAACCTGTCCTCCTTAGAAACATGGGGACGGCCTTACGTCAGTCACGCTCCTCAGACGAATCTGGCTACCACTGCACTTTCCTCAACTGGACCTTCTTTCTCTCTTTCCTCCTCTTGGGTCCTAGGTCCCACCCCAGAGGACAGCGCACTTAAACAAGACCTTCCACGCAGTAGCCGCTCTCTACAGGGTAACTGGCTTGCGTACTGGCAGTATGAAATCGGTCTTAACCAACAGGACTCGCATTTCCACTTTCACCAGATCCGTCTTCAGAGTTTCCTGGGCCACTCGGGCACAGCTAAATGTCTGGCACCACTAGCAGGGGAAGACTACTTCCTTTCTGGGAGTAAAGACAAAACGGTGAAGCTGTGGCCGCTTTATAACAACGGCGATGGAACACGAGAGGTCGAAGCTCGGCTTACGTACACGGATCATCGCAAATCCGTGCTTTACGTTGGCCAGCTGGAAGCCTTACAGGAAGTGGTGAGCTGTGATGGTACTGTGCATCTCTGGGATCAATTCACAGGTAAGAACATAAACAGTATGTCAGTTTAAATTAACATACACTGCAAAAATTACTTCCTAACTCAGTATTTTTGTCTTGTTTTCAGTACAAATATCTATAAAATCTTAAATTAAAAATGACCTAAGAAAACAAGTCTAGTTTTTAGACAAAAGTATCATATTTAAGTGAATTTGTGCTTCAAACAAGCAAAAAATCTTCCAGTGGGGTCAGAAAAAAAAACACTTAATTCAATAAAAATGTTCACTGCAAAAAATGATTTTCAAGAAAAAAAATTCTTAGTATTTTGTCTTGTTTTCAGTAAAAATATAGAAAAATTCTTAAATTAACATGCTTTTTCTTAATGAGCAAAATCACCCAAGAAAATAAGTCTAGTTTTTAGACAAAAAAAAAATCAAATTTAAGTGATTTGGTATAAAACAAGCAAAACAATTTTTTTTTGCTTGTTTTAAGCACAAATTCACTTAAATTTAATATTTTTGTCTTAAAACTAGATTAATTTTATCATCATTGTAATTTTGCTCATTAAGAAAAAGCATCTTAATTTAAGAATTTTTAGATATTTGTACTGAAAACAAGACAAAAATACTAAGTAAGAAAGTCATTGTTTGCAGTGTATCAAGTGTGGCACACACCATAGGATGATTAAACCTGTGCTTTTATTTTGAAAAAATAAATGAACTGTATGCATATGCATTAATTAAAACTTTTATAATTTAAAACTTTTATAATAATTTATAATATATTTATAAAAACAGATTTGGATTCATCCATTGCTACATGGAAACTTCTGTATGAAGTTTCACATATTTATTGCTTCACATGTTCTTACTCAAAAAAACTCAAAAATACAATAAGACCGGATTTACAATGCAAATCTTAATGCCCAATTCCGATTTGTTGCATGTATCCGATTTTTTTTTTTTGACGACCCACTTACATCATCTTTTAAAACTGACTTGTATTCACTATCTGCATTTACACTAAACACTTGGCAAAACAATTCAAAGTAGACATACTGACCCAGAACAGCTTAATAAACCACAGAGAAAGTAAAATGACGCGATATGCAATGGACACAGACAAAATGATTATACAAGATTATAGAGCTTTATTACTGTAAAAAGACATAAAACTTCAATATTACTCCACTATGTTGAGCCGTTGTCCTCTATTGCCCTGCTAAGAAGAGTCATGTGATCACGGGTGGTGCTCACCTGAGTTGACATCATTTGCCAATGTCAAATTTACAGTGAAGCACAACATGTCTTGAGGAGGGAATATCCGATCAATCCGCTTACATTGTGGCCGCGAATGCATGTATCCGATTTGTTCCCACATATGAATAAGCCCTGAAACCGATCTAAGAATATCGGAATCTAGGTGCTTTTTTCCTGTTTACATGTTTGTGGGTCATACCCCAAAAAATTGAAGTCAATTCAAACATGCAATGTACTTTACAAACAATACAGTGGTGATGTTATTCAATTGAATAGTTATTATACACTCCAGAACTTCACATTTTATATTTGTACAACTGCAGACAGTGCAGTTTTCTACAGTACAGATTATCTTTTGACATTGTCTGTCAGACAGACAGCTTTAACGTGATCCCCTGTTTGACTCTCATCCTTGTCACTAGGTAAGAACATACGTTGCTATGAATCTCTGGATGGGAAAAACCCGATCACAGCTGTCACGACTATGCCCGCTCCTCACTGCAGTGTAGTGTTTGCTAGCGCCGACTCTGTGCTCCGTTTCATAGATCCACGCAAACCTGGCCTGCAGGTAATATTGCACACTATTACATATATACATAGTTTCTCTGCCTCTATAGTATTTTACTTCTTTATGTGTTCACACTAGTCCTGTATAGATTAGTTGTTTTTTTATGTTATCCGTTAATGAATCAGACAGACTGATGTCCTGTAATGCTAATGATTATCAGTAAGTTGAGCTCTGTTATTGCTTTGTTGACAGCATGAGTTTCGTCTAGCCTGCAGTAACGTGAGTGCAGGGCTCATCCGCTGCCTGGCCGTCAGCCCTGGGGGACGCACCATTGCTGCAGGTTTCTCTACCGGATTCATAGTACTGCTGGATGCAAGGACAGGCCTTGTGCTGAGAGGCTGGCATGCTCATGAGGGCGATATACTGCAAATGAAAGTAAGTATGCATGTCATTCAAGGCTTTGAACCAGTTTACGGAACGAAAACGAAAATCAGAAGCTTTTGATGTTTTGCAAGGAACAGAAACGAAACCAGAAACTTTCAAAAAATATATGTTCCGGAACAGAAAAGTTTTTTTTAAATAATGGTAACCGGTTAATACCATTATTTTTTTTTTTCATTTTTCAAAGATTTTTGTCTAATATGACTCGGTGAACTTCACTGCCAGTCGTTGATGTGTGTGTGCATGTGTTTACGTGCACCTAACAAATGTAGGCATGTCAGAATTATCGTTATGCTGCTTACATAATGTAGTCTTTTTTAATGTTTGATGACTTAAGGATAATTATGTAGACTAATAATTTAAGTTGAATGTCCTAATGATCAGCCTACTTATTTGTATGTTCCACAGCAGACACGTAACATTATTAACCGGTTCGGGAATTTAATTTGTTTGTTCTAACCGGTTCAGGAACGTCAATTTTAGGTTTGAACCGAAAACCGGAAACGTTAAAATACTGTTCCTGTTCGGAACAAACCAATTCTGGTTCAAAGCCCTGATGTCATTGGTTAATGTGTTATATAAGACATGCATATGCATGCCTCTGACAAATGAAGCCCGTAAATACAAACATTGTTTGTTTATTCTTTATTGGTTAGTGTCAGTATTATTTAGTAATACATTTAGGGTTGCACACTGTTTGTGCAATTGCTTAAACAAGCATAGGCCTCTTTCATGTGGTCATTGGTAAATCAGGTTGTTTACTATTGGCTCTTATTGATAAGAGTTATTAGTCATAGACTGCATGAAGAACATTGTATTTGAAATACTTTTTTAGATATCAAGCTATTCAGGGGGACCTGGAATCATCAGGGTTTCATGGTCATAGAAAATCTAGAAATATTAGGGAAATATTAAATTGCAATTTCCTCTTCTTGAATATAAAAATGATTTTTTTTATGGTTTTAACTTGTACTTAGAGTAAAACTATTTACTGTTTGTGAATATCTAAATGTCTACAAACATTGGGTCTCATTCGCTAATAATTGCGTACGTTTTTTTGTGTTTATACGCACACATCTTCTCACGAAAACATTCCGCCTAATTCACAACACGTGCGTACGCACATAAGTTTGTTCTTATACTTGTTCTTACGTTAGTGAAATTTGAGTGTTCTACATGAGCAGCCGCGTGCACAAGGTTGGTAATTTGCGCCCAAACCAGCTCCATATAAAGGTTTCCGCAGTTTGTCATAGAAGCAAAAGAGCTTGAAAAGAAATCCATGATCATATTTATTATCGGGTTTTGCTTTGCATTTTTTATTTGGAAGGTTTTGCTGTCGCTGGAGGAAGCCAGTGCTGTTCACTGACCGGAGTAACATTAAACTATTGGATGCATTAACAAATATGACATTTAATTAATATGACAACGACGTGGATCTGTATCTAAAATAAAACAGACAGGAGATCAGGGCTGCTTTCAGCCCCGACAAAACGTTTATTAAACAGAAACGGTGATGTGTTGTAGACCCTGTTGGGATGACGCAAGAGTTGCAACTACGGTAGCTGAGAGGCCATTCTTTGTGTTATCTTGCCGCTGATTGGGCCGACATTTCTGACACACCCACCAAACAAGAGACAACGCATCTAAAACCTGTTGCACATCATTTCGAGGAAACATGTCGTTCAACCCGGAAACCGTAGCAAAACGTTGCGCACCGTTGTGAGCTTGAACGTGCCCCAAGTGATTAGACTTCTCATTACATTTAAATGAAGTTTACATTAGGCATTAAAGGTGTAAATTGTGTGTGAATTTTAACAGCATCTAGTGGAGAGATTGCGAATTGCAACCAAAGGCTCAGCCCACTGCTCAACCCTTGCTTTTGAAATGCATAGAGAAGCTATGTCATCGTCAGAGACAAAAATGTTTGTCCGTTAAGGGCTTCTTTAGAAACATGGTGGCACAAAAAGGCCACTTCCACGTGAGGGGACCCTCTGTGTTCATGTAGATAAAAACATAACATTCTAAGGTAATTAAAACATAACGATTCATTATAAATATTGTAAATATTTGTTATTACGTGCATCTTATATGTGTAGAAAAAAATAAGCAGGCTATAATAATGTATAATATAATGTTTCTATTAATAATATAGATCATGTATAATAATATATAATACAGAAAATATAATAATATAAAATATAGTCATGTACATTTTATATATCAACATTATCATAAACATTGTAAATATATCCTAGTATTTGATTATAGCATACGTGATTATTGCGTACGAGTGGTTTTAGGTTTTCTTGAATTTTTGCATACATTTAGAAGACATTTTGTTACGAAAGTTTTTGTTGAATCGCGATTTGTTTGTGAAAACATCCGTAAGCACATCTCAACCACAAATTTGTGCGTACGCATGCTTAGTGAATGAGAATCACTATGTTTGTCTATTATTTATAAGATGTTTTTAAAAATGTAATTATATATAAAAGACTGAATTTTGTATCCCTGGACCATGAAACCTAATCCACACAGGTATATTTATAGCAATAGCCAAAAAATACAATGTATGGGTCAAAATAATTTATTTTTTTATGCCAGAAATCATTAGGAAATTATGTAAATTTTGTAAATTTTCTACCATAAATATCTAAAAACTTATTTTTGTGAGTAGTTGCAGTGTTAACGACATTTGAACAACTTTAATAAAGACAATTTTCTTATCCTAACAAACCATACATCAATGGAAATTGTATTTATTTAGCCTTTATACGAATCACAATAAAGATCCTTATGACTGGTTTTGTGGTCCAGGGTCACAATTAATGATTTTCATTTATCAGAAGCTGTGGGAACCATGATTCATAAAGGTCCAGCTGATTACAGGAAATGGTGCAGATTCCCATTTTTAGTGTCTTGACTCATACTAGTACTTAAGCTTTCCATATGATGAGTAAATTGTACCCTGTTGGTTTGTTCAAAAGCAGTCAACAAGAAACGAAAACTGAGCAAACTTTATTTAACCCCTATTTGTGAAGTCAAAGGTCCATTTCTAGCCCCAGAGCCCCATGTTTGGGCAAATATAGAAATGAGTTACTCATTAGTACCACACTATAAACTTACAGGTTCCTGCACATAGACTTTCCTACCCAGTCTCACGTAGATGCGTATAAATAGCACGAAGTGTGAAAATCATGCAATACATACACCAAATTACAATTTGACATGCATATGATACGCCAGTCCACCCTATTCACTTAAACGGCGCATCTTTTTTTGTCGTTTTATTTATTGGTTTCTCAATTTTTTCTGTTTTTTAAATCATTTTCACTTGGGTTTAGGGTAAGATTTGAGATTTTCTTAAGGAGGTTATTTAATAAACAGGTTTCTCCATGTTTTTGTCTATTTTTAAGCCATGGTCGCTTGGAGTTGGGGTTAGAATTGGGGTTAGGTCATTTTTATGTAACAAAAAGTTGTTCTAACCCTAAACCCAAGCGACAATGGTAAAAAAGCAAAAAAATTGAGAAACCAATAAATAAAACGACAAAAAAGATGCGCCGTTTAAGTGAATGTTGAGGACTGGCGTATCATATGCACGATAATTGGAATTTGGCGTATGTATTGCACAATTTTCACACTTTTTATACGCAAGTCCGTGAGACTGGGTTGGACTTTCAGTTACTCACTTACATGGATGAACCTCAGACTTCCAACCAATATAGATTATAAACATTTCTGCTGATGCTTTCCCATTTATTTAGTCCTTGATGTGTTTGTGTGTGTCATTTTAGGCAGCAGAGGGAAATTTACTGATAAGTTCCTCTTCTGATCACACATTGACCGTTTGGAAAGATGTGGAGCAGAAGCCACTGCACCTGTACAGAACCCCGTCCGACCCCATCCATGCGTTTGGTCTTTATGGTTCTGAAATTGTGGCTGGCACTGTTGCCAACAAGATTGGGGTATACTCTATTCTGGACAACACGGCCAGCCTGGCAGGATCCACCAAGCTGAGCACAGAGAACTTTCGTGGTACACTCACATGTCTGTCTGTACTGCCCACCAAGAGGCTTTTGCTGCTCGGCTCAGATAACGGTGCCATCAGGCTGCTGGCTTAAACAAACTTTTAAGACACTGGTATTGTGTTGATTTTTCAGAGGAATAATTCTCCCTGTGCCACCATTGGCTCCTTACCCAGAATGAAACAATCTTGCCAACCATGCACAATGAAACCTGTTTCAGTCAAAGAGGGAGCAAGAGTGATATTTCCATTTTAACTTTGCTAAAAGAGTACTTAAACCTCACTTTTGTAAGTGAATATTGCCTATAATTCATACAATCAATCAATTATTATTATTTTTACAATTTTTAGGGTTTATGCATAACCACACTAGCTGCTGTATGTAATAATCAACTGTAAATAGACTAACAAATGAGTTGCTCAGGATCTAAGTGTGAGTCTATAGTGTAGTGTTTACACTTCCCATATTGAGTGAAATTTACAAAAAACATCAACACTGTGAGAATCACAGGTCGTACCATGTTAATATGATTCGTCATATATGATTCAATTCATCAGTGCTCAGCAACTATGCAGTGTTCATGGTAGACATTTGTAGTGCTCCATGTTTGGCACCTTTTTCTATACAATGCAGTAAATTTCTACATCCATGTGTTATTAAGCATAGACAGTTTTGATCAAAATGTTACCCTGGCCAAGTCCAATATGACTTGCTGTACACTGAGTCTGAACTTTAGATATGCAATGGGGACAGTCCAGAATCCTGTCGGGACCCTCTGACTTCAAAATGTATCTACTACTAGAATATATACAGTATATATAGATAAATTTGAAGCTGTATTAACCTTGAATAATGTAGTAATTCACCACTGTTTGTCTGTCCCTTGTCAAATGACATGTTACATTTTACACACCAATATGTTTGTATATACAGCACAACACAACATTATATATGTGTATATATTTATATATCTTTCTTGAGCCTAATGCTTGTCTATAACTTATACTTTTATGCAGCATTTACTAGATCAGCTACAGTTGACATGACCTAGTAATTAACCAGTTTAATTTATTAAAGTTTTCAGACATTCCAGTTATATAATGTTAGAATATCTTAAAAGACTTATTGGCCACTGCAACACATTTATTTATTTTTCATTTAATTCACTACTTAACTGTCTTTAAGTAATGGGCAGGCTTGGTTTTAATTTGAGTACTCATATCAATACTGTTAAATTATTAGTAATCATCAGTGAAAACAGAAACCTACAAATATTCTGTAAAGTATCCCTTCACATTTTGTACCATTTTTCAAAATCCATTTAGTTAAATTTTACTTGGTGTTTCACAATTTTGATATCCAACAATATATTCTCTGAAAATATATTTTTTTGTTTTTGAAAGATCATTTAATATTGACAGACATCTGTCTTTGGAACACACAACACATTATCTGTAATAACATTGGCCATTGCTTTTTTTGTATTTCAATGCAAATATTTTTTCTTTTTTAC
The DNA here is from genome assembly GCF_027580225.2 of Misgurnus anguillicaudatus. Classification (NCBI taxonomy): domain Eukaryota; kingdom Metazoa; phylum Chordata; class Actinopteri; order Cypriniformes; family Cobitidae; genus Misgurnus; species Misgurnus anguillicaudatus. The sequence continues at coordinate 22,694,936 of NC_073360.2, read as the reverse complement.
TTTTAAAGTGACTTTTCTATATACTCACTAAAATGAACATTTTCAGTGACTTAAAAGATATGTGATCAGAAATGCTTCTGACTTTTTACACAATGACAAGCTTTTTAAACTAACTATGAAAGACTAGATGATTGGCTCTATTAGTGTGATGAAAGGTTTAAATGTTTGTGTTTAGAACCAGGGCACCATGTTACTCTAAAAGGCCAAAGTCCATGTGAGTGTTTGCAATGTAATGCCTTTCAACAGCTCTCAATTTTGAAATTTTGGCAGATGCCTCCGGACAACCCAAGGCAATGGTGAAACCATCACTGGTTTAAGTTTCTGGCATGTATGATCAGCAATAAAAGTCTATTTAATAAAATCGTATAATGACAGTATTGGCAATATTAGGTTGTCATCTCCTTCTCATTAATTCTTGCTTATCTCATTTTTTTTTAACAAACTGCTTTTTTGTTTGCTCCTATCAGTATCCACTGTCAGTGAGTTTATTTAGCTCAACATAATAGTTTATAACTATTTGAAAAAAAGAAATGCACTGATCTACACATTAATTTGCTATATGACCCTATAAGATATTTTTGTTTTTACTTCTATAAAGAGGTACGTACCAAGAGCTATATGAGGTAAAGATCAATAAAAGTTGAAATGTAACTGCCCACTTTCAGACTGTCGAACCCTACAGCAAAGAATTTTCCAATAGCGTATTTGATGCGCTTCTTTCCCATCAGGGCTGGATCCCACAATTGGAGATTTGTACGGTAAGCTCCGAGTTTTATTTTGTTAAATACATTTCACGCTTGTGATTATCATTGTGTATAAAGAGGTAATGTGTTGGATTAAACATTATGTAAATCTGCATTCAGATTTTAGTTTGTAAATGGGTACAGTTGATTTAATTTTGACTTGAATCCCAATGATTTAAGATTGTCAATTTTCTAGTTTTTATTTGATCATCAGATTGCTTTTTTAAGAAAGTTTAGACCATTTTACAAACATGCATACAGGGCAGTGTTATTACAAGTACAATGCAGAATTACTTTAAATAAGGATTTGGACATATTATGTATAGTATTTTTTTCTTTGACTAAATATTTTAACCTGTAGTTTTAAACGAATTCTGAATGTTTAACCACAGAATTGAGCAAGAACTTGCAGACCTTTAGTCATGTTAAGTATTGATTATTTGACTAAATATATTTTGCTCCGTGTGTTAAAAATTTCTTAAAAGCTGGGCTGTTAACCAGATCACCTTAATATCTATTTTGTGAAACATTGATATACAATCTAAATTCAAATGTGCAAGTACACGCTATTCATTGATACACTGTAAAAAAATACTTTGCTGCCTTAAAATTTTTTGTTGAGTCAACTCGGATTTACAAGTCATTTCAACTTACTATTATTTATATTGACTAGAGATGTGTTGTTATAACTACTGGTGAGTTGTTATAACTTATAAAATTAAGTTGACTTTTGTCACAACTTATAAAATATAGTTGAGAACTCATCTCTGTTGACATGACTTGTAAATCTGAGTTGATTTAACAAAAAATGTTAAGGCAGCAAAGTATTTTTACAGTTGATTCAAGTAATTTAATATAGTTGAATGTAAGATAGACCTGCAGGTATTTTTAAAATATCATTTAAAACACCAATTACCTTTTGATTTGACACAATACACTCATAATTTGTTATCATAGTACAATATGAGGTATGCCTATAAAAAATGACTAGTCGTTTTAAATTTATTCAGTGCTTCCTTCTCTTTACTTTTTAGACAAACTGCTAGAACATGAACTTTGGCTTTCTGATATTACTCTTCCTTTGTTATTCCAAGCAAGGCAGGACGGTAAAGCACCAAAACTAATTTTATTTGTTATTTTAAATGCACTGTATTTCACATTTCATCAAACTGCCCTGAATTGCCCTTTTTGTTTGTTTATTTGTTGTTGTTGTCCAGCTTTTGCTGAAAATTGGTCTTTGGTCTCACCATACAATCAACATACTACAAACAACAACACCAAAGCACAACATTTCCTTTACATAATTAAAATGATCACATTTCATACCTCTTATTCAGAAAACCTATTGCATTTAGCACAAACGATTGCATTTTTAACCACAGGAAGATGCAGTTGAACCCGCGGATGGACCGGCAGAGACTGTAACGTTGACCCCGCTGATCCCTAGTAAACCAAGATCAGTAAGATCTAACAATGCACAGTGTCACATCATTGAAGCCATTGAACACATGCTAAGACCTTTGACTCTTTCATCACATTGTCCTTCTCAGGATCTGGAAGACTCACTTACCCCCGTCATAACAGAAGCACTCACAGATGCTTCACATGTCCTGGAAGCAGATGCCCCCTCTTCTGGACAGAAAGAAGGCTCCTCTGAGGAAGATCTTGATATGATTTGTGATGGTGAAATGACCAGCCAACAGATTAAGCGGGCCGTAGGCAATGCCATTATGAAGCTTGGACTCTCATACTTAGAAAGGTTGAGGCCCGGCTCAGAGCAGCCCAATGTCATAATCTCTCCTCTAAGTTTGTCTGTGGCATTATCACAGCTAATGCTGGGTAAGTCTGAAATAAGAAATATTTGGGTTTCAGTCTGGTTTACATTCATTTACAGGTATGTAAGTGTTGATATAAAAGCAGGTCAAGTTCCTTAAACTTTACATTGTTGCTCTGAATCACAGGAGCAATAAATGAGACCGAGGAACTGCTTCTTCACCACCTGCATGCAGATGCACTGCCCTGCTACCATACTGCCCTCAGCAGCCTCCTACGTAACTTCCACAAACAAAGCCTGCCCATTGCCAGTCGCATCTATCTCCAAACCGGTGGGAGTCACACACACATAATGAAGTCTACAAGCATTTTCATTTAACCAAGATCATGATTTTAGGTTAAACATTGTAAGAATTGTTTAATCGGTCGTGCTAAAATAATGTAGTTTCTCAGTTAATGGGCCCTATTTTAACGATCTAAGCGCATGTCTAAAGCACACGGTCTAAATGGGCGTGTCCGAATCCACTTTTACTTACATAACGTCAGGAAAAATGGTTTGTGCACCGAACGCACGGTCGAAAAGGGTTGTTCCTATTCTTTTAATGAGTAAGGGGAGTGTTTTGGGTGTAACGTGCAATAAACCAATGAGAATCTCAGCTCTCATCCTCTTTAATAGCCAGTTGTGCTGGCGCTGTCTAATCCCTATTTAGATGATGGACTTTGTAAACTGAAAAACTAAGCGGAGGAAGAAAACCCCCAGTTTAAGATTAATGTTAAAGAATTGTGTTGTTTTTCACTTGAAATTGTTATTTTTTTATTAAAACCAATAAAACCCGTTTTCTTTTAGTCATGGAAGTAAACAAAGCAGGCTTTTAATGTATGTATGTATAAATGTATGGCTACCCAATATCATCAAAAAATAATTTACAAGTATGTAAGAAAAGGTTTGTACTCTAAAAATACTTTATTTGTAACAAACAGGAGAATTTAGCACCGTTTCAGTACCCGGACAGTGGCATGAGTTTTTTTTAAGCATTACTTAAAAATTTTACGTTTCTCATCTCATCATATCCACAGGTACAGAGTCATCATATACAATAAATTCGTGGGGTAGCATTTCAAAAACATTTAAAAACAGATGCGTTTGTTTAAAGCAAAGCATTTAATTACTTACCAGGCTACATGTGAAGCAGCTCTTTACGCCTTCTAACGTCTCATAATTAGTCCTCATTTATGTCCAAGAGACTCAATAATAATATTTTACATTTGAATGCTTTACATTTTCATATTTAAAAGCTTTTTTGTGCAGCTGCGCATCCATGTGTGTGAAAAGCAAACCTGCGTTGTTGTCTCGTTTATAGGCACACATATTTCTAACGCGCTCATTAAAAAACAAAAACACTATTGCGCCATTGACTTTAGAGCAGGTTTTAGTTGGTCAATGGCGTAGTCTATATTAGTTGCCTCAAAATAGCAATGCGCCTGAACACACCTCGTTTTAAGATCAGAACGCCCATGGGCACAAAAATGGCCGCAAATGCATTTGCTATTTAAAAAACGTGGCGATAACCGTGAAATAGATAATTGCGCCGGGTTGAAACTAGCAAAAGACACTTGCGTCCCACATTGCGCAGTGTGTATGAAAGAGCCCAATGTGGTTATGAAAATGGAATGAATAATATAAAATGAGTGATATGGTGTACATCATGCCCATATACCATAAAACAGATATATAAACAGATTTATATATTGATGGATCACATTAACCAATCATTGTAGTTAATTTTTAAAAATAAAGGTGCTACAAGAGGTTCTTCACTGCAATGTCATAGAAAAACTATGTTTGTTTCCCCTCCAAAACATTTGTTTCTTACCTTTATAAAATCTAAAATGCCCTTTTCAACTATAAGGTTCCCTTTAAAATGGTTCTTCAGATATTTAAGGTTTTTCTATGGCATCGTGTAGCACCTTTATTTTTTGCACATTTTTTTAAATGATCATTTCTTAATATTAGTGTAATAAGTGTAATCCTTCATTTGTGAACATTTATTAAACAGTTTCTTATTTTTAGGATTTGAACCAAAACAGGGCTTTATGGAGGATTCTCAGAAGCTCTATGATTCAGAACCAGCCACTCTGACCACAGTTAATGAGGTCAATGAATGGGTTAGACAAGCCACAAATGGGCACATCATGGAGTTTTTGACCAGCCTTCCTATGAACACTGTTATGATGCTCATCAATGCTATGCACTACAAAGGTGAATAAACACCTGTTAACAGTACTGTGCAATTTCCTCTAACAGTCCAGTGAATCAGAGGTCTTGCATTAGTCACATCTGTTGCATTACTTTTTGTTATTTTACTAAATCAAATAAGATACTGGATATGAATGTTTTTTATCTGACAGGTGAATGGCTCACCCGCTTCGATCCTAGATTCACATCTACTGAGCACTTTTACATAGATGAAAATCAATTTGTTGATGTGGACATGATGCTTGGCACAAAGTACCCTCTTAGCCTTTTCACCCATGTTGAGTTGGATGCCCAGGTTGCTTTGCCTCACAGCCCATCACTTGCTTATATAAGTGGGACTGTTTAAATCTTGATGAATATTTTTTTCTCTTTTGCCCCATCTGCAGGTTGCTCGATTCCCCTTCAAAGGTGACAAGAGTCTTTTGGTGGTAATGCCGACATCAGGATACGTGAATATGTCAGCCATCATGGCTAGGCTCAATATCTCAGATCTGTACGCTCGCTTTCCACGAGAGAGAAACATGCAGGTCAAACTACCCAAATTTAAGCTAGAATTCAACCAGGACCTTCAAGAGGCCATGGCAAGAATGGGTAAGATGACTTGTGTCAAAACCTCATGACACGTTAGTGGTAAATAATATGTTTAAAAATGCTATGTATTTTCAATAACACAAGGTTCTTCTTTAGATTTACAACTGTTTATTACTACATGTTTACATATTCTTACAAATATATAATTCTACTTTAATCCAGGTCTAGGAAATCTATTCAGTGAACCAAAGCTGGGCCGTATCTCAGATGGTCCCTTGTTTGTGTCCAGCGTGCAACACATGTCCAGTGTTGAGATAAATGAAGAGGGGGCAGAGGCTGCTGCTGCAACCAGTGTTGTCATATCACGTTCCAACCCTTCATTTGCGGTCAATCAGCCATTTTTCTTTGCCATAATGGATGATTTAAGTCAAACACCATTGTTTCTGGGAGTCATTTCTAACCCCAATCCCGGAGCAGCCATTACTGTGGTCACAAGTCCAGGCAATTCGGATAAAACAGGGTTTACTGATGACAAGCCTTTCGAGGGTGCCCCAAAGTAGAATCTTTTTACACATTTAGCGGAGTGAGTTTATACGTGATTTTGTCTGTGCAGTTGGTCTCCAATAGGAGGCAAATAAAGGACAATATCTTCAGTATAGTGAAATGAACAGATCATTTAAAATGTATCCCCCCATATTGCTGTTTTGAATGATCTAATCTTGTTTAAAAAGCCATGATTTATTTCATTTTTTTTCTGTTTTTTAAATTAAAGAGATTTGATCATACATTTTAGGTTTCTCTGTCTCAAAAGTGTCTTTTAACTGAATGTATTGTTGTTAAATACCATTTAATATACCTTGTTTTTAAACTTTGTTTATCAGAGAGAGAGAGAGAATCATTCTTTTTTATTGCTAGTCATATTATAGTCTTCTATAAAATTAAACCAATCAGAGGATGACTTCCACATCTGCGAAGTTTTTTTTTATTCTTTGATGCTCAAAACAATGAACAGGTAACAAATACCAGGGGAAAAGATTCAGATTTATTTATTGTCATTGAACATACATCCAACTAAATTAATGGGTTCCGACATATCCAGTTATAAATGTAAATAATAATAATTACATAAACAATGCTGTGCTTCAACTAACTGGTTTTTCTGTCAGTTGAAGCAAACTGAGTCCTCAGTGATCAATGCTCAATGTACATGACTTTTCCAAGAAGTTTAGTTTAGTTTAGTTTAGTTTAGTTTAGTTTAGTTTAGTTTAGTTTAGTTTAGTTTAGTTTAGTTTAGTTTAGTTTAGTTTAGTTTAGTTTAGTTTAGTTTAGTTTAGTTTAGTTTAGTTTAGTTTAGTTTTAATGGACCTGTATTGTTTGCCGGATGGCAATAATTCAAATAGATTATGTGCTGAATGATAAAAGTCATCCAGATTATTGTTTATAAAGATATAAATTGAATGTGTTGATCATAAATAGAAGATTTATTACAATAGCCACCTACATGTTAATTAACAGTTTGTTGAACAAATGTATAAACACTAGGAAAAAATAAACAAAGAATAAAATAAATAACTTTCATGAGATCATCTCAAGTAACTTTAAGTGTCACACAGGGATCTAGTGTGTGCAGTTACTTTGTAACTGTTTTAAGTTATTTTTTTAGCAAGATGTAACTGTTTAACAGGGTTTTCGGCAGCTGCCCAAGTGAGTTATCGCGGTACTGTGATGTCATATTCCGATCGGTTTGCGCAGCGCCGCATTCAAAACATTTATAATTTCTCTTCAACCTACAAAAGCACGTCTAGTTTCTATAATTTCAAAATAAATTTTAGTGGAAGTGCTTTAACGGGATACGCAAGACGGAGTGTTTTAAAATGTACGTCTCTAACAATATACAATATAATATAGTAATTATACAATATTTGTTAGGTAACATACATGCATATTTCCAGTCCACTCAAATGTCGTTTGCCAAATCTTTTACATGATACTGGGCTATATAATCTAATTTCTCAAAAAGTGATTTTCCATGTATGTATTTTGACATCTGGCGGAAACAGGAAACACATCATCGCGTGGCGCACTTTCGCGCGTTTGGAGCAGTTGGCGCGAGGAGACTGAGGAGCGGTACTGCAGACTGATGCGCTGTTGTGGCACTTGTTGTTTTATTATTCAGTCTTAAATCAAAAACATAATTTGTGAAACATGACTGTGGTATTGTCCGAGGGAGCAATAGAGGTAAGTGTGCGTGTAAAGAGAGGAATAATTGTTTAAACATCATCTGTTGGAGACGTTTGCTAAGTTAGCTAGTAAGCGTGTTTTCATCTTTGTGGACAGGTTGAAATAAATTAATTTTATTATTATTGGCTCATTTTAAACATTTTTAGTACGTATATTTTTCCCTGTTTGCATGTTTAACTCTACTGGGTGAATTTTTAAGATTGAATATACAATAGAGCATAAATGCGAGCAGTGTAATTATTTAGCATATTTTGTCTTTTCCGTTTTGTTTTTATAGAATGTGGATCATTTCTTGTAACTAGACTTTCTAGTAAACTAGTATAGTTTATTTGAATTATATCATTTTGACTAAGTTTGTTATGTATGGTGTTTTTGGTTTTAGTCCCTGACTAAAGGAGGTGACGTCAGCAGCCCTGTTCTTCAAGTGTTGGTAACTGTCAACCTCTGCCAATTGTTTATAATTCACTGTCACTTAACCATATACTCGAATTACGGGTGCAACAATGTTTTGGCTGCTACAATACACACTACACACAACTCCACTTTATTTATTTGTATAGCACAAATTGAAAACTGCTTCTTATACTGTAATGTGTTTTTGTGTACTTAAGACAAAAACAGCACCCAATAGTCAAACCCAAAAGCATTATTAATATCTAAAAACAATGTTGTCCCTGTAGAACATTCGTAAGCTTGATGGAGGAAATGGCCTGTCCCGCTTCAGACTTATGATGAGTGATGGGCTTCACACGATGTCCTGTAAGTTTGATCAGTTTTAGCATCACATTTTTTTTGTACAGTGTTTATCTGTCATTTAAACTGTTTTTAGATACAATATTTAGAGGACTTGCTTGCTGTGTGTTATAGGGAAACGCTATTACATCAGTTTAGAGTTTTGTGTCAGGCTTTGTTTGTGGATCAGTACCAATTTACATTACATTTGTGTGTCCCATTTCTCATATTTTTGTCTCTTTTTTTTCTCCTGCATGCAGCATTCATGCTCTCCACACAGTTGAATCCCATGGCTGAACAGAACCAGTTGACTCCCAACTGTGTCTGCTTGATCAAACGTCACGTCACTAATGTTCTCAAGGACGGGCGGCGTGTTTTCCTCTTGTTTATTTGTTTATGTATTTCAGTGTTACAGGTTTATCATGTGATATTTAATGTGTTAAAGGAATAGTCTACTCATTTTCAATATCAAAATATGTCACTACCCCAACCAAGAACTGTTGAATCATCCCTCCGCCACCTGCGTGCGTGCACGCAAGCACCGGAGCGCGCCGCCACGCCACGATAGCATTCAGCCCAGCCCCATTCATTCAATGGTACCATTTAGAGATAAAGTTAGAAGTGACCAAACACATCAACGTTTTTCCTATTTAAGACGAGTAGTTATACGAGCAAGTTTGGTGGTACAAAATAAAACACAGCGCTTTTCTAAGCGGATTTAAAAGAGTAACTATATTTTATGGCGTAATAGCACTTTTGTGAGTACTTCGACTCGCCTGAAAAGTCCGTTCCCCTTCTCACTCTCATAATGGGAGAGGGAGGGTGTTACTGCGCCGAGTCGAAGTACTGCCAAAAGTGCTATTACGCCATACAATATAGTTACTCTTTTAAATCCGCTTAGAAAAGCGCTATGTTTTATTTTGTACCACCAAACTTGCTCGTATAACTACTCGTCTTAAATAGGAAAAACGTTGATGTGTTTGGTCACTTCTAACTTTATCTCTAAATGGTACCATTGAATGAATGGGGCTAAGCTAAATGCTATCGTAGCGTAGCAGCGCGCTCCAGTGCTTACGTGCACACACACAGATGACAGAGTGATGATTCAACAGTTCTTAGTTAAGGTAATAACATATTTTAATATTGAAAATGAGTAGACTATTCCTTTAATGTTTCATGTTGTTGATGGGGTTAATAGGCGTGTGGTGGTTATTCTGGACATGGAGGTGGTCAAGTCAGCTGACCAAATGGAAGGAAAATTGGGAGACCCAACTCCTTATGTAGAGGGTGAGAGTACATCCAAGCAAGCACAGTTAAACAAATATATTTGTGTAACATCATTTCATAAGCTTTGAATGTAAAGTTAAATTTTAACCAACATTTTGTATTTATTGGCCCCTTTTAAAAGTTTACAACAAAACTACTATGGAGTCCTGGCAATGCTTAACATGTTTTTGACATAAGTTTTCTAATTGTTCTCTGGTTTGCAGGTCAATCAAAACCTCCACAAACTGCAGCGCCAGCTGTACGGCCATTGCAGCCTCAGAATGGAAGTGATGGTAAATTCATTCGAAACTAGGTTCAGTTCATTCTGATTCACCTGCTTGTACTATGCACTAAAAGTATTTACTCTTTTTGATAAGAAAGTACATACATTTGAGTGAGTAGCAAGAGATAGCAAGTACTGTGACGTAAGCCTAATTGAAGTGACCATTGTTACCTGAACACATTTACGCTGTTTACACCTAGGGTTGGGTAATATGGCTGGTACCTACCAGACCGAATCAAAACCCAGATTTCGGTGCCTCATTTCGATGCCTTTTAAATGTATGAACAATCGACTGAAATATTTTGCTCCCTGTGGCGCAAAAAGCATAATGACACCAGCACCGCACATAATGCTAGTTAAATTATACTGCACTACAGGATATTATCAAGATTACTGTGTCAGAGAGAGCTCTTCATGGCACCTCATGTGAAAGCTAAAGTAAACGAAGATTAAGATGTCAAATTTTTGGTGTCTCCAGAGTGCGTATGTGAAGTTTTAGCTAAAAATAGCATATAGATAATTTATTATATCATGTTAAAATAGCCACTTTGTAGGTGTGAGCGAAAATGTGCCATTTTGGGTGTGTCCTTTTACATGCAAATTAGTTGATCTCTGTACTAAATGCCAGTGTCGTGGTAGGATAGTGTAGATTAAGGGGTGGTCTTATCCCCTTCTGACATCACAGGGGAGCCAAATGTCAATGACCTATTTTTTCACACACTTGCAGAGAACGGTTTACTGGGTGATCTTTTTTACTTTTTCTTAGTTTTATAGAAGCACTGGAGACCCAATTATATTATTTAAACATGGAAAAAGTCTGATTTTCATGATATGTCCCCTTTAAAGGCTGCAGATTTACAAACTGTCAGCTGCACTGCACTGGAGATGGTTACCATGGTAACGAATTTAAATACTAACCACTTTACAACGGTTTCTTAATCTAAGCAGGCTAACAAACAATTTGTTCGAAGTAAAAGTCAAATTAGCTTTGCAACATCTGTTGAATATATTTATGCAGAGGGAATTAGTGGAAACGGTATGAAGATGCTAAAAGAACTTAAATAGTTTGAAAGCAGCATACATGCAGCTTTACACTCTCACAGTTGGCAGAGGTTGTTTCATGACCTTGTAATTGTATAATTTAAATGCTTAAAGGTCGGGTTTTTCTGGTGTTTTCAAAGCTTTGATTGTGAATATAACATGTGTTCATGTTTCTTGTGTAAACAATTTACATATCTCTATACCGCTGTTTTCACCGTCCCAAAAACGGCAGCTCAGTTAAGGTGGGGACTGGTGTATTACTGCAGGCGGAGGTTAGTCAAAAACACTCATCTCTGAGGAGTAGAGGGCTGTAGTCCAAACCGGCCGTTCTTTGTAGTCCTTGAAAAGCGAATTCTGTTAAAAAAAAAAGATTGCTTAGCATTGAACTATGAGCGTTATAATTTTGCATGCATTATTTATGCTTTAACAGCAACCTTACACATCAATTTAAGTTAAAAAAAATGGCATCACGAAAAACGTCCGCCCCAAACCAATGCTACAATTAAAGATGCAAAGCCAACACTTGAATAGTATGTGGAAAGCAGATTTGTGCATTTATTTACTATTCATATGCGTCTGCTCAGTTTTGATCTTTTGATCTCTATATCAGATGCCATGCCCCCAGGTATGCCCTGTTTGCAGGTATCTGTAATTTCTTCTCTGCCCTCATTAGGTTCAATGCATAGAGGACCTTCTCACAGCTTTGGCAAGAAGCCCATGGCTGCCCCTAACACTCCAGGTGGCAGCTCCAAAGTAGTGCCCATTGCCAGCCTCAACCCGTACCATTCAAAGTCAGTCTGATATTCTTGCATGTAAACGCCTTTATCTCTCACTTTCTTTTTTGCTTTTATAATTAAAAATATTTTTTTTTCTTCAGGTGGACTATTAGAGCTCGTGTCACCAACAAAAGCAGCATCCGCACATGGAGCAACTCCAGGGGGGATGGCAAGCTCTTCTCTATGGAGCTTGTTGATGAGAGCGTAAGCATTAAATGACAATGAATGGTGAAACAGATTATTATGTTGTTGATGTACAGTATGATCAAATAATTTTTTGTTTTGTTGATTAAAGGGAGAGATAAGAGCAACTGGATTTAATCAGGAAGTGGATAAATTTTACTCCCTCATTGAGCAGGGAAAAGTAAGGCTTTGTTTTCTCTTATATATACACATTACAATTACGGCTCTCTCAATTAATTTTGTAAACTACTGTTTAAGTCTTTCTTTATTGTGATTATAAAGTTTAAGCATTAGGATTATGGGACACAGTTGCCCCACAAATTGCATAATTGCAATCTTTTTAATATACTGGTCATAAGGTGCTGGTCATATAATTAGAATATCATCAAAAAGGCAAGTAATTTAGGCAAAAAGAGCCCCAACTAAGTATTGATTGCTGTGCATGCTCATACTTTTCATGTTCATACTTTTAAGTTGGCCCAGATAAAAATATTTTCTTTTTATTGGTCTTAAGCATAGACTGTAAAAATAGATGGACGACGCCCGTTCGCTCTCTTCCATTGGTGAAAAGTGAAGCCCCCAGTGTCCCGATACGGCGCTGACATCTTGGGTCTTGAGTCTGCGCAGTAGCGATTTTGGGACCAGTCCTGTGCAGTAGTGAGCAGAAAGTAAAGCCGCGAAATCGAGGCCCCACCCTCTCTCTCTCAGAATGTGCATATCACAGCTGTCAATCATGACGTGACACTATCGTTTTTATAGCATTTATAGATTGAGACGTTTTGGCTTCACTTTTCAGAGCTTGTGTGGCACGCTTGGTCTTAAGTAATATTCTAATTTTCTGAGATGCTGAATTTGGACTGAGAAAGAAATACACATTTGAAAATATATCAGTCAGTGTGTAATGAATGAATATAATATACAAGTTTCACTTTTTGAATGGAATTAGTGAAATAAATCACATTTTTGATGATGTTCTAATTATATGACCAGCACCTGTACATTTTAGAAATGATAGTTAATCACTATAACCAGTAATCAACAGCCATGCACATTTTCCTTGCACTTTACTTTCCCTATGTTTTTAGTTAAATAAAGTCATCAGTTGCCTGATTTCTTCCCTGTTGCCATCCTCAGGTCTTCTACATTTCCAAAGGCACCCTGAAGATCGCCAATAAGCAGTTCTCATCATTGAAGAATGACTATGAGATGACCCTCAATGGTGAGACGAGCATCATTCCTTGCGAAGACAGCACTGATGTCCCCATGCTGCAGTGTGATTTCATCTCCATTGCTGACCTGGAGGCCCGGGAGAAAGACAGCATCGTAGGTTAGTGTCTCCACGTTGTTGCCGGCATCAAAAACAGCATTTTAAGTAATTAATTGCAGCGGAGTCCATATCATGACACCGGTCAACAAATGCATAGGGGCTCAGGAGGTCACAGTAATTATAACGTTGATGATAAACATGATATTAATAATGCCTTTGAGTGTAATGGCCTATGGCATAGATTGACTTTGTGTCCCTGTCAGAATCTAGCAGAACCAGGGGAGAAAATTCTGTCACTGGTTGGTTGAAGTCTATAAATATGCCTCTAATTATGTAATGGTAGTCAGTGCACGGTGAGATGTGCAGTTGCATTTCTCATGCAAGATTTGAGTCAGGTGCTGGCAGTGATTTGTGAAACATTCCTAATGATCTCTAAATGATTCATAACAGCGTCTGATAAGAGGATTAAGATGGCAGGGTGCAATGGAATGTTGATGGGTGTTGTGGAATTACATTCTGGATAAGTAGTGTTTTCTAAAGGTAGATGGATTAATCTTTTTTGCAGATTAATCGGCACCGATAGTTAATTGGCAGAACAATCGCTATGAGCAAAAATACATGCTGGTAGTTGTTCCGAGTTGCGTTTGTTGCTTTATATCATTAAATAAAGTAATTAATTTGCTGACTAGATGCTGCATTAGCATAGAAACAACAGCAGGGATCTAAGTTTGTCGTCAAGGCTGTCGGGACGCTAATATTAGTATTGTAAGACCTCAAACAGCTACACAAAATTACACAAAGATAAATCCAAGCCAAATGTTTAATGTCATGATGATTATTATCATCTATTTGCATTAGTTTATATCCAGCTGGTTACTTTTATCCATGAGTTAGCTGGTCAAGCTGCATATTTTAAGTTAATAATGAGAGAAATATGCAGCTGTCAGTTACATTAACAAACCCAACAAATAAATTTTTTATTTCAGTTCTGTTTTATCATCACGGCAATACATCTTTTGTTATTTTGATTAGTGTTTAAGCAAAAGCAAATAAAGTATAAGATAAACATTTATGTCATTTCAGTGTTACCTGTGGGAGTATTTCACAGAATTATTTACTTCCATTCTTATTAATATAAATCTATAAATGAAAATATATAAATTATTTTACTTAGCACATTTTTATGGTTCAGTACTGTTTTTATTACTGTTATAATGAATTTTCACATGATATGTTTTTATCCAGTATCTATTTTAAAAACTATCGGTCTATTATCTGCAAGTACGGACCAACCTAGCTATCGGTATTGGTAAAATTCACTAACGTTGACCTCTATTATTTTCATCCCAATCTCATTTGCTATCGAAAGATTGGGGGAATCGCCTCATTTTAAACCTGTGCACTGTTTGTTTATTCACAGATGTGATTGGGGTGTGTAAATCCGTGGAGGATGTAACGCGAATCACGACCAAGAACAGTCGTGAGGTTTCCAAGAGGAACATCCAGCTGATGGACATGAGTGGAAAAGTCATTCAGTTAACCATGTGGGGAAATGATGTAAGTAACAGACCAGATCAGTTTTTTGTTATTCACAGTGGCCTGTAGTAAAAATGCTTTATATTTTGAATGTTGCCAAAATATTTGCAACAATATTGTTTCTTATTAAATTTAATGAAAAGGAATAAATCTAATTCATGATTAAAGGGATACTCCACTTTTTCTAAAAATATGCTAATGTTCCAGTTCCCCTAGAGTTAAACATTTGATTTTTACTCTTTTGGAATCCGATCAGCCGATCTCTGGGTCTGGCGGTACCACTTTTAGAATAGCTTAGCTTAAGCTTTACACAGTGTCCGAAAATAGTCCTCTGCTATTGAAAGTTACCAAGGGGACTGTTTTTGGCCGCTGCATAATATCATTACGCCTTCTGCAGCGATGGTTCGGCAGCAAAGTCCTTAAAGGAGCATTTCACCCGTGGACAAATTAATCTTTATTAAAAGTGGATCATATTTGTAGTCGAAATGTAACATAAATTTCGAATTTGGTGCCTATTTGACCAAGAAAAGCAGTGTTTGTAGTCTCACCCCCTCTACAAAGATGTAGGACTTCCTCCTTTCAATGATGCAAAATTATGAATTTTACATCATTGAGAGAAGGAAGTGCAACACTTAAATCCATATTTCTCCTCTATCAGGGGAAACAGAGGGAATGATGCATGACCATTCAAAAACATGACTGGGTTTCTAACTATACACAGCTTACAGCAAATGGGTGAAGTGTCCCTTTAAGTATTACACCAGCCATATTGCCTAGAAAATCGCAACTTTTAATTTTCTGTCGGTCTTGGTACACGATGTAACTACAGTAGAGTCTAGTTTTAAATAGTAAAAATCTTGAAACTCTGGTTATTTTTGAGCATGATGCTAATTGTCTAATTAGATTCAATGGATTATGCTAAGCTATGCTAAAAGTGGTACTGTCAGACACGGAGATCGGCTGAATGGATTCCAAAACAGCAAAAATCAAACGTTTAACTTCAGGGGAGCTGGAAGAGGAGCATATTTTCAAAGATGTGGAGTGTCCCTTTAACCTGTTTCACCATTTGGTCACTTGCTTAAATGTTGTACTAATTGTTATTTGTAATGTTTGTAATAAAAAAATGAAATGCTCAAAAGCAAAATGAAATACGTTCTTTACTTCTATGTAGTTTTCTTGAAAAAAATGTTTACGCTTTTTTAGCCAATGTTTTTGCAATACAATACAAGACAAGACTCTACAGCTCTCCAACTGTCAAATTGCGGTCAAAATCATACCGTGTGCACCCGTCTTAAGTCACTTTGGATCAAAGTATATGCCTAGGAGAAAGTATATCCTTAACTCTGTTCTTTCTTCCCTCGCACTTCAGGCAGAGACGTTTGATGGCACTGGGCAGCCCATCCTGGCCATCAAAGGGGCAAGATTGTCTGACTTCGGTGGACGTTCACTCTCCACTCAATTCAGCAGCACAGTTATGATCAACCCTGAGATTCCCGAGGCATACAAACTGCGAGGCTGGTATGAGATATTCTCTTTTCCCTTTCTTTCTCTGTGTCTCTCAAATTGTACAGTACAGACTGTGCTGTGTATCTGGTTGTAGACAAAACAGATACGTTTTGACGCACCCCTGTTTTTATTTCCCCACCTGTGAGAATTGAGACAGATTGCGCGGAGACACTGAAATGCACACTCCAGAACTCGGAGAGGCTGAGCATGTTTATGCCTTTGATACCAAGATTAGCTCTATCTACAGTTCTCTGGTGGGCTTAGCATTCAGGCTGATATAGAAATGTAAATTATGGCAAATCCCCTGCCAAGATATTCCTCTGTTTTCTCTGGTGGCCTCACGTGAGTGCTCTGGGGATGAGACAGAAGGTTGGTGCTGAGGAGCATAGTTTTCCCCGATCTTTTTTTTTATTTGAGTAGATAGCAAATAATAGTCTTTCTGTGACTTTAAGGGTTTTCTGCAGGTGGAATTGAAAAACAGTTATTTCGTTTAATTGGCTTTTTATCCCGAATGCCCCTTTTCAATAGCATTTTAAAGCTTCTGGTTTGCTAATCCAGTCATAGGTAAGTTCAGCCGCTCAGTTTCTGGCCTCGCATTGGTCCTCTTCTCACTTGGAGAGTCAGGGATAATGAGCTTTCAAATCATGGGCCAATGTGCAGGGCATAGCCTCTTGACTTATCTTCTGAAAGTCTAGCAGGCCACTGTGGAATGGATCAAGCCCATCAATTAGCAGAGCTGCAGAAGTGAAGGAGTTTGACCCTGAAACCCAGAGGTGTTGATCAGTTCTGCCACTTGACATACTGTACTGTACTACTACACTTTTATGGGTAATGATTGGATCCAGAATTGTTACTGTACATAGACTTTTTTTACCCTTGTTTATATTTGTGTAGATTTACATTACTTACACCTGTAGTATGTTTCAGTGCAGATTTTGATTGTGTCTTTGGTCAGCATTAAAGGGACATTCCACTTTAAAAAAAAATGCTCATTTTCCAGCTCCCCTAGAGTTAAAACATTTGATTTTTACCATTTTGGAATCCATTCAGCTGATCTCCGGGTCTAGCGCTACCACTTTAAGCATTGTTTAGCACAATCCATTGAATCTGATTAGACCATTAGCATTGCGCCAAAAAATAACCAAAGAATTTAAAACCTATTTAAAACTGGACTCTTCTGTAGTTACATCGTGTACTAAGACCGACAAAAAATTAAAAGTTGTGATTTTCTTGGCAGATATGGCTAGGAACTATACTCTCATTCTGGCATAATAATCAAGGACTTTGCTGCTGTAACATGGCTGCAGGAGGCGCAATGATATTACGCAGCAGCTGAAAATAGTCCCCTTAGTATCTTTTAATTCCTGGTCCTGGGGGGGCCACAGCCCTGCAATGTTTAGCTCCAACCCAAATCAAACACACCTAAACATCATTTGCAAGTAATACTGAAGACTTTGATTATATTTTTCAGCTGTGTTTGATTGCGGTTGGATCTAAGCTCTGCAGGATGGTGGACCTCCAGGACCAGGAATTGCCCACCCCTGGTCTAGTACATGGTTCTAATGAAAATGATTTATCTATATGTGTTACATCATAGAAAAACCTATCTTATCTAGAGCTGCACGATTCTGTATAGATCCCTTCACAGTTCACGTCACAGGCGGTTCCCACTGCGCATGTCGGGGTCAGAAAAGTCAGTACAGCAGATTGAGTTGCGTATTATTTGGTATTGTCAAAAATGCCTACTTGCGTCGTGGGCTTTGAAAATCGCACCAGGTCTGCCGTTACGTTTTTCTGGATTCGTGCAGAATTTCAAAAACAAAAAATGCAACATCTGTGGCTGCAAGCAATTAAACGTGCAGACAATGCAAATATCAAAGAGGCTTGTGTTTGTGGTGCTCACTTTATTTGAGGTAAGTCATCATTTTTCAACCCTGTTAGATTAAATTAGAAAGCCTAAATGGTTTAAACAGTTTGACCCCATGCTGCACGCACACCTGATAGTCATTCAATGTTTACAAACCTGGAAGGGGTCTATAAAATGAGAATCACGATTCTTTTGCTTTAAATTAAGATCACGATTCTCAAGAACTTTGTTAATTTTAAATACGTATAACCTACGCCTTAGTTTAACATTGTTTTTTACAGAATTATGCTTCTGAAAGTTTCAGATAAGTGCAGATAATCTTTAAATTCAGTTAATGTTAATGGTAGAGTGATTATGTATTCATTTTATTTAAAGTAAAAAATTAAAATATACATTTTAAGTAGCCTAAATAAAAAGGCCAATAAAACGTTTTGGTGCATATTGCTGCCACATGGATTGACATTACTTATGGTAATGAGCTATGATGCGGTTCGGCGGAAACGTTAGATGGTCAATCGGAAGGCGGAAACCTCCGCTTGAGAGGATTCTAGAGAATGCATTCAAGCATCATCGTATTTTGACGCTCTCGCTGGCGGTGTGAACGTCCATCAAGTGAATAAATCTACATGAATGCTTAATGCTTACACCCAATAGCCAAATACAGGAAAATGTAATGTAAGCATTCAAGTGCAAAGACAGCAAGTGTGGTTATTTGGACACAGCCAATGTTTCCCCCATGCTAAAAACCCTTTTTGGAAGTGATAAGATCCTCCTTTTGGTACTAAAACAACGTCAAGGTTCTTGTCGGCCGTACCTGCACATTGCTCTGTCTCACTCATTCTCTTTAGTTTCAGTTACTTTCTGTATAATTTTTCGGCGAAAGCATCCACTGTACTAGTAGAGCGAACATGAGCACATCTGGCTTGCGCAATAATAAATGTGACGTCAAGACGAGACTGTGTCTTTCCTCCTTAAAAATATAATTACGTGAATCGTCAAAATGCTGGATTCAAATCGTTTGGGTGGTCGAATCGAGATCACGATCTTTTAACAATCAATCGTGCAGCTCCATTAGATACCACTTTTCACAATTCAGACTATACCTGATGTATAAAATAAAATACCGCCTGGCACCTTTTTTTTTTTTTTTACTGAAAATGTCAGTTTGAGTAAGCAGTTTCATTTTGACAAATCAAGGTATCTGTCTTTGATTTATTAAGCTATGGGGCCTTCAGGGATTTAACCTTGAAGTCTGGTCCTTGTGGAGTTGAACATGTCAAGGCACTCAGATGTTTTTTGCCATTTAATGTCAATCTAATTACTCACATTGATGGAGAATCCTTAGTTCTCACACTCCAGAGCTCAGTATAGGGAGTTGTCGTCACTGTATTGCCCTTATTGTGAAATTCAACACTTCCAGGTAATGTGTGTATTGCTGTCACACACTGATGTTTGTTTAATGAAGTCTGTATAGAAGAATTGCATTTCTTTGCTCGAGGGCATCGATTTAATATCACTGGGTTCAAAGCATCGAATTATGATCAAGTTTGGTACGTTTAATTCAGATGTTTATTTTTTATGATCTTGGCCACTTTTGTGATGATTAACTTTTATTAACTGAGACATACATGGTTCTGTGTGTATCATTGTTTACGGTGTAATTGAGTTTTCTGTAATTTGCAGATGTTTCGGGTCGCATCTTGTCTTGTGAATGAAAATTGCACCTCCTTTGTAGCGATAATACAATTGTCCAGGCCTTATAATTGGATGATATTTGTTTATTTGAGAATATTTGTCGTTTACCATGCCAGTTTAGATTATTAATAGTGATCGTGCCACCTGCTTTTAGTTTTAAAATCTTCTGGTAGCCTTTTCTAATGTTTGTAATACTCGGGTTAATTTATAATAAAATAAAATATAATAAAAATGAATAATTTAAGCACTGTTTACTCATTTTTGTAATATCAATCGACGAAGCTGAAATTTTGTGACAGGGAAGAGCAGTTTTGTTAACATGCCATGTGGGCAGGATTATCGCCCGAAGCAAACCATTTCAAAATAACTGATTATTTATCTTTTTTGCACTATATTCGTCATCTCTGAGGCTATGAACAAATAACATGTCAGTGTTATTATGCAAGTCTTTATTTGTCCAGAAGATGGCATCAGAGATTAGGGCCACCGTCCATCATCAGCTTTCATCGTCAGTGATGCCAGTTGTTTTTTTCTCACCCTGCCACACTCATGCAATCTTGCCCTCATTATCATTTTTCTTCACTGATCCACTCTTACTCGTAGGTTGCCAATTACTCTGACTGGATCTTCTTGGAGGCAATGAAAGCTTTCCTGCCTGCACCCCACCTGTCAGAGCCTTTAAACCAGCATGCTTTATAAAGCTAACACACCCTTAGGAGTCTGTCTGCGCTCGCACTTACAATTTCACTAGATATTGCCATCAAACTCAATTTTAGATGCTGAGTAAGGGTCATAAATTGGTGCGAATTGGATTGAAGGTAATCATCTGGTTTGTGCGCTCGGCCCACTTGACCATAGTTTTTAAGGGCTGCTGCTGTAGCTTTAAGAGAACTTGTGTTGTCTCACTGTTGGTCGTCATCTGCTGTAGCTTTTAAAGGCACAATTTCTCAAAAATGCTTTGGAAAAGAGAGTCGGGCCAGCAACCAAAACACACTTGTAGCCAATCAGCAGTAAGGTGCAGGTCTATCAAAAGAAGGTCTAGATTCTATTGGGGTAGGGACGTGTTTGTTTAGGTGATTTCAAATGTCAACATTGGATTTCAGTGATCATGGACCCTGCCTTTATATGTAATTTGTTATTGTATTAAAATGGTAATGGTAGAATTGGTTCATGCACATCATGTTAAAGTGTAGAGACCTTTCTATATGGACTTGACTTAAGAAGTTAAACATCTTTAAGTGAAGCGGCTTGTAAAAATGTACAAGTATATTTTATCTAAATACCTTTTTACAAAAGGCACTTTGTTTTCAGTGCAAATGTGTTTATTTTTCCTGTCAAAAGTACTTAATGTCCTTTGACGTGATGGTCTGTTCAGTGGCCAATCTAGATTGTTTCCTCTTGCTGTCTGCTCGGCTCAGTTCAGCCACGCTGCGCTGATCTTCAGCCTGTCACTCCACGCCTCTAGAGCACATGCCACTTCCAATTTGCTCCTCTGCTGTTCCTACTGCCTTCCTCAATGGCATCGGCCGTCATCCATACATTGGGTCCAGTCAGCCATATACAGCACACCATCAGGACTTGGCAATGTGTTGCATGTGTGGTTGTGTTTATTATTATGACTCATCTAAAAGATTCACAATTAGATTGTTGTTATTCCTTTGTAATTGTGGTCTTGACTATTAGGGCTGCATGATACATCGCATGCGATAGTCACGCACATCTCGTCAGTAAAGCCGGTTCTTTGATTAGTAGTAAATGCCAATCAGCTGCTTTCAGATGGAGCGGCATTTACTACACAAAAGGTACATTCACGTTATAAGCGACTGTGTCGCAGTGTGTCGCTCGTCTCTTTTAAAAGAGGCATTTTTAAGTCTGGTTGTCATAAACGAATGAGAATCGTCCACTCCAGTAACTGGCGATACACGGATGACGTGACTCCACTGCTTCATTCTCATTTGTAGTCACTCCCAAAAGTCGCTCATAATTTGCATAAAGTTAAACATTTCTCAACTTTGCTCAGTTCGTGCGACTGGACACGCCCGATCCAGTTGCCAATGGTCATTGTCACTCGTGTTGCCTGATGTTGCCAAGCTTCCATTAAATTAAATGAGATTGGGTCGCTCTGCTACTGCTAGTCCCTGCTAGTCTGAATGCAGCTAAAGCCGTAGTTCACTGACAAGCTGGGCCATATTGCAGGGGTTACGTCCGCAATAATTAAAGGTGCAGTGTGTAAATTTTAGCGGCTTCTAGTGGTGAGGTTGCGAATTGCAACCAACGGCTCAGTCCACTGCTCACCTCTTGCTTTTGAAACGCATAGAGAAGCTACGGTACTTTACTGACGAGATGCACATGACAATCTCATGCGATTTATCGTGCAGCCCTCTTAACTATTTCACTATTTTTTTCATGAGAGTCACACTGATAGGACAACAAAGTCAATAGGAGAGCCACTTTTACTGCAAAGTATCAAAAGTTACATTCAATCATAAATGGCATTTCTGCTTATCAATTTGTCATTCCTGAACATACAATATACAATGCAGTAAATACAAAAGGGGGGAAACATTCTTTGAGGATTACCTTAATGCTAAGTATTGTAATAATGTGTGTATGCAGTGGCCACCCACCTTTTTTTTTAAACGTGTGCCAATTTGTTTTTTTTACATTGAAGCGTTTAGGAAATGGTGGAAAAAAATTGCATCACAAGGAGGCTTATCATTTCTGCAACGCATGACTAGCGCTATATTTAGGGAATTATTTTCGGAAGTACATAAGTGCAGTGATATAACAGGAGCACGAAGGGGAAGTACGAGAAAAGGCATTGCTTTTCGGAATTAAACTCATTTTTCAGAAGGAAATAACTGACACCACCAAAGCGATCAGGCTGCACGCTTCTCTATTAAAATTGAGTTTTTCAATTAGTCACACCTCTCAGAACAAACCCTGTACCCTTGTATTTACCAAACCTCGCCATCGTACCCTTTAGCGCCCAGCTCTACGGTTGGTGGATTAGAACGCTGTATCGATTCATCCAACATACTGCTTCAACCTGAGTGGGCTTTGTTTTTTTTCTGTCTCCATCTTCCTCTTCCTCTCAGTGGCAAGCGAAAATGGGTTTCTGATTCACCATTGAAACCCTGACCCTATCTCCCCAACCGCCGCTACGTTGTTGTTTCACTTTGCAAGTAGCTGTGCGCCTTTGCGACCATCGTTTTTAGCTCGAATCTCCCTAGCAGGTGCTGATCATTGCTCGCGTGTTGCATTTCTATTTCCAGATATCAGATTTGACATAGCAGCTACTTATCTGCCTGAACAGATGAGCTGTTGCCATTGTGAAGAAAATAACAGATGCCCGAGATATATATTTTTTTACTGATTTGGCAGATTAAAATGCTAACTGGAATTTGTTTACTTGTAGGTATGATAAGGAGGGACATGCTATGGATGGTCAGTCTATGACTGAGATGAGAGGACCAGGCGGCGGTGGAAACACAAACTGGAAGACCCTGACAGAAGTCAAGAATGAACAGTTGGGTCACGGAGACAAGGTATGAAGCCAAGACGGAAGGTGTTGATAGATTTTGCATGTAAAAAGTTGGGTATTTTTCTCACCTTACACGGATGCAGGATGTGTTTATTTCATATGAACAGATTTATTTACACAATTATGAGTTTCAGAGCCTGCAACACGCCGGACTCTGAAGTATGCAAGAATGGAAATATAAAACTGCTTATTAAAACAATATTTTGCCGTGCAGGCTTTTATGAAGCTACATTAAATAATGATGCAAACCGCTCTTTACTTGAACCTTTTTTTATTAATAGACATTTTAAAGCTTGCCCATAATTTTGTTTCAGAAGATTGCAAAACAATTTGCTTTTTTATCGTTTTACTTATTTTTAGCTTCAACAATTTCTTTAACTCTTTTCCCACTGGCATTTTTTTAAAAGGTTACCAGGCAGTGGCAGCATTTTTTACGATTTCCCCAAAATTTTAATGCCTTTCAGAAAATTTTCTTCTTTAAATATATAAACAAACAATATATCAAATGAAAGAACACCCCTGACCACTCGGTGAGTTTAACATCTTTGTAAATGCATTTTAGGAAGGATTGTTCCAGTGCACCTATACACACATTGTGGAGGTGGGAGGTGAACAACAAACACCCGAAAATTCTCGGCAGCCACATATGTTGAAATTTCAGTCAAAACCGTTCTATTTCATCATAAACAATCTGAAAACAGGGCTTTAAGTGTAAAATACCGAACTTGTCCTTTAAAAAAAAAAAAGTTAAAATACTTCACCTTTCTAAATACTTTGTCTGGTTTAGTTATCAGTCAGTCCTGTGTGATGCATGTTCTGAAACCAAACACGGGGAGAGTCACTACACGGTTACAACTCTCCCTGCTCATTAATCAGCCATAATGACCTTCCCATCTTCCCAAGATTTGTGATTAGGCATTACTTGCATTATAAAAGAACAAAGATGAAAACCAGAGATTAGCATGACCACGTTTACCAAGCCAAATAATTAAAAGATCGTACTACAGATTGTACACTAAGCTGCATAATAAATCTGCCCCATCCTGCTGTCTTTTACAATTTTGTTTCTGTCATGTATATCATGCATTATCTTTTGAAGGAGCTACACAGACTACCAGTTAATAAACCTTTCGTTTTACACGTTATTTCCCATGGATTTGGTTTTGACGAAACTAGCGGTAGTGGTTTCCATTGGGACCGTTGTTCTTTTTTCAGGGGTCTTTTTTATAGCGGAGAACAAGTGTTAAGCATAACAGACTGTTTTTATTTAGGCATGAGCATTGGGAGATGAGAATCTGTGTTTGGGTGGCAATATTATAGAGGTGATGTCTGGAGAAAAATGATGAGCTTATCAGGTTGAGCAGAATGATGAAGAGGGAGTGCAGAATGAAGCCTCACAATATCAGAAGAGAGAATAAAAAATGGGAGGACCGCTTTCACATGTCAGACATCAATTATTAAAGCAGAGAAAACCGGACTGTTTTCTTGACATTGTAAATCTCTGATGCATGCCAGAAGTAATGATTTAGAACAGAGACATGCATGACAATACTGTATCATCACTCAAAAGTTGTCAAGCGAGTACAATGGCTCATGTTTGTATTCGTCTGTTGTTGTGTTGCTGCTTACATTTAATAACTGCAAGATCCATCCGTGCCATAGACATAGAATAAGCATGTAAAATGATAGATCGCATTTAATGTCACTCCTAGAAAATGGGCGAGACTTAGTGGGCCCGGTTTTGGGTGTGATTTTTCACATATATATGGTGATCGTTCACTACCCTGAAGTCTGTTCTGGTTCCTCGCTCTAGTCCCAAACCTTCCTAAATACCTGGACGCTAAAGGCCAACATTTCTCTGTGTTAACATGCATTCAGACTCTTGCCCTAGTCTCTTTCCTTTAGATCTGAAGAGATATGAGGTCAAGTCGCTAAAAGCTCACAACCCATCGTCTGTAATTAAATGCACTCTTCTCTAAAAAAAATTATGTCCCAGTTTTTTGTCCCACTGTGCCATGGTGGAATAATAAAATGGGCCACTTACACATCATTTCCTGCTAGCGTAACCTGCGCAATGATTATAAGTAAAATTGTCAACCATGTTGACAGGCAACAGGAAACAAGAAATGTGCTCTACACCCGTTTTCAGGAACCATTCGTCTTCGAATGTGACAATAATGACATAGGTATTTACTGGATTAATTATTGTATTTCAGAGAGGCGGAAAACAGTTAGAAGGATTTTGTCACTAAGTGAAATGACAGTAATTTGCAGGGATATTTCACTTAGCTTTTTTCTCTGCTTTATGTCATTGTCGTTCACAGTTCCCTAGAGGCTTTTTATTTATTTGTAGTGACACTGAATATCAATTCTCCCCCTACAAGAAGTTAATTGGGGTCGAATTCTCAAAGCGAAACAACTGAGTGGTCAGCAGTAAACCTTTTAGGATAGAAATCAATTACAGTAGAAACACATTTTCATTGTTTTTTTTGTTTGTTTGTTTTCGTAGCTCATTTCCTTAGAAAATGTGGGGTTAAGACTTTGCCAGAGGCACTGTGTAGATTACGGTCTATAGAGAGATGAAATCCATGGTGGGCTGAATTCTCAGTCCTGGCAAAGTGCTTAGTTTTTACATTTCATTAGAGTCAATTTTACAGCATAAATATGAATCAAGACCTCATTTTCTAAGGAGGAGTTTCTTAAGCCCATTGTAGGTCATTTCAAAGACCAATCTCATCTCAGTGCGCTCATCAGTGCTGTCTGCCAAGTAAACATTGATGGCGTGTGTGTGTGTTTAGGTGTAATGTGTTTCCCTGGAGCTCTTGTGAAGAGTAGCTGTCAGAGCCAGAGTCATGCTCATGTCCAGCCAGTGACCCTTTTTCCACCCTGTAATCTGTCGTCTTTTGTGTCTCTTGCTATTCTGTCTTTCTCTCTGTGATGTTTGTAGTGCAATAAGGTGCCCTTAACTGACTCTTTAAAACTTTTGCTTTCTCTTTTTCTTCATGACGCACATTTTTTTACTCCAGGAATAGGGTGCAAAACTAAATATTATGTGAGGTTTTTTTATTTCCTATTCATTTTATATTTGGCATTTTCGCAGCCTTATTAACATAGTTGGAGGCACGTCTACACAGATTATAAAGCAGTTTTCTAATGTTATAATGTTATATATATAGTTAATGTTATATTTATCGTTATAATGTGAACGGCCCTTAAGTCATAGAAACCAAAGTATACTGATTAAATTGAAAGTCCCATCTGCACAAAATAATTCATAGTATGTTAGTGTTTCCCATTTTATCTGCAGCTTCAGTTGCTATGTGTTTTCTGTCCTATTGTCTTTTCTGCATACATTTAGCGCGGACCCTTTGACCTTCCCTCCAGGTGCTTTACGGCTGCGGTTTCCCTTCAGCCTCCAGTCTTGCTCTAAAGTCCTTTATGTTTATGCATGTTCTGTTCTTTGCATATCCCACTTTATAATGAATATGGGCAGTTTTTGTTTTGCATTTTTTGGCATAATTGGGAAACGGGGTTTATGCTCCATGTTATATAAGCTCTGTATTTATATTCATGTAAACGAGAGTGTACAGTGCAGTTAGTCTTTATATTTTGTCTGGACCCTGAGAATTACATTTTTTTATCTTAATGTTACTAGCACCATGTTTTGCTATCAAAAAAGTATTGGAGTTATGTGAAGAAAAAAGATCAAGCCACACTTTGCATACTTCATGATGTGCCACCACATGATGTTTTTAAACGTTATCTAGTCTATATTGTATACGTGTGAACATATACTTTGTATGTTGTCTCCAGGCATTTATTTCAACTGTCAATTTGTGTTTTTAGGCTGATTATTTCTCCTGCGTCGCCACTATAGTCTACATGAAAAAAGAGAACTGCTTGTATCAGGCCTGCCCCAGTAAAGACTGCAACAAGAAAGTGATTGACCAGCAGAATGGGATGTTTCGCTGTGAGAAATGTGACAAAGAATTTCCTGACTTCAAATATCGCCTCATGCTCTCGGTAAGACTCTTCCTCTTGGATCACCTACCCCTTCTGAAATACAAAGTCAAGCTTTGTGCTTTTGTCTTTATCTGTATGGCTGTCTACTTGCCGTCTTAAAGGAATATTCCATTTTCTTAAAAGAAAAATCCAGATAATTTTCTCACCACCATGTCATCCAAAACGCCGATGTCCCTCTTTGTTCAGTCGAGAAGAAATTATGTTCCCTGAGGAATTTTCTAATTCTAATTTTAATGGACTTTAATAGAGCCCAACATTTAATACTTAACTCAACACTTAACAGTTTTTTTTCAACTGAGTTTCAAAGGACTCTATTTACAGCCTGGTACAAAGGTTTTAGAAATGTGCAGTGTTAAACGTTAGATTTTGAATACCAAGGGTTATGTCTTAACCCCCTGGTTAAGTATTTACTGTGTGAAACGTGAAACTTATAACTTAGAACAACGTAGGGTTAACTATTTCAAATCTGAAATTCATCAAGTGGCGTAATAACAATTGATAAATTGTTTTAACTTGTGCTTTGTTTGTTGTTATTAAACATCTTTCTCATTTCCTTCGGATACTCAAAATAATAATTTCTAAAACAAATAAGTACAACATTTTATTTCTGTTGTTGTTCTCTTGCTGTATATTCATTGCTCATTTGAGGCCACTTTGTTTCTGTTTTGCTGTTAATCAGCTCAGGCTGTATTTTGTTAATTGCTCTTTTTTATATTTAATTCTGCCTGTCGTTTTCCGGGAAGAGGCGGGAATGGACAAATTAAGCTTGATTATCTTTACTCCTGCTGGTCTACAACCAAAAGCATTTAAAAATAGCAGCTTTAAAATATTATAGCTCATTTAGGCAGCACGTCCCAGCATTCAGACATGTAGAAATAAGCCGATTTCTCTTTTGTTTATTTTCCCTTCTGCCTTCAGTGCATTGCTGTCCTTAGCTGCACTGCAGCATCTGTTTGGACCCATAGTAGCTCAGATGTGCATGACCTGGCTCATTTTTCCCATCCTCACCGCCAAAACTGCCTATTTAACTTAGCCTATATTCATTGGATGTGTCTTATAATAAGGCGTGAAGTGTAAATGAAGCGTTTTGTTTTGTGTTATTTCTAATAGCCTTTTAATTCTCTGCCAGGCCAACATTGCTGATTTTGGAGACAACCAATGGGTGATGTGTTTTCAAGACAGCGCCGAAACCATTCTAGGCCAAAACTCGGCTTATCTCGGCCAACTCAAGGACTCTGTAAGTTTCTGACTCCTTTTCATGTTCTATTTTTCTATGCTTTTCCTTCATGTGATACATAAAAGCATGGCCTTGAGGGTTGGCCAGCGTAATACGCAGACGCTCTGAGAAGGAGCATATTGTGTGTGAATTGAGATCCTTTTCTTTTATGAAATGGGCTTTCAAATCCAGTTTTTTTTAACAAAGTCTTACTCTGAATGATTTAATTAGTTTCTAATAGCGCAGTCTGTGTGAGAGAAACAATATCCATTTACGTGACATTGTTTTAAACCATGTAATAATTCTTTCTTGCCCTGTTGTCTTTGCTCGCAGAATGAGGCAGCGTTTGATGAGGTTTTCCAGCATGCAAACTTTAATACCTTTCTCTTCCGGAACAGAGTAAAGCTGGAGACCTACAATGTAAGTCATTGTTTCCTGCATTACCACATTAACTGTTTTGAGCTCGTCCACTTTCAATCACATTCAGAAGTAGCCAAAAATGCATTCGAACCATTTGCTTTGTGGTGTAGATGCTTATGTGGTCGAATGTGCCACAAAAGTCTCAGCCTATTGATCTAATATGTGATGTACAATGTTTTTACAGTGATCCAGACTTTTAGCGGGAACCAACAGTGTTCAGTGCGGTCTTAAGACTATCATTACTAAATATAAAGTGGCTGTTCTCCACCTTTTTTATTTTTGTTTAATTTTGTGAGCGTGTAAAGGTTGCGTGAACTTACATCATTTAATTTCTCTTAAATCAGTTCCTCCAGAAAACGTGATTATGCAATCGCATGATTTAACACATAATCAGCCAAAGTCTGCATATTTATGTGGGGGCTGCATTTTTCAAATACGCCGCACTTTTGCAGCATAAATTGCAGATTTCCGTGCGCAAAATATGCAGGGCTTGCATGATTTCATAATCCCCGCATTTTGGTCGCAAAAATCGCATATCTTAGCAGAAAGTTGAAAAATGTTGCATTTACTTCACACATGCGCTGCCATGTCCCCTGTTGCCATGGGAACGTTATGACGTTTTTGCAAGTTCCTGCACTTTTTGCAAAAAATCTGCATAAAATTGCATAAATATCCCGCATATTCCATATCATTTTTTAAGAAAATGTGCCGCAAGATCAACAAGCAACAATCACAAAAAAACTCTGCGTTTTTCTGGAAGGACTGTTAGATATCTGAAAAAGCCCTTACATATACATGTAGAAAACTTTCTGCAGCAGGTTTATTAACAACAGAAGCAGCGGCTAAGATTAGTGTGTGTCAATTTAAACCCGTCATTTCTCCAGCACGCATTTTAACGACTTAAAAACGCTGTTGGAAGTAGACAGAAGGGATGGATTACAATGCCAGATGTAAACAGGAATGTCTCTCTCGTTGTTTTTGATTTTCAATATTAATTCTGTAATCAAACAATTACAAAAACAAGATTATCAAGGTAAAAGAATTAGATTGCAATTAAAATACAAATTGCATGCTGCTGACCGATGTGTTTGTAAGGCACTTTAAAGGCACCACTTCTTTGACACATGTGGCTTTTTGCAACACTTACTTAAAGGAAGGGCTGCACGATTAATTGAAAAAGAATCACGATATCGGTTCATACATAAATGCGATCTTCATTTTAAATGACGGCGATTCACTTGCATATACAGTATTTCCCTGTATTCAGATGCTGCGTTCAGGTGTTCAGTATTTGCATTACAATCCAAGATGCTATAATATCAGTTAAACTTGCTAACACATACTCATACAGGGTAAAACCAAACCCAATTCATTCACCAATCAGACCCGATCGTTTCTCTCATCTCATTTGCGGCGTTCCGCTGTCACTCGCGTGACATATAACAAGGCGGCAGACCTAAACACAGTCATTTACTTGTTGGATTTGGAGTGGCAATTTTCACAAAAAAGAGAGGATAAACGAGCATCATTGTGGAAAATCCTGGTGGTGACGGAGAAAGTGACGATGCAACAACATTGGTTCCGAAAGAAGGCAAGGAAATTAGTTACCTCCGTGTCTGCAGGCTGCATATGTCATCAAGCCTGGTTCATTTGAGTTAACGGAGCATTACATTTGCAAGTCATAAACATACTACAACAATTTATGATTACCTAAAAATAGTAGTCAACTTAAAACGTAAATTGTTAATATTCTTTAAAGGGACACTTCATCCATTTGCATAAAGCTTTGTATAGTTAGAACCCCAGTCATGTTTTTGAATGGTCATGCATAATTTTCTCATGTGCCGCTGAGACAGGAGAAATACAGATTTCAGTGTTGTACTTCCTCCTTTCAATGATGTAAAAATCATCATTTTGCATCATTGAAAGAAGGAAGTCCAATATCTTTGTGGATGGAGTGACTACAAACACCCCTTTTCTCGGTCAAATAGACACCAAATTCAAAATGTATGTTACATTTCGACTACAAATATGACCCACTTTCAATAAAGATGAATGTTTCTATGAGTGAAATGCTCCTTTAAGGTTGGCCAGTTTGATAGTACAAAAAGCACAGGTGCTATTACTTTAAATTTAAAAGGGTCTAAAATAAGGAGAAGAGACTTTTAAGACATCCTATTATAACTGAAAGACATGTAGCACATATTTTTTTTTAGTTAAGTGCATAAATGTTTTTTGTAAAAAAAAAAAAAAGAGAATCGGGTGAGAGAATCGGGATCTCAATTCTTATGGAGAAAAATCGTGATTCACATTTTAGCATGAATCGTGCAGCCCTACTTAAAGGTCACATTCTTCCTGATCCCATTTTTCAAACTTTAATGTGTAATGTTGCTATAATAGCATTAATAATACCTGTAAAATTATAAAGCTCAAAGTTCACTGCCAAGCGATATATATATATATATATATATATATTAGGGGTGTCACGATTCTCCAAATCCTCGTTTCGATTAGATTTTCTTTTCTTAGGATACGATTCGATACGATTATCGATTTTTACATATTTTTTATTTGTCATATAATTTAGACAAAAATTATATGCCATTATTTATTAGTATTATTATTATATTACTTTAAGATTAACATGCACATTGCACAACTCGCATGGGGGTTTATGGGCTTCACTTAACGCAAGAGCTTGTAGAGAGAGGATTGCTTCTTGCACACACAGATCGGGCGGCCACAGAAGTTCAAGAAGAGAACTGAAATGAGACGGTCTAGCCTTCTGAGGACCCACAATTTGCGTCACCTACTGCACACGCCCCCAGTAGCGCCCACCGCGCCTGTCAGCAGAAAACAGCGGAGACATTTCTGACTTATTAAAATAAATATGTAATCAGAAAAATATAAATTTATTTTAGAACATATGACACATTGATGTAGATTAATCTATTCAACAGCATATCAAATAATCAACCTAGAAATATACGCAACATAAACAGAATAATATTAACACAAAACATAACTTATAATACTAAAACAGTGACAAGAAAAAGTTTTCTAATAAATACACACTTTTATTTAATAAAGCTTTTAATTGTTTGGGATATCCTCGGCTGTTAAGGATCCATTCGTTGAGGATGCATTTTGACACAGCTCTTATCAACGCCAGCGAGGAGGAACGTGGCAAACTCAAAAAATGAGAATTAAAAACCAAGGAAATAGAATGTCAGAAAAGGGTTGCCTGGAATAAGTTTTACAAAGTGGTAAATCAGGATGACACCAGTGCAGGCTATGTAATTTGTGCGTTTAATTTAGGCTATTTATTTATTTGTTTTTGTCCCTGTGCGCCGATCGGAGACGGAGTTCACTGCTGATATTCTAGAGCTTTCTAGTCTCGCGGCTGTCATCAGCAGCGTCTTGCATCGCCCAGTCAGCGGATGACGGGCGGGTGCGGTTCTGAAAACTGGTCGGATGGATGGTGGACGGATGATGAGTTTTGTTATGCGGTTGCGAATGAAATAATAGTCCATCCGCGCATCTCTAACATGGACTTAATGCACATGGACTTAATGCGCGTGTCTTGGACTCATAGCATCTGAAATAAATCCAGCATCATAATCAGCTGCGCTTCTCTCTGTCTCACGTGTGCATGCGCTCTCGCATCTGTCCGAAATCTGAACATAAACTAAAGTAGTGTATTTGTTTAGTTTTATGCGTTTCATGCAAGCTGAGGCAAACTATCCTTTTGTTTAAAATATAACCCGCTGCATCTTTGCGCCTCCCTCACTATCGCGCACGTGCAGAGAGCTGCGCTCTGTTTAAAGTCAGATCATGTAATCCTGTTTATGATATGCATTTCAAGGAGTTGTAGCAATAACTTACACCCCTCGTGTTTAAAATATGATCGCTTTCTGCTGGACAGATGTTTTTAAAGGCATCTCTGAGAGTTTTTTTCCTCGCTTGCCAAGCCGACCAGACGTGAAATGGGGGCGTGGCAGAATCGACGATCCCATTTTTTATTTCGAAGTTCGGAGCTGTGACTTAATTTCGATCGATTTCGATTTAAAATCGAAATCGTGACACCCTTAATATATATATATATATATATATATATATATATATATATATATATATATATATATATATATATATATATATATATATATATATATATTTCTTTAACAGAATTCACCTTTCAAAGCCTACAGTGAACGGCCGGTTTGGACTACAGCCCTCTACTTCCCGGTTTAATGATGTAAATAAAACAGTTTGTTGACTAAACTCCGCCCACAGCTAAGCTGCTGTCGAATCACAACACACTAAACAAACTACACAATCAGAACTCGTATATCTAAAGGAGGGACTTTACAGAACAAGGAAGACATGTTTTTAGGACAGTGAAACAGCGGTATAGTAAATTGTGTGGAAATACCACGTTTTTACAGGTCAAACATGAACACATGTTATATTGCACACTGTAAACACAACCAAAGCTTCAAAAACACAGAAAGAATGGGAGCTTTAATTAAAAGGTTAAATAAATGTTGTCAAAGTCACGGAGTAATCAAGCAGCCCTAATACTAGGTGTTAACAGGGCTCAGACTTACTAAACCACAAGGCTTTTTAGTCATGTGTTACGACAATGTATTTTGGTAAACAAATTATTTAAATCTCAACTAATATTGTGCTTTTTCATATTTATGTAGCAACCGTTATAAGAGTTTCAGGCTGTAATGCATCTAAAGCAGCAACATGTGTTTCACTAAAAAAACTTTACTTGTTACTTTACTAAACGAAAATGTTTGCTTAATTGCGTATATAAAAAGAGAGAAGCAAAACATATTTTTTAGTTGTTAAAATGAACATTTGGAGCCAAACAAAGCGTGTGCATTGCCATGTGTCGTGCACATTTTGTCGTGTTAGGGAATTATGGAAATTGATGCACGGTTGCAGTCCACGTTCAGTCTGTCGTGGTTGCTGGTAATGAGAATTTCTCGTCGCCTCGTTCCTTCACCACATGACGTACCACACGTAAGAAACCCAGTTGTAGATTAGCTGAGGATGTTTGTGTTGTGGGTTTCCGTAATCCTAACGGCAACAACACCACCTACTCCATTTCTCATCTTCATACACGCCTGCTCAACATCTCAAAAGACCCAATGCGGTTTTCCTCTTCCGCTGCCCCGGCTCATAAATATTGGAGTTCAGATTCACGTGTTACTTCTCAAATTCATATTAACTTTAATTTGACTCTGTTCCATATTAGATACATATCATTTTATAGACTTAAATTGGGTAGCTTATTTCTGTAATCGGGTTAGCCGTATATAGCGGGTCTGTGTAATGTAATGTATTATTCTGGAGGGAAATTAGCGTTCATCGGAAATGCAGTATGTGAATTCCTGGAGATTTTTATAATACATGCAGGTAATAGAGTGAGATACAAAGCCAAAGTCAGCATTCTTGAAGGTCATATCATATGATCACATAAATATCAAATACAATAGTAGTGAAAGGGTGATTTATCATTATTGACTAGTTTCTTTTAAGTGGTCATCTAATGAAATAGGAAGTGTTTATTTTTCTATCGTAACTACTGCCATTTTATCCTATGAGAACTAAACTGTCACCCATGGGTTAAGATCTTCTAAATTAATTGCTAGTCTAGTTTTTAAACAGTTATTTGTGCTAAGTTTTTCACATGCTGCATATTCACTCGGTTTCATATTTTTGTTTTTTAAGCATATGGCCTTGAAAGGAAAAGATCTCATTAAAGCTTATTAATGTTCTGTATATATAACAGATTTACATATTTAAACCAGCAGGTTGTCTGTTAGTGGGAGTCAATAGTTTGCCCTTTTTCTCTCAGGAAGTATCGCATTTAAAGACGTTTATCTTCCTTTGTACATGCAAATGCCTGCAGTTGTGACTAAATAGGTTTGTAGGTTAAACTAATGGAGTTAAAAGTTTCCACAGGGCTCTTTAGGAGATACTCATCACTTTTCCAAAATGTGAGATCAGTTTAGAGTGCTCGACTTTAAACTGTTCAGCTTTCTGCAAGCTCGAACCTGGGATGCGCTTTTCTCCCAAGATCATTCCCTCTCCGCCTCGGCTCGCTTTATGGATGCGGCTCTACATGCTTGCGGTCGATTTGCACTTAAAAATAGCAACCATTTATATTCAGGCGGAAGACACTTGCTCTCTTAAGAGACATTAGAAGTTCTTCTTGGTGGCAGTAAGTTGAAATTCAGGGTTGTAATTATCTCTGTTTTGTCTGCATAGGATGAATCTCGCATTAAAGTGACAGTGGTGGAGGCAAAGCCAGTGGACCACAGAGAATACAGCAAGCGGTTGATCATCAACATAAGGAAAGCGGCCACACAGTAAAATAAACTGCTGCAGTCATACTGAAGAAAAACTCGTAGTGTGGCACTTTTTGTTTCTTTCAGTATCATGTACATACTTATTGTACTGCCTCCTTTAAATTTAGTTTTTTATGTGTGTTTTTCTTTATAGTCTCTGTGGCTTTTTCTCATTTGTGTTTTGACAATTTAATTCACAGATGCTTGTTTTAAGATTTCAGAAACACTGCAGGATCAATACAGCTCGTGCTGGTTTCCCTTAGTGACCCAAAATTGAAATATTGCTTTGAAATTGCTGACACATTTTGTGATAGTCAAGAAGGATTTTGCAGACTTTCGAGAACTGCATATCACAGTTCATTTTCTGTTGTTGGCTTGGCTAGAGAAAAATACGGCCAGTGTCTCTGTAAGAACGCTCGGATCAGGCCTGCAGAACCTTGATAAGCTCATTCGCGAGCTAGAACTTCACACACACACACAACACACACACACTGTATTTATATATAAATATATGTAGACTGTATTCGTTCCTATTTCTGTTATGCAAGTAATAAAGCTGTTTGTGTACACAAAGTCTGTGTGGCTTTTCATTTTGTACACCACCAGAGTGGTCGGGAGCCTTAATGTAACTGGGAGAGATTTTGTGCGCTTACACCAATGCAAGAATTAACATAAGTGCTATATTGTGTTTGCCATGTTAAATTGATAAAATGATTTAAAGAATAATGACTTTGGAAGATGTATGCAGACTATTGTGCCCAGAGGTCCAGTTTATTTTTAGATTATTATGACACATTGAAATGTTTTTTTTTTAACCTTGTTCAGTGTTGTTTTTATGGCAGCACTTGAGGCAATTATGGTGGATTTGTATTAAATCTTCATTAGCTAAATTACATAACCAGCTGTTGTAGCTGGAACAAAACATGATTGAGCAATGTTGTGAAGCTCATCACAACTGATCATTCATTATTTATTATCAATTTACATTTCATACTGAAATACAGTGCCCTCCATAAGTGTTGGGACAGTAAAGATAAATTGCGTGTTTGCAAGATGAATATGAGGCAACAATACAGAATGTCACATTTTATTAACATTTTAATGTTTTGACACATAAATGCTTTACCAACAAGGAACAATAATGTTACATCCTGATATTTTTTTCAACATTACAGAATACTAATAAACTCTTCCAAACTATGGCACAACTCAAATGTTACTCTGGGAATTATGCTGGTGGCTAAAAGCATTCAAAATTTATCCAAACTTATTTTATCATCAGAAATTCAGAAAAGTTGTTCACATTTAATCTGGGATTTTATTAGCAGCTTTTTCTTCAATATTCAGTCTGTCATGTATTTCAAAAATATATTTTTTAAATACAATTTTAGTTTTATTATAACAAAAAATTAATCTGTTTAGCACAGGTATGTTTTTGTCTACAAAAGTTATTTTAAGCATTTAAACATCACTTTCAGATTAAGAGTTTTGAGATCAAGGGGTGGTTTCCCGGACAGGGATTAGCTTAAACTAGGACTAGACCTTAGTTTAATTAGGATATATAACTAGTTTTAACAAACATGCCTTACTAAAACCATTACTTGTCTGTATTTTGAGGCAAACAAAAGGCACTGATGTATTTTAAGATATGTCAGTGCAAGTTGTTGTCAGCTCTTACATTTATATTAGTTTAGGACTAGTCTAATCCCTGTCCGGTAAACTGCCCCCAAGTGTTTCAAACACTTGAGATCACCGGTAGCGTGTGTCTGTGTGTTGTCACCAAATGCAAGGATATCAAACTGATGCTACACATTCTCTGCTTTTCATGTGTGAATAATTAATGCATCAAGCTCATTATTTAACACTTAAAAAATTTACTTAATATGATCACATTGGAAGAATCAAAATTGAAATGTGTTGCTCCGTTGGGTAAATTGTTTAACAATAAAATGTGACATTCTGTACTTTCGTCTCGTATTCACATTTAAATGTTTACGGTAGACATTTCTTGAATGCACAGCAAAAAGAGAAATTTTGCCCTTATTGTCCCAATAGTTATGGAGGGGGCCGTATATGCGTGTGTGGTCCTAGTAATCCCATCTGTTTGGCAACCAAATTTCCCCACAGAGACAGTGACTTTGTGTGGACTGTTTTAGTCTCCATGGCGAAAAAAACAAATCGTGCTAAATTATGTTTATATGAAAATGTAAAATGCAGAATTTTTTTTGTAAGGGATAGGATGGGAAAGGTGATAGAACAGGGTTTTCCAAACTGAGGTTCACGAAACCCTTCTGGTTTGCGGAGAAATTGCAGGGGGTTCATGAGTTGATGAAAAAATCAATTATTAAATCGTAAAATGAAAATAAGTATTTTTACTAATATGTTTTATTTGTATATTTGCATGTCATGACAATAAAAGATTTAATCTTGAATGTGAAACACTTCACATGCAAAATGGGCCGATACGTTTTATGTACAAATAAAAGAACATTACCAGATGAAGGTCCAGTAAAAATAACAAAAGCTATGTAAAATGCTATTGATAACAACTAATTAAACATTTTTTGAATTTTACTGTAAAAAATATTGTTTGGACTCAACTAAAAACAATTAATGCCACATTTTCCATCAATTTTTTTTAGTTAAGACAATTATATAAAAATAATAAATTAAAAACGTATAAAAATAATTTATTCTGACTTGTTTTTCCACCTTATTTTAAATTTGATTCAATCATGGTCACTGGGTACAAAAAATTCGACCTTTTTTATGAAACGATATGCTGTCAGGAAGTTATTTCTTTTTATTTCTGACAAAATGCCTTCTGATTAAAACAGCATGTAAGATAAAGCTTAGTGAGTCAAATCTGTTCTCTATTTTTAGCACAATGTTAACCTCTTAATAGCCAGAACATAATAGAAATTCTTTAACATACTAAAAGAACAGAACACTAAACATCAATAAGTTATTTTCTGTTCTCGTCTTGATTAGAAATGCATAAAATAATACTTAACTTGCAAAGTACGGTGGGAACTTGAAACTTTAAAAAATTAAAGGAACAGTATGTAAGAAATTTATATAAATTAATCATAAAATGTCCCTGATATGTCACTAAACATTAAGAAATAATTTTCATTTCAAATACTTATATCACTGACAACAGTGATCTGGCCAAGATATTGTCATTTGAAAAGTGGAGTTGCAGCCCTCAACTGATGTTTATGTTGTCATTTTGTGTATTGGCCACCAGTTTTGTGATTGCAATACCAGTTTTAGCCACAATCCTACATACTGTTCCTTTAAGTTATCAAACTAATTACATTGAGTTACTACAGCTTAAATAATGCTTTAAACAAACTAACACAGACATTTAAGTTGAATTTACACAAATTGTTACATTTATCAGCATTATGTCAGGACAGCTCATTAAAATAATGTTTACAGCTTCATTAAATCAATAAATTTGAATCTTTCACTTGCATCAATGGTCCAATTCACGATTTTACATTTCCTTTGGTGTGTAAGTGTGTATTAGTCTACCCGTTCTCACCAAGATGCGTACAAATGACACAGTGTGATTATCGTGCAATAGATACGCCAAATTCCGATTTTGCGTGCATATGATACGCCAGTCCTTCCCATTCACTTATATGGCGAATCGTTTCGTGACGTTTTATTTATTGTTTTCTCATTTGTTTTCTGTTTTTTAAACCATTTTCTCTTGGGTTTAGGGTTAGATTTCACATTTGTTTAAGCAGGTTATTTAATATACAGGTTTCTCTATGTTTTTATCTATATTTAAGCCATGGTCGCTTGGAGTTGGGGTTAGAGTTGGGGTTTGGGTTAGGATGTCATTTTTATATAACAAAAAGTTGTTCTAACCCTAAACCCAAGCGAAAATGAGAAAAAAAAACAGAAAACAAATGAGAAAAATTTTTGCGTATCTATTGCACGATAATCACACTGCGTGTCATTTGTACGCTTTTTGGTGAGAATGGGTTGGTATTAGTACATGTTAACAATATGCAAAAGGTACAAACCCCAAAGTACACGATGACTCGAGTTATCATCTTCAACGTAAATCTCTTCCTGGAATACAACAAACACACGGATTGTAGGCAACAGTTTACTTCCTGTGATTGGTGATGTAGACAAGACTGACATTATCATAATTCCTCCTGCTTAGACTCACAGCCTGTAATTAAACTGTTGCATTGCATTGTGAGCGAATCTTTCAAACATGGTAAGAAGCGTGACATTTCCGGCTGATGTCAGAGGTATTCAGGCCAATCAGGTTAGCTGGCCAATCAGGGACAGTTTTGTACAAAATCCATGCGTTTCAGAAAGACTGGAGCTACAAAAATGTACGGTATGTGGAAAATAATGTTTTTTACCATAAACCACACGAACATGTATTATACCAAATACACAAAATATATTTTTTATAACGAGTTATCAGCATGCAAATGTGCTATTAACCCTTAAGAGATCCTAGGGACATTTTCTGCCATTTTGATTTTGATTTTTAAACCATCTTGACTGTGATGATTGAATATAGCCCAAACTTGCCAAAGGTTAATCATTTTTTATACATTTTAGAATTTTGGTTTCATTTTTTTAAATTAGCTTAAAATGGCTAAGCTACGCAAAAACCGACACATGTGATCCTAGGGACAAAAAATGCCCCATTGAAAACCATTATAACTACCATTTTTGACCCCCCATTTATCTTAACATAAACTAATACATTCCTTTATGTCAATATATCATTTTGAACTACTGGCCTTGAAGTTTCAATTTTTATACTTGTCCACCAGGTGGCGCT
Organism: Misgurnus anguillicaudatus; assembly: GCF_027580225.2. Taxonomy (NCBI): domain Eukaryota; kingdom Metazoa; phylum Chordata; class Actinopteri; order Cypriniformes; family Cobitidae; genus Misgurnus; species Misgurnus anguillicaudatus. The sequence continues at coordinate 22,654,846 of NC_073360.2, read as the reverse complement.
ACTTTTTACCATTTCATGCATTCATCAAAATGTCACAATTTTTGCTGTTTTCTGCGGACCGCATAGCTGCTGAAAAGATAAACCTTTAATGTTGAAAATTGGTGTGTGTGTAAAAAAAGTGTGTCTGAGTGGTAAGGGGGTGATGGTGATGTCGGGGTGGAGTCGATGTTGAGTGGGGCAGGGGGGCATATTCAACATATCCAAATTCTTCTCTCTTTGAAGGGCACATTCTGCATTATAAACTAATTCAGTAATAAAAACGATGAGAGGTCAGAACCGAAACAAAATCAATGTTCATTTTGGTTCTCACTCATGTTGTTTATGCAAGTACACTGCTATAAGTATGAACAGTATAGCAGAAGTAGTAAAAATGGCAAGGCATTACAGCACGCACAAGGCTCCTGAAATAATCATGCATTTCAAGAGCGAGGATGGCTCCTCATCTTCCTCTGAGGATTCTGAGGTCGACACGGAGGCCTCAGAGGTAGAAGTAGACCAGCTGGAGTCTAATTCATAAGAAGGATCTTCAGAAGACTTGTCAGAAGGTGAGAGCGGAGAGGAAATGGATGAAGTGGCGGCAGGATGGACGTCAAAAATTGAAAAATCTTCTGGTCTCCCACAAACATGGAGACGCTCCACTACTTCCCAGCAGCCAGAGATTTGATCCCAGGGCTCACACACTATGCCACTGCCCAAATCAGTGCCCTGACTTCAAGCTTTTCATTGATGCATGAAATCCTGCAGCATATTGGGGCCATGACAAACCTACATGGGAGACAGTCACAGACTGGAGAGATCTTGAGACAGAGAAACTGCAGGCTTATGTGGGGCTGCTCATTCTGACCGGTGTTTACAGATAAAAAATGAATCAGCCCTCAGTCTCTGGAGTGAGAAATGAGGACAGGTCACTATCTGGGCTACGGTGTCCCACAAAAGGTTTCACGACATCAGGCGAACACTGTGGTTCGATTAATGTTAACATATTGGCATTTAAAGGGTTAAAATTTCCACAAATTTAATTAATATTTGACATGTATGTTTCAGGAAGAAGTAGTGTTAAAAGATTTAATAGTTTAAAGTGGAAAAAATGATTGATGTATGATATTTTTAGAGCAGTTTTTGGGAAGGTGTCATTTTGGCCTTAGGATCATTTTGGCCTTAGGAAGTGTGAGTTTTGTATAAAATCTGACCCTGTTCAAAAAATAACAATGCATCAAAATCAATGTTACTACCAATCTTTTACCCATCCTAGGGTCTAATAATAATTATAATCAAATGGTAGTTCAAATGTTTTTTTGGGGGAAAATATTTAGATTTTTGTTTTTTTCTGTTAAAAAAACATGGGTTAATGTAAACAAACTAGCATATAAAGGGTTAAAATTTCCACAAATTTAATTAATATTTCATATGTATGTTTCAGGCAGAAGTAGTTCTAAAAGACTGAATCATTTAAAGTGTAAAAAAATGTTGACATATGATATTTTTAGAGCAATTTTTAGGAAGGTGTCATTTTGTGGCCTTAGCAACACTTAAGGAAGTTTTTTATAAAATCTGACCTTGTTCAAAAAATAACAATGCATGAAAATTAATGTTGCTACCAATCTTTGACCCATCTCAGGGTATAATAATAATAATAATCACATGGTGGTTCAAATGTGTTTTTTGGAAAATATTTAGTTTTTTTGTTTTTTCTGTTAAAAAAAACATGGGCTAATGTAAACAAACAGGCATATAAAGGGTTAAAATTTTCACAAATTATATTAATATTTGATATGTATGTTTCAGGCAGAAGTAGTTTTAAAAGACTGAATCGTTTAAAGTGGAAAAAAATATTGATGTATGATATTTTTAGAGCAGTTTTGGGAAGGTGACATTTTGTGGCCTTAGGATCACAAGTGTGAGTTTTTTATAAAATCTGACTCTGTTCAAAAAATAACAATGCATTAAAATCAATGTTGCTACCAATCTTTGACCCATCCCAGGGTCTAATAATTAAAATAATCAAATGGTAGTTCAAAAGTTTTTTTTGGAAAATATTTAGTTTTTTTGTTTTTTCCTGTTAAAAAAACAGGGGTTAATGTAAACAAAATGGCATATAAAGGGTTAAAATTTTCACAAATCTAATTAATATTTGATATGTATGTTTCAAGCAGAAGTAGTTTTACAAGACTGAATCGTTTAAAGTGGGAAAAAATATTGATGTGTGATATTTTAGAGAGGTTTTTGGGAAGGTGACATTTTCTGTCCTTAGGATCACAAGTGTGAGTTTTTTACAAAATTTGACCCTGTTCAAAAAATAACAATGCACCAAAATAAATTTTGCCACCAATCTTTGACCCATCCCAGGGTCTAATAATTAAAATAATCAAATGGTAGTTCAAAAGTTTTTTTTGGAAAATATTTAGTTTTTTTGTTTTTTCCTGTTAAAAAAACAGGGGTTAATGTAAACAAAATGGCATATAAAGGGTTAAAATTTTCACAAATCTAATTAATATTTTATATGTATGTTTCAAGCAGAAGTAGTTTTACAAGACTGAATCGTTTAAAGTGGGAAAAAATATTGATGTATGATATTTTAGAGCAGTTTTTGGGAAGGTGACATTTTCTGTCCTTAGGAACACATACGTAAGTTTTTTTAAGGATCTCTTGAGGGTTAAATTATTGAAATATTTACTTAAAATCACAGGGTGTGCTTCAAGTAAATTATTTAGGTCAAAGGGCTGACAAAGAAGTTGGAAAATCCCTGGGATAGAATATACAGTTTGTACAGTATACAAGTCATTACATCCATAACAATTCCCCATAAAACCCAAAATGTGTGCAGGTATGTTTATGTGTGTTTTGGTATCTTGATGTTCTCATATTCCTCTATGTTCTTCAGAGAGAAGCATAAGACTGCTGCTGTTCTCTGAAATGTTCCCTGTTATGTCTCCCGCATACTAAGTCTCTTTTTCACTAACAGCCCTTCTATAAAGACCCCAGTTTTCTTAAAGTGGTTTTGTTCGCCCCTCACAGTCTTCATTTTGTCCCCCAGGCCTGGTGTTATTTGTATATTTAACTGGTATTCAATTTCCTAAGCTTCTACTGTAAACTGCAGTGCGTGTTGAAGGATGTTTAGAAATACAAAGACCGGCTCATATTTGTGCCTATCAATCGCACGTAACCATGGAAACGGCCTCCATGCTCCACAAGGGGCGAGGCAGCGAGCGTGGTGAAGGCTCGAGCTCTAAATTTAGATTCATTTGAGAGGGGAGCACTTTTACGCCGTTTATAAAGTTGGAACTGACATGAAAGTATTTCCTTCCATTTGTAATGCGCCTTGGTCCTTGTGATGCATGGGGAAATTATGAGTGATATGTATTTTGGCTTAAGATGGACGCAAGTCTGTGCCCCTGGCCTCAAGAACAGTATTAAACTGTGCTTACATTAATTTTTATGCTATTTTTAACCCAGCTTCAATCAATATTGTGAATATCTGCATGTGGTGTGTATTTGCTTTTACTCTGACAAAAATATTGAGCTTTTGCTTCTTCACATTGGACTCTTACGTGACAATCTTTACAATTGTAGAAAAAAAAACAATTTAATGCATTTATCTGGCAATAGTTTTTTGTGGTCTGTGCAGAATCACTAACCTTTTTTTGCACTCAGTTGCATCATTATATTGTTCTTTCTTTTTAACTTTCTTGTGAGATGCCTCCTGATGGTGCCAAATGGATAAATGGTTTGTCAAATGAACTTCACAAAATCTTAAGGCCATTAAAAGTGCTATAAATCCTTTCAAGTGATAACAGGAGAGTGTCAGAGAAGTTTCTTCAGCGGGGAGGATTATCTCAAGATGCCTCGGAGAGAAATGCATTCAGCTATTACCCACACCATGAAGAGGCTCTTGGCAGATCTCAGTACAGCAGATAAAGGAAGATGTGTGTGGTAATAAAGATGCCGGTTTGCCTGGTTGCTTCCCTGGAGCTTGGTCTGCGAGGGAGTTACGTTTTTCATCGCGCCGAGGCCTTCCAACCTGATTTAGACCTCAAACAGTGATTTGGCTCAGGGGAGCGATAAAGATTAGCTCATAGGCTTGCACTGGTCTGCCCTTGCTTATTGTGACGAGAAGCACAGATAGCATGCATTCGGCTCTCATTGCATGATAGGAACCTAAAGTATACTGTACCTTTTGTACCCAACTGTTAACCGCAGATCAGAGTTCTCCAAATAGGGGAAATGAAGTCCAGAGGTGGGTCATACCTTCAAAAAGGCGGGTAAGGGTAAGAATAGGCTTGGTTGGGGGCAAGATGTGTCTTTTCCACCCCTGTCTTGTCTACCTCTTCTCCGTTTTGAGGTTTCAAGCCCCCATCTGGAGATCTCCAGGTTGCAGTTACCTTTCAGATTTTTTTCTGAAAAGGGTAAATGGCGTAGTTTTTAATGTCAGTTTCTCTAAACCTTGCATTAAAGGGACACTCCATTTTTTTTAAAATATGCTCATTTTCCAGCTCCCCTAGAGTTAAACATTTGATTCTTACCTTTTTGGAATCCATTCAGCTGATCTCCGGGTCTGGCACTAGCACTTTTAGCATAGCTTAGCATAATTCATTGAATCTGATTAGACCATTAGCATCGTGCTAAAAAATAACCAAAGAGTTTCGATATATTTCCTATTTAAAACTTGACTCTTCTGTAGTTACATCGTGTACTAAGAAACCAGCAGAAAATTTAAATTAGCGATTTTCTAGGCAGATATGACCATAGTTGCCAAGTCTGCGTATAATACGCGACTTTTGGCTTCTTATTTTTGCAAGTCGCGTTAAAAAATCACGGGTTGCGGGTTGCGGTTTTTTAGGCTTATTTAAAGAAATAAGGTGGCTTGTTAGGAAAATCTGTTTTCTTTACATTTATGGTTGGCGTTTTCTCAATATCCAATACATTGATTGACACTGTCTGCTCACAGCTAATATACAGTAAGTGCTGTGGAGTAATTCGTAAAAATATCCCACCGAATTCGCCCCTTCTCCCCCTAATTGGAGAAAAGTCACGTTACTGCGCAGGCAGCGCGCTTGCGAGAGTTAATAACTCCGCGAAACTGTAATTTAATAATTTGTTATGATAGTCAAGAGGAGATAGCTGAGGAGATGATGGGCAGTGTAATGGATGGACATCTTTTGTAAGGTAAATATGTAATTTTTAAAATGTTTTTGTGATGTATGAATGCATATGTAATGTATAAAACAAGTAGTCTACTTATACTAAAAGTAGATACATATGGTTCAAATGTATTTTATTAAGCTAAATATGTTACAGCTCCCATTAATGCTCTTATCTTTTCCTCCTGTTTAAAAGATTTTGCTAAATAACTTATCCTTTTGGAGAGGTTGCAGTTAAACATGTTGCAGGCTCATTTATTGGTAATAAATAATAAACTTTAATGCTGAAACTAAATAGTATTATAATATTGGGCTTGTTTTTGAATCTGCAGTTGCTTATTTGTCTCGTGAGAGTTGGCAAATGTGGATATGACCAGGACTATACTCTCATTTTGGTGTAATAATCAAGGGCTTTGCTGCTGTAATATGGCTGCAGGAGGTGCAATAATATTACTCAGCAGCCAAAAATAGTCCCCTTAGTAACTTTCAATGGCAGGGGACCATTTTCGGGCACTGGGTAATATCATTGCCCCTCCTGCAGCCATGTTACGGCAGCAATGATCAAATCACAGTCCTTGATTTTTACGAGTTTGAGAGTATAGTTCCTAGCGATATCTGCCTAGAAAATCACAACTTTTAATTTTCTGTCGGTTTTAGTACACGATGTAACTACAGAAGAGTCAAGTTTTAAATAGGACAAATATCCAAACTCTTTGGTTATTTTTTAGCGTGATGCTAATGGTCTAACCAGATTCAATGGATTATGCTAAGCTATGCTAAAACTGCTAGCGCCAGACCCAGAGATCAGCTGAATCGATTCCAAAACGGTAAGAATCAAATGTTTAACTCTAAGGGAGCGGGAAAATTAGCATATTTTCAAAAAAAGTGGAGTGTCTCTTTAAGGATGCTGGACATAAATACACCTTTAACCTTATAGCTCACCCAAAAAATCAAACTTATACCCTTGTGTTGCTGTAAACCTGTTTTTTTATTCTGTTAAAGATATTTCGATAAATGATGAAGTAAACTGTGTTTACCATCATACTAAATAATACTTAATAACAAATACAAAGATAAATATATCAAAATGATCTTCTTTTGTGTATAAAGAAACTCATACAGGTTTAACAACATGATGAATTCTGGTCAGTAATTCTTTCCAGAGCTCTTAAGGGCATGAAATTGATTCTTATATTTCACCATCTGCCTTTCTTGTTACAGCATTGGCGGTAGGACTGTCAGGGTTCCTGTGGTGCCATCAGCCAATCAGCATAGTCGTGATGTCATTAGTCACATGACTTGATAGTGGTAATTGACTCAAAAACAGATTTCAGATAATGCGCTTCTTCGATTCCTTCCCTTATCTGCCATTGCGAGGAATAGGAACGCTATTAGACGTCTCTCTCCAAGTATTATAGATCTTGGTGGAATTTGTTTGATATGACTCTTAAACAGGCTGTAAAGCAGTAGCGGCGTGGATGATGGAGGCAAATAAAGATGTAAACCTCAGATGGGGGACCATAATTGTAATAGATGGAGTGTGGAGCAGCATGTGGGCGTCCCGCTTAAGATTCATGCTCCTGGTGCAGATCCAGAGGCATGGGGATGAGAAAACAGAGAAAGCGAGTGTCAGCGAGACCTTACAATGTAGTCAGCTAAGTTACTGTAGCATGCACGAAACACTGTAGTGCTGGGACAGGTTAGTTAGATAGTCTTTGTTGTACTGCCCTTTCAATTAGATTTAGAAAACTACCCTGACAATTATGTAGCAGGTGCAATGCTCACACTTTTCATAATTGTGCCGGTAAAAGGAAACGGGTCTGTGTGTCCTGAAAAAGTGCTTGAGATTGAATTTGTAGATACAAATGACATTGTGACTCGTATCTTGTTCTCCTCTGTAATTGGATTAGGCTCTAGATAGTGGTTTTGTTTTCTATCGTCAGACACAAGCATTACTGAGACATCTTTCACGCCAATAAATAATACACCTTGGCAGCAGTAGGGGCGAGAGTTGTTATTTTCTATATCTGTCAGGCCGGAGATTTTTCAAATGTTGATAATTTCTGTTTATTCAGCTTCAGTCTGTAAATCCTTGCATGAGTGTAGGTTTGTGAAAATAATTGGAATTTGTAAGTGATTTTTTTTCCCGTCCCTGCGACCCTCGTGACAATAATTTGAATGTGGATGGTGTTAAGAAGCAACATCAATGACTTTTGTATTGTATTGTTCTTTCTTTGAAATACAAAGTTTGTGGGTTTGATTCTTAGGTAACCTTGAATGCACTATAAGTGGTATGCCAAATTATTAAATGGAAGTAGATGTTTTCTATTAAAGTGTGGTATTGCTAAATACATTCTGCAGTATTAATTTCTTGTGTGACTTTTAACATACATATCACACTAACACATAGATAAAATTACAGAAAGCAATTAAAATTGTGGTGCTGTAATAAATGAATATTTATGAATATGGTTTGAAAGGAGTTGTATGATGATTTTTAGACAAAAATATACAATTTAAGTGAATTTGTGCTTAATACAAGCAAACATCTATGCCAATGAGGTGAGAAAAAATCTTGAAATAAGTTTTCTTTTTTCATAAGCCCTTCATTTTGAGTCCCTATATTTTATTGAGAGTACCTAACTTAACTCAAGCTGATTCAGCCATCTCTACTATTTGGTTGAGCTATGTTATGCCAAAATCCACTAGATGTCAATGTGTCAATCAATGGCACTTCACATCTTCTTAGACGGATGTCAGAGAGAAAGAAATCACTCATTCCATGTGAACTGTTCACTGTTAGACTTTTTATTGTATAAATGCGGTAACTGCCTCATTAGAGTACCATAACTGTACATATTTTTTACAGTAGTTCCATTTTACAGTAAAATACCCTAATTGTAACTTAGTTTAAAAAAAATCTATTGCCTTGAAGGGAAATCGAACCCAGGCCACCCATGTCATAGGTCCATAACACTACCACATGCCACAGAGTCACTTAATAAAAGTTACTCACTACACTCCCCAAGTAGCCTCTTCTGTCACTCTCCCGACACTCTGAGGAGCAAAGTCTTGGCGTCACTAGTTTTTTGAAGTCTTGAGGTCAAATTCAAATCTGAGGGTCAAGCATTTATCCATAATCCCTTTCTTGTTTCTATCTACAATTCTCAATAAATTATTTACACTGCTGAAAAACAATTCACATTTTGAAATTTGCTTTACTGCTAAAAGCAAAACAAATAAAATGTATTCCATTTCATAGATATATTTTATTTTCCCATTTTATATGCTTTTATAACACAGTTTTATTCAACTACAGTAGCACTACTGCTGTTGTTTTACTGCAGTCTACCGCAAATTCAAGACATACAGTAAATTACTGTAAATTTAATGTTAATACCTATAATGCAATGCATATTACAGTAATGAACTGGAAAAGAAAATAATGGTATTTTACTGGGCATTTTGTGGTAAGTAACTGTAGAAATTACAGTTAGGTCTAACAGTGTTCTTGTTGAAATTTTGCATGGAATATTTTTTACATATTACACTGCCCTAACTTTACAAAATTATGTTGTTTGGTACCATGAAAGAAACTTTTGTATGTTTTGAATAATTTTTCAAAAACATGCTCAACCAAACGGTTGATTTGTCACTTTATGGTAAATGTAGAAAAGCTAAGCTAATGTTTTCAGATCATCCATTTCTGAAGTCAGAATGTACTATTTGCTGGGGAATATACATTTCTGATCATTCACAGTTATGAATATGACACAGCTATTGTTATTTCTTATTTAACATATTGAGATAATTTCTTAAGTATGTATTTTTTGCCACTTCTGGATATTTTTTTCATTAAATATAATGAATTCATATAATTAATGTATGAAAATCATAATTACTGATTAATTAATCAAAAATTACTTCTTAAATTATGTTTTATATTGTTTGAAGGATTGTTTCTAATGTTGGCTTACTCTACATTGCTGGTTTACAAAGAAATGTTCATTTATCAAAAAAGGGAAAAAATCCTGTTCCACTACCACACTTGGCAGTGTGTTTCTTGAATCATAAATTAAACTAAAATGCCATTGTATTACTATCTTCTGCGGCTGCCTTCTTTTATTTTAGGTTTTGAATGCAGAAAGAATGTAATATCTTTATTTTTGTTACTTCTGACATAATTTAATATTTTAACTTCAATAAATAAAGATGATTTAATATAAAAAACAAAAAAATTTGTATTATAGTTCATATTTTCTGATTTCCATATGTGTATGAATTCCTTTAAGTGACATATCAACCATTTGGTAGAGGCCGATATTTAAAAAATTATGGTATGTGTTGAAAAAAAATAAATTGAGTGTATTAACTAGTGACATAAATTCACTTAGTCCTGTACATAGGCCATTCAGAAATACCACTTTGTTGGCAGAGTACATTAAACACCACATATGTGCACAGATGAATTGGAAGAACAATGGAACGAAACTTTAAACTAGGGTCAGACCCTCAGGAAAAAATTACTTTCTAACTTAGTATTTTTGTCCTGTTTTCATTAAAAATATCAAAATTTCTTAAATTAAGATGTATTTTCTTGATGAGCAAAATGACCTAGGAAAATAAGTCTAAAAAAATAAGTGTTTATGAAAAAAGTAAATTCTTATTCCATTTCCTGATTTTTTTTTGTATGTTTTGAGCACTAATTTACTTAAAGTTTATATTTTTGGTCTACAAACTAGACTTATTTTCTTAGGTCATGTTGCTGATAAAGAAAATAAATCTTTATTTAATTTAGTGCTCTACCACTAAAGCTACACTGCAAAAAATGATTTTCGAAAAAAACAATTCTTAGTATTTTGTCTTGTTTTCAGTAAAAATATCTAAAAAATCTTAAAATTAATATTTATTTTCTCAATAAGAAGAAAATAAGTCTAGTTTTTAGACCCAAAATATCAAATTTAAATGATTTTGTGCATTAAACAACGAAAAAAAATCTTTTTGAAATTTTCTTGAATTTAGGGTTTAAGAAAAATGTTAATTGCTTACCCCATTGACAGATTTTTTTGCTTGTTTTATGCACAAAATCACTTAAATTTTATTTTTTTTTGTCTAAAAACTAGACTTATTTTCTTGGGTCGTTTTGCTCATCAAGAAAAAGCATCTTAATTTAAGAACTTTTAGATATTTTTACTGAACACAAGACAAAAATACTAAGAATTTTTTTTCTTTAAAATCATTTTTTGCAGTGCGTGGCGTGCACAACCAGATTTTTGTACAAATAGGTTCCGCATTGCGCGTACAGGAGAATGTATGTAGCCCAGGAGATGCATTGGATTTTGTCGCAATGCACATGCATACACATACAAGTTAAATAAACTATGCTTTATTTATAAACCATGCACCTGCGTTCGTGTACACATAAAAAAACAGACTATGCTCAAGCTGCAATTATAGTTTAACCAAGCAAAACTGTGCTGTTCTGAACAGAGGCATGCAGACATATTGAGCAGTTTGTATAAAGGCATCTAATAGCTATTGT